>NC_135486.1:103939806-104239806 GCF_052094955.1 Ictidomys tridecemlineatus | reverse complement strand
TCTCTAGGTCCCACCTGCCAGATGCTCCCTGTGCACTAGCTCCAATGGATCCACAAGGGTCACCTTCACCTACATGAGCTCACCCTGTCCCTCATAGCCACTCTACTTCCGCAAGTAGTAGGAATCAGTTTAGCTGAAAGTCATGCCAAGAAGGGAAAAGGCACAGGTTAGTGGACACTGCATGTGCTAATGAGAAACACCAGGGCTGGGGCTGCCCATTGTGCAGCCTGAATCTTGTACTAAGAGAAGGCTGGGGCCTTGGATGCCATCGTCAGTGCTGGGGAAAACAGCTGCTTGGAAAACTGCTCCTGTCTGCAGTGTCAGTTGGGGTGAGAGGGATGTGGCATGGGGGCGTTGTACAGATTTGTATCTCTTGGTGGGGATGATCTCACTGAATCGTGGGTTAGCCCCAGGATTTTACTGAACTTCCTTGGGTCGCCAGCTGTTAAACCCCGTTGCCTTTTGCATCTAAGAGATAGAATTGATGACAGCACCAACAGTTCCCTAGCCCCTTGCCCTTTGCTGTTCTCCAAGGTTGGAGGGTGAGTCAGGCTTCCCAGAGAACACATTGCTCAGGGTTCAGGTTTCCCTGCTTTCCCTAAAACAACCTGGGCACCCTCCACTGCACTTCCTCTCACACATGCAGATGGCAGTGTGATTCTGTCCACTGAGGTAGAATTCCCAGTAGCTACCTCACTCAGAGAGGTCAGGCTCACCAGAGATGCACAAGTTCCTAGACCAAGGCAGAGGGAGACAGTGCATGCCCTTCGAGGCAGAGTCAGGGTGCTTTGATATGACCCATCACCAGGGTATCTTGCACCCACCAGGGGAGGCTCTATCGGCTCTCTTTGGCAGGAAGGGAAACCCTGACTTTGGAGGATCCCCTTGCTCCCGCTAGGACCTGCTTGGAAAGAAGCCCACACACTCTACTTCTGTGCATGAAGATCAAAGAAGGAGCAAGAGAGCATGTGCTTCCTGGTGCACAGAACACCACGCAGATCCCAGCATAGCCCTGGGATGCCCAAGTTCTTGGTTCTGTGACCTGAAAACTAGCCACTGGGTAGGAGCTGAGGGTGGGCTGCCATGCCTGACCTGGCAGCAGGGAGCTTACTTCCCCTTCCAGATATGTGGGTAAACCCCAAGCCCAGCCAACGGATGGACAGGTGGCCAGAGCCATCCTGTGGGCTGTCCTGGCACTTAATGTCCTTATGTGCTTCCAAAGCCGGTGCCTTGGTGGCTAGTTTACACCACCACCACCACCACCACCACCCCCAACCCCGTGATTCAACGGACACATCACAGCCAGTCCTGAAGAGGAAGATAGAAGATTACTGGGAAACTAGAGTTTTTATTCTAGGGGTATCTTTTATCCTTCCAGACCTTTAGTCAAAATTAAAAACAGAATGCCTGAAGTGCTTCCTTCCTGGGGGTCCACGAGGGGAGAGCTACGAGCACCTTCCTGGTACTGCACCTGCTCATCTTCAAGCCTGCCCTCCCTGCCCATTAAGACGTGGGCTGCTGGCCCTGGCCCTGGCCCAGGAGCCCAGACCTCTGACACTAGAAGGGCAGCTGTCTCCACTGGTGGCCTAGACCAGCAGGTGCAGAAGAGGGCTTCTGCCATGTGCTTTGTCCAGAGAGGCCTTCAGATGGCATTGCAACTGGGACTTACAGAGAATGGTGAGGTTTTTGTCCTCCCACTCCCTCTTCTCCTTTTTGTACTGGGGGTTGAACTCAGGGCACTCTACCACTGAGCCACATCCCTAGCCCTTTTAATTTTAGACAGAATCTCACTAAGTTGCCCAGGCTGGTATCAAACATGGGATCCTCTTGCCTCAGCCTCCCAAGTTGCTAGGATTATGGGCATGTGCCACTGTACTCAGCTCTTTTATCATTTTTGAAAGTTATAGATTCTCAGGAGGTTAGAAAAATAGCAGAGTCGTCCCTGTTCCCTTCACCCACCTTCCCAGTGGCTCAGTCTTAACACAGCTCTAGCTCATTTTCTACACCAGGATCTTGTCACTACACTGTGTGCGCTCTGGGCTCTTCATCCTTGTGCAGGCTCCCATTGGCTCCAGGAGTGCGGGTGCAGGGCCACCTAGCACCACAGATCTTCTCGACCACACTGTTCAGCTGTGGCCACCTGCCTCATGGCAGCCCTCATCTGCTCCCCATCTCTGTATTGTGTCACCCCGAGAATGTCTTACGCCTTAGGAATGGAATCAGAGTGTGGCCTTTGAGACTGACTTTCTTATGACTTTACATATAATGCCCTGAGGTCGCCCAGCTGCTGTGGTCTCAGCAGTTGTTCCTTCCTGTTGCTAAGTAAAACCCCTGGTGTGGAGGTGCCATGTTTTAACCACTCATCAACTGAAGGTCATTTTTTTGTTGTATCCTTTTTGGTTGCTACAAATAAAGCTGCCATAAGCAATTATGTCCTGGATTTTGTGTGGACATTAAGTTTTCGTTTCCTCATTGCTGCATGATCTGGTATTTCATGTTAGATTTTAATAATTGCTGAGCTGTTTTGCTGGTCGCTGTGTCCCTTTATATTTCTACCAGCAGTAGATGTGAGGTCCGGTCTCCCACATCTTCGTGTTGTCAAATGTCGTACTTGTTTTGAAAGCTTGCGGCAGTATCTCTGTGGGGTCAGTCTTTGCTTGTCCCTTATGGCTGTGATGTTGAATTCCGTTCTGTCTGCTTATGTGCCATCTGAATGTCCTCTTCAGAGAAATGTCTTTTTCTCATTTTCTACTTGTTTACATATTCTAGACAGGAGACTCCTGCTACGATACAGTTTCTAAAAATTCTGTCCCCCTATATAGCTTGTCTTTGATATCCTTTTGAGTTCTTTTGCAGAGCAAAAGATTCTTCAATTTTGGTGAGGTCTGGATGTTTTGACTTTTAAATTTTATGGATCTGTTTTTGGTGTCCCTTGAAGACCTCTTGGCTAAATCTCCAGTCCTGAAGATTTCCCCCTATGTTCTCTTAGAAAAGTCTTAGTTTAATATTTGAGTTTAATTTATAACCCATTCAAGGTCATTTTTGTGAAGCTTAGGGTTTATTCAAAATATCTTTTTTTCAGAACACTTGTAGGTTTGCACAAAACTCAGTGGAAAGGACCATGTTTCCCATATCCTCCTGTCCCTGCACACGCATGGCTTTCCCATTATCAGTGCCCCTACAGCAGCAGCGGTATATCTCTTCTGGACAGCAAGACATCCCTGACACATCTTGTCACTCAGAATCTGTCATTTGCATTGGGGTTCACTTGGTTTCGTGCCTTCTGTGGATGTAAAACATGTATCTGCCATGGTAGTATCACACAGAATGGTTTCACAGCCCTGAGAATACTCAGTCCTCTACCTGTCTATTCATCCCTCCCTCCCTCAACCCCTGATCCTTTTATTGTTGATAACTTACCTTTTCCCAAATGTCATATTGTTGAAGTTATACAGTCGTTTCAGGTTGGCTTCTTTGACTTAGCAACATGCATGTAAGATCTTGCCTGGCTTTCCATGGCTTGATAGCCCATTTCTTTTTAGTGCTGAATAATAGTACACTGTATGGTTATACCGCTGTTTATTTATTCACCTATTAAGAGAGACTTTGGTTGCTTCTGAGTTTGGGTAATTATGAGTAAGGCTGTTATAAACATGCATATGCAGGATTTTGTGTGGACATAAGTTTTCATCTCCTTTGGGTAAATACCAAGGAACACAATTGTGGGATTGCACAGTAAGAATATGTTTAGTTTGTAAGGAACTGCCAAACTCTCCTGCACCATTTTGCATTCCACCAGCAAAGAATGAGAGTTCCTTTTATTCTACATCCTCACCACCATTTGGAGTATCAGAGTTTTTAAGTTGTGAAGCAGCATCTCGTTGTTTCAGTTTGTAATTCCATAATGACATTCGGCATTGAGCATCTTTTCATGTGCTCATTTGCCATTTGTTCCTCTTCTTTGGCTCAAGGTTTCTTTCTTTGCCCTGGGATGTCCTGTTGTTCTAGCATCATTTGTTGAAAACACTCCCTTCTTCCACTAGTTGCTTTTACAACCTTTATCAAAAAATCAAATCTCTGCTAGACACTATGGAGCAGGCAACTTCAGAGGCTCAGGCAGGAGGAGTAAGGCAAGTTCAAAGCCAACCTGGGCAATTTAGTGAGACCCTGTCTCTAAACATAAAATACAAAATATGGCTAGAGATGTGGCTCAGTGCCCCTGAGTTCAATCCCTGGTACCAAAAATATAAATAAATAAAATAACAATAATTAAATGAGGAAGAATCAGCGTCTTTAATCTGTTATCTGGTATTCCATAAACACAGTGTGGTCTCTCCATTTATTAGATATTTAAAAATCTCCGTCAGTGTCTTGTGATTTTCCATCCAACATTCTTAAGTGTTTGTTAATCCACAACTACGCGTTTCATTTGTGTGGAGCGGTACCAAGTAGTGTTGTGATTAACCTCCAGGTGCTTGATGCTGCTATGTGGAAATACAGACTTCCGTCCATCGTTCTTATTCCTGCACAAGACAGCTTGCAATGCTTTTCCTTCATTTTTTCTAGAAAAGATTTGTAGACTTGATATTAATTCTCCTTTTAAGTGTTCAATAGAATGGCGAAGACGTTTCTAGCCTGTGAGACGGACAAGGTCACCAGCTCCTGGGGGCCCACCAGTTTCTCTGAGGGGTATCACCCAGAGTCTTAAGAGTGTACAGACTGAGGTGACACTGAAGGGGCCTTTGAAGAGGTGCTGCACATGTGTCAGGATCCTTGCCTTGTCTGGTTAATGACTCACTCTTGGATTTCTTAAAAGTGTTTCTTGCCACTCTCCACCTCCACAAATGCCTTGTCATGGACCATCTGACTTTGTGACTTTCTCACCCACTCTGAGGAGGAGGGGGCTGCTGGGCCAGAGGCACAAGGCTCTAGGGCCTGAGGTCCTCAGTTTTTGTGAGGTGGAGGATACCCCATGCTGCCAAATGGGGTGCCGTTGATGACAGGAGCCTGGCGAGGCTGCACTTTTCTGCTTCCTCCTGCTGGGGTGACAGCAGACCACCCACTGGGGGTTTCCCACCATACCCCCAGGCTTCATCCTAGGGACACAGTTTCCAAGCATGCAGGGTGGTTGGGAAGTGAAGTGACACAGCCTTGCGTGCACGAGCAGGTCGACAGGTCCAGCTGTGGCGCACCACCAAACCCTGCTTGTTCCCGGGGTTTTACAAGCTCCTCTGGGAGGTGACAGGCAGGGAAATGGGGCATGCTGCTCAGACAGGCATTTTGGTTAATCAAAAGAATGTGTCAGAGTTGGTCTTCCTGAATAGCTGGATAATCTGCATAGTCTTTGGTAGGGGTGCCTGGGTCCTGGTTTTAAAGGCTCATTTTTTTTTGCATTTATGCGCTTTAATATATCATACGTATATGGAATATGATTTCTCATTTTTCTGAGTGTACATGTTGCAGAATCATATTGGTCAGTCACATACATATACGTACAGTAATAATGTCTGTTTCATTTTACGATCTTTCCTATCCCCACATCCCCTCCCCCTTTTCTCCCATCAATTCCCTCTACCTAATCTAAGGTAATGCTATTCTACCCTAGTGCCCCCCGCCTTATTGTGAATTAGCATCTGCATATTAGAGAAAACATCTGGCCTTTGGTTTTGTGGGATTGACTTATTTCGCTTAGCATAATATTCTCCAACTCCAACCATTTACGGGCAAATGCCATATAGTTTCACTCTTCTTTAATGCTGAGTAATAGTCCATTGAGTATGTATATCACATTTTCTTTATCCATTCATCTATTGAGGGACACCTAGGTTGGTTCCATAGTCTAGCTATTATGAATTGAGCTGCTATAAACATTGATGTGGCTGTGTCACTATAGTAGGTATAAACCAAGGAGTGGGATAGCTGGGTCAAATGGTGGTTCCATTCCCAGTTTTTGGAGGAATCTCCATATTGCTTTCCATAGTAGTTACACCAATTTGCAGTCCCACCAGCAGTATAGGAGTGTGCCTTTTTCACCGCATCCTCTACAACATTTATTGTTGTAAAGGCTCATTCTTACTTCCTGGTGGCCAAGCTGCTACGACCACCCTTGGCACACCCTCCCGCACCACCACACCCCACCTCTGGTGCTCTGTGTTCCTCTTCAGCATTTTGGTGCTTGCTGTCTCCAGATGTCCACATGGCTGTGCTACTGGGGTCTCTTTCAGTGCAACCTGCAGTGCTAATTCAGATTTACATCCTCCCAGCCTTTTGAACTGCAGAACAGAAGCCTATGCTTCCTTCTATTCCTTTCCCACTTCATTTTTCTTGGTATCATAGCCTCAATCTTCTATCTAGGTGGGCAGGTATTTTCATCTGTTTCCCACAGTAGTTAGCACATAGGACAGTATCCCAAGGTGTAGGGTGTACTGTCCTACGGTACCTGGCATACAGCACTTTGGAGAGCACTGGTATATACAGCTTGCCTCACAGATATGTGGAGAGCATGTGCATGCCCATCTCGTGTGCCCTAGTCAGTGCCCCTGCCCCAGGCTGCTGAGGCTAAACCCTACTGCTAAACCAGCTTCCCCCCTTCCTGCTCTCTTTGTTGAGTCCCCAAAGCAGCCTGTTGAGTAGGAAGGGCACACGGGGAAGAGGAAACCTGGCCAGAAGCTCCTGTGCTGGCAGGTGGCTGCCTTGGTCAGAGGGCTTACGCTGGAAATGCACCAGCAGGTCAGCACTAGGTCTTTTAGGACCCAGAAGACCCAGAATTGAATCCATTCCCTGAAATTAATGTTTTAAAACATCAGTTTCCTTATCTGTAAAATAATACTGATGTCAACAGCAAGGTTTTAGTCCTCACCCTCCCTCTACCTTTGTCCATCCAGATCTGGCTGGGCCTTTGTAGTCCAGCAGGTATGCCTGACTGAGCAAGCCTCAAGCCTTTGTGTGTGGACCAGCCCTCAGGTTCTGGTGAAATGGCCAAGGGGGGAAAAAAAACTAGAAAGTGCAGTATTGGCTCAGGCACCATGGAGATCCCTATCAAGTATGGAGGCTGGGACACTTATACCCCTGGCTTTGCACAACGAGTGCAGGAAAGAACCTTCTAGAACAGGCATCAGCAGCCAAAGCACAACATGTACTAGAACACCTGGCTTCTGCTTTTTGCTGTAGGGGTTGGGTGACAGGCCACCCCTCCATCTGGAGAGGGATCTGGGCCCCCTTCTCCCCTCTTCTCCTCAAGTACTTATTGTTAAGTCCTCCCAAGGTGGATCTGGCAGGCACTTGGTCCTCCAAGTGTGGCTGCGATTTCCTGGGACCATAAAATTGACCTGCTGTCTTGATATTAGGGGTTGTTGTTTGCCTGGTGAAGAAAATGCAGCGTGCCTCCCAGTGCCAGGAGTGTTTATTGAACGCCATGTTGCCAGGCATATCAGCAGTGCGAGCTTCTGTGCAAGACCCTCTGAAAGGCTCTTTGGTATTGTGAGGGCGGGCACTCATAAGGAAGCCCAGCCCCAGCTGGGGGCCAAGGTGCAGAAGAGCAGTGGTGGGGCTGTGGGCCCCGCTGACAGTGCTCCAGGAAGGGGAGCGTAGGCGCAGGAGAGCCTGGGAGGTGAGAGGACTTGCAAGATGATGGTCAATCAGTGCTAGGGGGTGGGAGGACCACGATGGGTGGCTTCCTGCCCTGTAGTGGGAGCCATGGGACCCTGAGCCCCAGTGCTCCGGTGAGCAGAGCTGGAAATGTAGTTTGAGTGTGTGGGAGGAGCACAGCATTCGCCCGCCGCCCATTTTCCCACAGAACAGCGCCTGATGGCCATGGCAGTGACCGCAGCCTTGACAGTACCTGCTCCCCTACCTCTTTGGTGCCGGACCCGCCCCAGCCTCGCCTGCAGCCGCGCTCCACGTGCAGCAGCGACGGCCCCGCCCACGGGGGGCCCACCCTCACGCCGAGAGAGCGCGCTCTTGCGTCACTGCCCAGCCGGCTGGATCTGGTTCCAGCCGAGCCCGGCGGCCTGACATGCGCAGTGTGCTGGCGCTGCGGCGGGCTGCGGGACGGGCCGCAGGCGCGGCGGGCGCGGTCCTGGCCGTCCTGGCGGTCCGTGCTGACGACGCCCGCCGGCCTGGGACCCGGAGGTCAGTGCGCCGGGCCGGGGAGGGAGCGGGCGGGTCCTGTCCTGGTTTCCCGCCCCGCCCCGCGGCGACAGGTGCCCAGCGACCCCGGGGCGGGGCAGCGGCGCGGGCCCAGCCGCGCGCAAGACCTGGCTTCTCGGAGGGGCAGGTCCGCGGGACAGGGCGAGGATGGTGCCAACCGTGCCCTGGGCGCCCAGCCCTGCCGACCCTCGCTGGGCCCTGCCTCGGGCAAATCGAGTTTTCACCGACCCCGCGGTATATTCGTTGGTTTGCTTTTGAAATTATTTGGCCATGAAAAACTTATTTAATTGGCAGTGTGCTTTTTCTAATTCACCGTGTACACCTAGAATTTCTTGCGGAGTAAACTCTAACCCATAAAGAACTTTTAAGTGAAAATTGCAGTTGACAGTGAAATTGTTGTAGGATGAACTTTACAGTCATTTAATGAAGAACTTAGTTATTTGATTCTGCTGTGACTCACTTTGGAGCCAGTAGCATGTTTTGTTTTATTTTACCAGAGCTCAAGCATTTTTGCAGGCCCTCCAACAGCTTGGGGTGCTGGTACCCAGTGTCTGCAGAGCCCACAGGGCAAGAGGCCCCCTCCCCAGCTTCCCCCTTTTAAAGTTTGGGCTGAAGGTGGAAAGTGCGCCCCCCCCCCCCCCCCCGTGAGAACATAGTTCTGGTGTTTTCAGTTAGTACTCAAAAATCAGTCACTCTTTTTAACATCACGGGAAGAATAGAGCCAGAGACTGTGAGGTTTAAACAGGAAGACCGTATTGAAAATCTTGTGCAAAGTTGATTCCCCCCCCCCTTTTCAGTCACTTCTCTCCCTCAGATAAGATGGAGACCTCGTGCTCTCTGCAGCTGCACCCTGGAGCCAGAGATGCAGCTGTGAGTTGGGTGACTCTGCACTTTTGCAGTTGGTTTTTTAGATATTAAGAATCTGGGTTGCGCTGAAATGGCAATATCTGCACCAACAAATTAGAAACAACTGTCAGCTAATTTCTTGCAAGTTGTTGAGAAACATGTTTTCTGTGTGTTAAATGTTACTTGAAACTCACTCCCATGCTTAGCATTTTGCCCAGCTTTGCCTTTGCTAACTACCATCCTGCCAGATTTGCAATCCAGTTTAAAAACAAAATACAGCCTTGGATTCCTAGTCAGTCATATTTTTCCACAGATAAAATGAAGGAAGATCAGGATTTTAATAGCTAGGATGGAAATAAGCTTGGCCAGGGAGTTGCAGAGTAAAACAACCTTCTAGTAACAAACACTCAGAAGCATTTCTGTGTGTGTTATCTTTGCCTTCCATTCCCAGTGATCACTTGCCCTAAAAGCCATACCTGTGACATTCCACATGGGCTGTCTGTATGCTGGGTTCATCTGAGTTCCAAGCTGCATGGGCTCAGTAGTAACAAATGTCCAGTCTTATGCACCATTAGATGGCATCCTTATGCCTAGAATCTAATTAGAGCCCCCAGGCAGCCCTGCATGTGGGTAAACACAGCTGTTATACCAAAGGGGAGCCTGAGCCAAGGGGCATGTTCATCTTCCTGAAGGCTTCACTGAGGACTGTCAGCAGAGATGAAGGGCCTGGGCCTCTGGGATCTGGAGAAACAGGAAGGTATATCTGGCATCAAGCGACTCAGTTCAGGTCCCTGTTTCAGACTTGTTAGCCACCTCCCTGAGTGGTGGTCATGATGCCTCTATTGCAAGTTGTGGAGTGCTGTGGACCGAAGGGGCTGTGGGTTTCCCCAGCCAAGGTCAGGAAGGAGCCCCTGGTCCCAACAGTGTTTTGTGCCGGTCGCTGGGCAGTGGGAGGCTGTGGGGGAGAGGCCGGAGCAGCTCTTTCAGGGCTCTTCCTGGTCTTAAAAAGTCTTTCTTCGGACCTGGAGTCAGAGCCAGGTTCTAGCTGAAACCCAACAAATGAGAAGTCCCACCCTTAGCTCCCCCGGGGGCCAGTGTAGTCTCTGCAGAGATGGAAGTTCTGCCAGATGTAGGCAGTCATGTGGACTTGTCACCAACTTGGTTCCTCCTGTACTGGAAATGTTTCCAATTAAATACGTGGTGGCGAGGTCAGGCTGCATCTTCTAGTCCTGCTCTCTGCCTTGCATTGTGTTCTGTGACCTCGGTGTAGGCAGAAAGCTGTGTCCCTAGGCCTCTTGGCAGCTGTCGACACTTCCTGGGGCGTGTGGCCCCTCAACAGAGGCCTCCCTTCGCCTCCTCTGACCTGTGCTATCTCCTCCCCTAGGCTTATGTCAGCTGGGGCTCCACACCCTTCCCCTTGGCCTCCCACTCCCACACCTACTGCATCCTCCTGGTCTCAGGAGTAGCCTCATGTTTGTCTCTCCTTCCCTGTCAGGGGTTTTAGGCAGCAGGGATTGGTTCTCATTTGTTCCTGAAGCACCCAACATGGGCCCTCCTGAGCCGCCCTCCCTCCCCTGGTGGTTGCAGCCTGTGGTGCTCAGATAGGGAGCCCCAGGCTTCTCTGGCTTCGGGCCAGGGCACTGGTATCAGCTGCAGCAGAAGGCCAACTGGGACTGATCCTTTGGCTTGTGAGGCAAAGGAACAAAGGCCCTTTGCCTTCTTGGACTGACCCCATGTGCCTGCCAGCAGTACCTCCACCCCTTCCCCCACCACTCCCTACACATCAGGGTCTCCCTGTCCTTTGTGCTTATGTCTGTCTGTCCTCCACTGAGGAGTGAGCTCCTAGGCACAGCTGAGTATGCCGTGACATTGGACAGATGGATAAAAGCCTGTGAAATGGTAGAGCATGGACTAAATAAGAACAGCGATTTGCAAACTCTGAGGACCTTGTGTCTATAAGCCTGATCTGTGTGGACCCAGGACTGTCAGCCTTGGTTTCCTTCTTGAGCAGGAACAATGTCTCGTGTTGGAGGTTCCTCTATCTTCAGACTGGGAAACTGAAAGACCTAGTGCAGAGCTGATGGCATCAGTTGGCCGGTGCCTCTTGCCCCTTTTCCTAACATCTAGCAAACTTTGCCTCACACCACAGATTTCTAATTCTGGGTTAAAAGAAGAGCAAGAATGAAGATTTAAGTGTTCTCTCAGCACCAACCAGCGAAAGCCCTTGCAGCTGCCATGTCTCACCCCAGGGTTGTTTTCTGGTGCATTCTGGTGTTGCCAACCAATGTGGGCTGCTGATGTGTGCAGCTGAACGTGGATTAAGATGCCGTGGGAGAGCTCTGCGTGGCTGAGCCCACTCCCGTGCGTGAGGCCTTTGTTCTGAGGCTGCCGCCTCTGCAGGACACAAGTAAGGAGTTGGTTTTCAGTTCTGGCTGGGACACAGGTCCCACAATCCACCAAGGCCACAGAATTCTAAAAGAAAGTCTGCCGGGGCCCTGTCCTCGCCCCGCCTCTGGCTTGCACTGTGATGGTAGGTGAGGCCTCACCCCTTGAAACCTTGTTTCCTTCTCTAGAACCAGGAGTGGGGCCCTGCCGGGGTTTGGGGGTCTGAAACCATGACATTGAATTTCTGGGAAAATGGTCTGAAGTCTTTCATCATATTCTCTGAGGTCCAGTTGGGATAAGGCTGAAGACTGATAAATTAGGATGGGCGAAGCATGGTGTGCACAGGAGGCCATCCTAGGAAGAGGTCCCACGGAAGTCCCTGTCTGGAGGGACTTCCCAAGACCATTGTATGGAGAGCTGGGACTCTGTCCTAACCTTTAGTGAGAGTGTCAGGTCAGGAAGTTTTAGCCTGGATAGAATAAATGTGTGTCTCTACTAACCTCCAGGTGACACGATGTCTCCTGCCATGGCTGAAGTAGATAGCCGTGACCTGGGCAAGACTGACCTGGAAAGTGCCAATACAGGAGCTTTCATTTCTTCTCGCAACCAGGGACATCTCACTGTCCTCAGCTCCACTTTCCTCTGCTTGGTCTTGTCACTTGATGCATTAGTGAAGATATGTATCACTGGGGCTCTGATCTGTTTTCACATCCTGCTGCTGAGTTCAGTTTGTATTTTGTATCCCTGTGCGTCTGCAGATTCCACTCTACGCATTTAGAAACATCATTCTGAGAAGGGGTCACTAGGTCAGTGTCACCCTGTGATCACAGCTGAGCTCTGGCAAGAGAGCCACCTCAGCCCAAAAGCTTCCCTGGCCCCCTCAGCACTGAGCTGGACCGAGTGGCCGCCTTCCCTGTCCTCCAGGAGCTCACGTATGCCTGCCTGTGAGCGCCTCGACGACAGAGCCGGCGTCCGCCTCAGCACCTGCATGGCCAGTGCCTGCGAGACTCAAGGCTGCTTGTCCTGAACCCCGCGCCACCTGTCAGACGGCAGCTTCCTGGATGGTTGACGCTCAGGTCTTCTCGTGTTATTCCAGTTTTAAACAAGATGTCTCAGAAGAGAGGAAGTTTATTGTCCCATTTGTGCCACAGCAAGAAAGGAACCAAATGCTAATCACGTCCTGGGCTAGTCAAGTATTGTGTTGGGGAGAAAAAGAGTTAGCCTCAAAGAATTTAGTGATTTTTGTATTCATGTAATAACTGCAGCTGTACCACCTGTGTGCGTCTCGTCACTGCAAAGACCTGCTGCCCGCTCTGTCTCTGGTGGGACCCTGGGTGTGGCCTTGTACTTATCTGTGGATGTTACCCTGGGCGGATCCTGGCAGGGGCACTCACAGTGTCCCTGGATTACCTCTCACATCTGCCTTGGCTTTTTATAATTGTCTCAATAAAGACAAATCTTAAATGCTCCTTCTTTTGTTCTCCTTGTTTTTCAGGAAAGGAGAAAAAAATGCTACTGTGAATTACCCTCTTATATTTTAACATTTGCAGTAAAAAAAATCTGATTAAGGGGGCTGGGGTTGTGGCTCAGAGGTAGAGTGCTTGCCTACCATGCATGAGGCACTGGGTTTGATCCTCACCACCCCATGAAAATAAAGATACTGTGTCCACCAATACTAAAAAATATTATTTTAAAAATCTGATTAAGGTCTACAGACTGGGCACATTCTCAAAGTGTTAAGGGTGCGGACAGTTAAATGAGCACGTCTTGAGTGTGGACTTGGGCTGGGTCTGAGGAGGTGGGAGGAAGAGGCTTCATGGTCTGGAAGCACGCAGGCGGGCAGGAGACAAGCTTCTTTCTTGTAGACCTGAGTCTGTCGCCAGATGACAGCTTATCAAGAGGACATCCAGCAGCCTCAGCCTGTGTAGGGCTCACGTTCTTCCCTCCCAAAGTTGCTGTCACTTGGTCACTCCTCACAATGCTTAAGTGTTCTCAGTGGCTGTTAAGCAGGTACAATGACTAGGGACCTAGGTCCTAGATGAGAGCAAGGCCTGTGTACCTGGCCTCTGTCCTATGTGGCCGAAGCTCTGTATCTCTGGGACTTTGTCCTCATGCGTCAACTATCTAAGTGGCCTCTTTGTCTCTCTGCTCCTCACAGGTGCAGGGAAGGGGAGGGTCACATGGCCAGAATCCATATGCACACCCAGCCTTGTCCCAGGGAAAGGTGCACCCTTGAGTGCATGTGCTTGGTGGTGAGGTGGGGCTGGAGAGATGGATCACACCCTACAGAGCTTAGTCAAAGCCACACAAGGGCAGCTAGACGGCTGTCCACGCCACACCAGGTCTACTTTCTGACTCTTGGTTTAGTGTTCCTTAAGCCAGCACTGCTGAGGCTCGGTCACACCACACGGTGAATAGGCTTCTGGAGAAGAACGGCTCTTATGGCGCTGTGTGGTCTTCTCGCCACCGAGCTCTTCCTTAGCCTAGTCTGTTCAAGAGCGGGCGTCACCTGCCTCTTGGTCCCCAGCTCTGCGTATCAGGGTCCTACAGAAAGTTTGACGTTCCCTGAGAGGTTCTAGAGCCCTGACTTCTCTCCCTTTCTCTCTCCCTCACAGGTGTGGGGACCTCACGGAGTGGGTCACCCAAGGGCCATGCATGCCTGCCCCCAGGTCTCTCCCCATATAATCTCTAGGAGGTGGTCGGCAGGCAGCAGTGAGGTGACCAGTGGGGAGGGAGCACTGGTGTCCTGCATGGAGCATGGGGCTGCACAGAAGTGGTTGCAGTAAAAGTCTTTGATTTAATGTGCCTCTGGGCTTTTCCCAAGTCCACTGTCTGCCCAGCTGAGACCTGCAGACCTGACAGCCCTGCAGACTGGGCAGGAGGAGATGCCTGCCCCTTTGCAACTTCCTCTTCTGTGTGTCAGCCAGATCCCAGTTGTTCAGGACTCCAGTGGATCGGGAGGGACACTCGTGGTGGAGTGGCAGGCAGGCAAGTGTCTGTTGGACTCCAGGTCAGGGCCCACGGAGGTCCTGAGGGAGGTGCCCCTGTCCCAGAATGCCTCCTAGCAGGGCTGCGTTTTGTCCTGCACTCAGCTCTTCTTTCTCCTTACTTGTGAAGCCCAAGGAAATCTGGCAAAGGCAGAAGGTACAGACCACAACTGGAGAGAGATGGTCCTAGATGCAAGGCATGGCTCAGCTCTGCTACATCCTGGCACAGCTCTCTGTGCTCCCATGAGCAGTGGACATGACCACTCAGCAGCTGGAGGAAGCAGGCTGGGGTGGGCTCATCTTGCCTGCCAGCCAGCCTCCCTGGATCCCTGGATTGCTGAGTCAGTCTTCCTGATCTGCTCTGATCCATTCAGTCCTCAGCAATCCCCTTCTCTCAGGAAGGTACTGGATCACACTTCTCTGGACCCCAGGAGCAAGTGCCTCCTCCCACAGGAAAGAAGCACAGACATGCAGGGTGGGCCACTGAGTCTTATACACAGGGCTGCCTTATAGGAGGCCCTCATCTGCCTTGGCCAGGCTATGGGACACAATGGAGTGAAGCCAGGGTCAGCAGGCACTGAAACCGAATCAGAAATGTGTGCCGTACACATCAGTTTCAAAGATTTTGCATGGGAAGAGGATGCAAAGTTCTACTGTAACCTCTCATGCTCATTCTGTTGGCACCCACCGTGATCCTGTGGGGCCACACCACTACAGGTCTTAGGCTCATGCTGTCTGACTTGGGTGTCCCTGCTATGGCCAAACCCACAAGTCCCACAGCCTACACTAGGAGCAAGTGTTCTGCTAGGGCATTACCCCAGAGCAGAGGTGGTGGCGTGGGGTGCTTTTGTGAGTGCACTGTGTGACACATGTGGGCTGGTGTGTGCTAGGTCAGAGCTTGGGAGGGTTCCGGCCACAATGAAGAGTCTTCATCCACATCCATCTGAGTTCTAGGCCTCTGGCTCCTTCTGGAGCTGCATATTCTGAAAATAAAGCATGCCAGACGGGAGTGAGGGGACCTTGCTCTGTGCGCAGAGGTGAACGTAGGTCATTGAGGCACATGAGACTCTTTGAGCCCTGGACACAGTCCCTGGAGCTGCTTCCACCCTGCTGGTAGGTGCTGGTGAGAAGGAGAAGTCCCAGCCCCTGGCCACTAAAGCCAGCACTGCCACATCAATTAGGTGTGCACCTTGGTTTCCACACTGGGAGTGTTCCCTGGCAGTAGAAATGCTGTAAGCCCTGCTTCCAGTGAATTAAGAATCATACAAGGTTAGGGCACTTGTCCCAGACCCCCTCTGCAGCTGGCATGTGGTTGGCGCATTCTCTACTGCCCTCCGTAATTCCAAGAATGCTTCACTCAGTGGGCGCTCAGAAACCCTAGGCCTTGATGCCCAGGGCAGCAGCCATCTCCCTGCACACCTGCTTGGTGGCGCTAGGCTGGACAGCTCCTGCATTTGCAGACAGGCAGTGTCACAGGCTGGGGCTGGTGGTTCCCAACCTCCAACTGTGCAGGCGAGACGACTTCTTCACTCTTGGGAGCTCCAGGAAACAATGGGCCCTTTTTCTGCCTGCCAGGTTACTCTGCCTCCAGACACAGGAAGCTTCTGTTGATCACATGAAGCCCAAGTGTGGGGCCAGAGGCCCTGGCAGGACACCTAAGGCCAAGGCATGCTGGCCTACAGGCTGGACCTGGAGCACCCAGCTCTGTGTGTGACCCCCTACCCCACGCCGACCTTAAGGCTTCTGAGTGGTCAGAAAATTTCATCCAGGGCTCCTGACACCCTCGATTGATTAAGTGTGCAAACAAATAATAAGGCCACGCCTTTGTGGTAGACAATACCCATGTCACAGCTGTGCATCATGCTGGTGCTTGCTGCCACATTCCACACCATAACTCCAGAGGGAGAAAGTGCTGGTGTCTTTCATGTGGCTGAAAGCCCAAACCCTGGGGCATCCACCTCAAAGACAGCCCCCAGGGCACCCTCACCTAGGAGCCGGGCTGGGCGGGTCAAGTCCTGTCACAGCAACAATCCTTGTAGTTGCTGCTCCCAGAGAGCGAGGTTTCCAGAGAAGGGAGTTAAGATGTTTGTGGAACAGGCAGACAGCACAGTGTCCTACTTGAGTGGGTATGAACTGAACTTTGGAGACCGGGTTTCTGTGGCCATGGTGGTCTGGAGTGGTAGTTGTGACTCTTTATCACCCTTAGAGCCAATCCTGCCTGCTGTTCCCATCACCCCACATTTCTAGCCTGCAGTTCAGAAGGGGGAGGAATGGAGTTCCTCCTATAGAGGTAGGTTCTATGGGATCCTTGGAGCCTGTCCTCAAATCCACGGCCCAAAGGGGGCCCAGGAAAGGGAAGTGGCATATCTGTTGGGAGCTCACCTGTCTTCCTTTGGGCTACCTGTTGCACGCTTTGACAAAATAAGCTGAGGCAAAAGCACCCTGACCCCTGCAGGCTTGCTGCAGCTCAGTGCTGAGCCTTTACAGAGACCAGGGAGCTGCCCTCGCCTCCTTAGCAGATAGCAAAGCCACTTGGGCCACAATCTGCAAGGCCCAGGGCCTGTTCCAGCCCCACCCAGCCTGGGCCCTTGCGTTTCCGGGGCTCCTGGAATAGGCCACAGCAGACACAAGTCTTGGTTCCCCCAAGAACATGCAGGAGGTGAGGTTGGCCAGAGGGCCTGGGCAGCCAGATCAGAGTTGGGCTCCCTGTTTGAGACAGGAGTGTGGATCTTCCGGTCTCTGTCAGCCGACAGGTGGACATGGCAACCTCACCTATGAGATCTTAAACTGCATGTGGATCATGACTCAGCACAGAGCAGCAAATTGTCAGAACACTGATATCTCTGGCCCCAACCCTGCCAACTTCATCTCTAGGAAGATCAACTTCCACACGCCTGTGTGTGACTCTCTCACTCTGGAACCTACAAGTATCATCACAGCAGAGGGACCAGAGGGAACCAGCCCTTTAGTACATCTGACCTGAGAACACTCACCTGGCTGTGACTAAAAGAGGCCCAGGAGCCCCAGGAGGAAGAGAATTCCCCTGGGTACACCTGGTGGCATAGTGCTGTGGGGTGACCCCAGTTTGCCACATGTAAAGTGGACAGTGAACAGTGGGCTGGGACCACAGGCATGCTTAGAGCAATAGCTCTGGTTCACCTGGCAGTCTGCCTACCTGGGGAGGGCCTCCTGCCACACCACATGCCCCGCTAGGCAACATCAGGGTGAGACAGGCCAGGAGCACAACCTGGTACCCCCAAATCCCAAAGGGCAGAGCCCTGGGCTGGCAGTGTCATGCAGCTGGGGTGGTGCAGCCTGTGTGCACACTCAGCAGTCGTCTGACCACGGCATTGGGGGGGTTCACTCCTCCCCAAAAGATCCCCTCACAGAACGCCTGCTCCAGACACCCTGAATCTGCTAGACCTGTAGGAGACTGTTGCTGAGATTTTGATTTTTACTTCATTTCTGTGTTTCATCATATCTAGGATACCTGTGTAATAGTATCAAGGTAGGTGGTCCCGACAAAGGGGTGTTACAGGCCCAGGTGCAGATTCAGGCAGTGGGTGCCTACTTTCATTAAGGACACTATTGTGCCCTTGTGGCTTCAACCCAGAACTGCTCACCCCATGGAGAAGATCCTGGCCTATGGGGTGGACTCAGGCAGCATTGAGCCCACTCCTGGGGGTAGGCAGGATGCCTAAAGAAGTCTCTAGTGAGTCACAGGACCAGGTTTGGCCTTCTTAGGTCCTTTCTTTACTCCAGGAGGCCAGTCTCCAGAAGGGACCCTCGGGGACCTCATTGGATACTTGCCTTCCCTTTACTGACTGGCGTTAACCTAAGCCAGTTAAAACCTTAGAACCGCCTTAAGTGAAGTCGATGCATATGGTAGTGGTAGGTTAACGCTGCTATTTCTAATGAGGACCTCCTTTAGAAAGTTGTCAGACCACGGCAGCTGGGGAAAACTCGTTCCAGATTGGGGAGGTGTGTAAGTGCCTGTCCCCGGGCACGGTGGCCCCCAAGTCTGGTGGGTGTGTCTGTGCCTCCAGCTGCTGAGAATGGCAGAGCCTTTGGTGGAGGAGGACAGCTGAAGCCAGGCCTGTCTCTGCCTCCACCCTGGGAACGTTGCATGACAGCAGGTAGAGTGTGTTGCCTCTCTGGCCCAGGGGTCGGGGTCTCAGATCTGTGCTGGCCTCCTCAGACAGTTGACATGCGGATGGGTCTTTGGCATCATAATATGCCCTATTTAATTGGAATTGGCAATTGGCGGCCTTCACAGTTTAGGAGATTATAAATGTAAATCTCAAGTTTCCGGCTTCTCAGAAGTCCATGGTCTGGGCCTGCATCCAGGCGTGGGCACCTGGCTCACTCCTTGGCTCTCCCAGTGGCTGCATTCAGTGAGGCTCTCCAAGGAATAGCTTCTCTCCATGAGGCACATAGCTTTCTCAGGACAGGACCTGGGTACTGGGCACTGTGCGCATCGGGTTGCTGGCAGCCAAAAGTACAGTGGGTTTTAAAGAAACTGTTATTGGAACTTCCAGAATTGTGGGCTTCAGACACAACATGGTCTGAGTGCTGGACATTCAGGAAACTGAGGGATAAACGGCTAGAACCCTGCAGTCCCTCATACCGTCCTGTGGAACGGCCCCTGGCCTTGGTCTCCGCTCAGCCTTTGCAGTAGGGAAACTGCCCACATGCAGAGCCCTGGAAGTCCTCAGGAAGCAGACAGACATCTCCTTGTAGGACTGACCCCTCTGACCCTCTTGTCTGCATTCTGCACCAACCAGGGTCAGGGTCAGAGGCCAAGGCACTGGGCTTAGGATGAAGCTGTCATGTGCAGAGGCAATTGCTTCCACCTCTCCCCACCCTTCACAGTCCTCCCCAGCCTGCCAGCCTCCCTCAGGGTCAATGCTAATAGACCCCAGGCCTGCTGTCCACCCCCTCCCCCACAACAGCCCTGTGGTTCAACTGGGTGGACTTTTGCCCTAGTGGTGCGGTGTGGCCTGCTTGGCCATGGGGGCAAAGGCCGGGCCTGCACTGGGTACCAACTGTTTGCTGCTTTTTTGGTGCCAGATTTTCTGTGGCATTTGCCCAGTCAGCCCTCCTGGCCTGAGAAATCGTTTCTGATCTCAGAGTTGGTCAGAGGCTGTCCTGTGAGAGCCAAAAGGCCAGGTTCTGAGGGGCCCAGCTTGCCCTCTAGGCTCCTTTTCTTGCCCCTCAGCTCACAGAAACCTGTCCTCAGGCGCCCTGCCCTCAGATCCCATGACCACTGACCAGCCCATGCAGGACAGAGAAGCCTCGGCCACAGGCCCCTCCTCTCAGCTGGGCCTGCTGTGTGTGGGAGTTGCCAGCCCCTCTTTGAACAGAGAGGGAGCTACAGAGAGACCTGTTCTTGTTTTAGCAGATTCATGGTGTCCTGGTCTGTGAGGGGACCTGACAAGGAGGAGGAAGCCCCTATTCTGTTCTGGGTCCTGTTCTTTTTGTCTTGGAGGCAGGGGCTCTGAGAAACTGTGTGCATGGGGGGTTCGCCCTTCTGGAAGGCATCCTGGTGGGCACCCTGTGCCCTTTCTGGTCTCCTGGTCTAGGTCAGTAAACACCAGTGTCCTGGATTTTCATGAAGGACAAAGTGGGTCACGGCTGCTGGCTTTATTAGCCCCTCTGCCCTGGCCAGAGTTGCTCAGCTGCCACTTGGTGCTTCATTTCCCGTTGTTTTCTGTTTGCTGCTTCTTGGCCCAAGATGGCCAGGAATCGTTGCTGCAGAATGCCCGAGCTTGGTCAGAGACTCCCTGTGGGGTCTTCACTGGGAGGACCCCTTACTTAGCAAGACTGGTGCCAGGCAGCTGCAGGTGTTGGGCTGCTGCCCTCTGGTGGTTGCCTGTGGTGACAACATGTAAGCCTTCTCCCTAAGAAGCCCAGCTCTGCCATGGAGTGAGAGGGCCGGGTCCTGCCCTGCCAGGGCCTGGGAGGACAAGGCTCTGCAACAGGTCAATCAGGGAGGTGCTGTGGTCACTTCATTCTGACACACCAGCTCTGACAGGACTGTCTTTGACTTTCAGGGAGAGGCAGCAAGTAGGGTACAGGCCCCAGGCCCCGAGCTGTCACCAGAGGAAAGGAGGGTCCTGGAAAGGAAGCTGAAGAAAGAACGGAAAAAGGAAGAGAAGAAGCGACTGAGGGAGGCGGGCAGTGCCACAGCCCAGACCCCACCAGCCAGGCGCTCAGGTGCAGAGCTGGCCCTGGACTACCTCCGCGGGTAAGAGCTGCACATGCTCCCACCAAGGGTCTGCTGGCACCGCGGTCACAGATCTCTGTGTCCCCCTTTGCTTACACAATACCCTCAACCTCTGCAACCCCAGACTGGACCTCGGGATGGGAGGTCTCCCTGAGGCCTATGGTGGCCTCCTTCAAAAGCCCTGTCTCCAGGGGGTCTGGCCTTGCTCAGAGACAGCATGTGGGTGAGAGTGCTGGGCTGGAGAGAAGTGGCCTTCTGCTGAATGCCAGTCAGGTGCCTCCCCCGTGCCCTTCCCTGCCTGCTTCACATAAGCCTGGGGCAGCCACATACCCAAGAGTCAGGGCCCTGGGAACCTCCCTGTCGTGGTGCTCTCCCAACCCCACCCTTGGCCAGGGGCACAGCACAGGGCTGACCTTGGCTCAGGTCCTCATAGTTTCTCCTGTGGACTTTCCAACTATCCCCCCCAGCCACAGTTTTGGTTCCTTAAATGAACCCTCCTTTACCCATGCCAGAGGGGCTTTCCCATATGCAGCCTGATCACATAACCCCATCTGAGCGTCCCTGCATGTCCAATTGGGGGTGCTGCCCATGGCCATGGTCCCTCCATCTCATCCCCAGTAACTGGGCTCCTCCTGACCCTACTGCAACCACCTGTGCACGTGTGCCCCTGCTTCCTGCTCTGGGCGGTAGGGGAAGAAGCACTGACATGTGATATGATGTGGGTGATGCTGTGTCACAGTGCAGACACGGGTTGCCTTTCTTCCCGAGTGGAGTATTCAGGGCAGACCCAGGCACAGACAGGAGTGTGACAGTGGCAGCGGGGACAGAGAGCAAGGATGCTATCATTTGGTGGGTGCAGGTGCTAGCTGGGAAGATGAAAGCCGGTAGGTGGTGGACAGTGGTGGACAGTGGTGGCCGCACAACAGTATAAAGGTACTTAGAGCCTCTGAACTATGCCCTGCATCACCCCACAGCTGGTTTGACATGGGGGAAACCAAGGTGACAGGTAGCTGGGTGCCAGCCTGACAGAAGACAGAGGGGTAGTCAGAGTGGGTATCTAAGCACGTACTTCTGGGGTGGACGTGCCCAGTCCTGATGGCTGCGCTGCTCACCATCCTGTGAAGAGCGACCGCTTCCCCACGGTCACTAGCAGGGTCCTTTTTCATTTTTCAAGCTTCCCCTATTGCTAGTGTTATATAGAGTGACAGGGTTGGGTGCCAGTGGCATCCATGCAAGCATATCCTCTCAGATCAGAGCTGGATTCCTACAACGTCACCCAGAGTGGGTGGGGGCACCTTGTGGGGTGGACCTGCCCCTGAATGGGTGGGAAGACAGTCCCTGACTACACTGTCTCAGTGGTGGAAAGGAGACAGGGTAAGATGGCAGTCACTGTGGCACCTGTGGAGTGCTGGTAACCAGGGGCCCCTCTCAGACCCCATCTCCCTGTGAGCATGGATGCAGTCACACTAACATTGGCAGGGCCACAGAGGCAGTGTTCTCTCCCCTGTGGTCTCCTCTTGTGGGATCCGGCTGTCCGGTTGGGGTGGGACCTCAGGAATGCAGGATCTGCAACTCTGGGGCGTGGGTCTGGGGCCCACTGTGCCCTCCAGCTGCTTGGTCTTTCTGCTCCCAATGTCCCCATACCTGCCAGCAGTCAGCAGCCACTCAAAAGGCCATCACGGGGTGGGGGGCAGGCCTAGGGCCACTGGTTAGGTTCCTGGTCCAGAGGACACAAGGAGCTTTGGCTGCATTTGGATCCAGGCCTTCACCACAGGGAAGTCACAGGCTAGAACAAACTGGGGGAGGTGGTAACCTGTTCTGGGAATCCGCTCAATGACTGAGTGTGCGTGAGGGGCTTACGTGGGAACCAACCCCTGGTCTGTGGGCAGTCGAGGGACTGAAAGCACCACATAGTGGCTTGAATCAGGAAGGGGTATTGTATGGGAAGACACCTGCAATGGGCCCCAGAGAACTCAGAACAGCCGGTACCAGACCCAGGGCTGAGGCCCAGACCTCGTGGGATGGGGTTCATGGGTGCTGTTCCAGGGAGGTCTCCCTGGGGACATGGTGCTGAGAACCCTGAGCTCCCCCTCAGAGGACCCAGAGAGAAATACACCCTGATGTCTCTCCCCCTCCTACTTCCTACTGTGTCTGACAAAGGAGATGTTTCCAAAGGGCCCACTCCGTTTCCACAGAGCAGGTGGTAGAGGGAGGGGCTTTGGGCTGATAGACAGCAAAGGCACCTGGCACAGAGCCTGAGGGGTCTATCTCCAACCCTCACTCCTAAATGTCCCCTTTCCAAGAGGGCAAGTCAGCTTCCTATGGGGACATGCGAGCTTGCCTTCACCAAGCAGGTAGCATCCGAGACCCAGCCTTCTCTTGACTCTGCACGGAGTCCCTAGGTTCCAAGAAGGTAAGCTGATGTGGCAAGCTTTGCCCCAGGTCCATGTGTGAAGCAGGACAGAGCTGTGGTGTTCCCACCCAGAGCCCCAGCAGCTGGCAGGATCTGCCAGCCTTCAGGCCAGTGAGGCTCGAGGCCCAAGCCCTCCCCACTGTGCCCTCCAGCTGGAGTACTGCAGCCCTGTCGTCTTCTTCCCCTCCATCTTTCTGTCACAGCCACCTGTATTCCTGTGTCTCAGCCTCAGGCCTGAAGACTGCTGTCCATGGCAGTGGCTTTGCCCTTGCCTTACCCAGGATTCACTCTGCAGTCCCTTCCCAGCGTGCGGGTCTCACATCTGAGAGCCTGGCCTGCCGTCCTGGCCCAACTGCTCTTTGTCCTCTTCTGCCCCCACAGCCCTAACAGCACTTAGGGGCCAGGTCAGTTTAGGCACCACCAAGCTGCTGTCGCAAAGACCAAGCACTGTGAAGCCCTGGGATAGGACATCTCTGTGCCTGTCCTGACAACTGAGCAGCCCAGACTGGCATGGCAGCCCTCCTTCTCCCTCTCTGTCTGCACATTGTGAGGCCCACAGGCTGTCCCAGCCCCACCTGTCCTGGCCCAGCCTCCACTGACCTGCCTAGACACAGGGAAACCTAGCTGTCCTACTCATCAGAGGAGGAAGGGCCGCCAGGGCTTGGCAATCCGGTGCAAGAGAAGCTTTTTTCCTAAATATTTTTTTAGTTGTCAATGGACCTTTATTTTATTTATTGATACACGGTGTTGAGACTCGAACCCAGTGCCTCACACATGCTAGGCAAGTGCTCTGCCACTGAGCCCCAGCCACAGCCTGCAAGAGGAGCTTTTTGAAGAAGCCTGAGCTCAGGAAGTTCAGAATGCTCACTTTATGGTTGAGAGGTCACAGATGAGTGGGACTGAAAGAAATGGCCGCAAGCCATCCAGCCTTTATATCCTGTTACAATGTGGGAACCCCAGGTTTTCCAAGGGGCCCCACAGCCTGCTGAGCTGGCACATCTTCCTGACCAGGACTCTCGCCACCATGCTGCCCCCAGCAGATTCAGCTCCTCACCTCAGAGAGGGGCTGTACAAAGCCCCGGGATACCACAGCTTCAGCCCTTAGCACAGGAGGGGCTTGGCCAGTCCGTACTCTGAGATGCTTGTCTCGATTTCCTCAGGTGGGCCCAAAAGCATAAGAATTGGAAATTCCAGAAGACGAGGCAGACGTGGCTCCTGCTGCACATGTACGACAGCGACAAGGTCTGTGCACACCCCAGGGGAAGGGTCTCCCAGGTGGCAGGCCTGTGCAGAGGTCACAAGCTGCAAGACTGTCCTGATGGTCCCATGGGGAGCCCAGCCTTCCCCCCACCTACATTTAAAGCAGAATGACTCGTGCCCCTGCCAGAACCCTGGCTCCAGCCTTGAGGGCCCAGGCAAACCTGCACCCTGTGGAGGCCCCTGCCGTGTGTGCAGGGCACAGGTGCACACTTCTTTTCAGAGCCGATTTGATTTCCTGGAGGGAGATGGGATCTAGACACTCAACCCCAAGCCGGGAAGGGGTCTGAGCCTGGCCCAGCCCCTACAGGCCACAGTCATGTAGCCTCCACACTCCCGCGGGCACCCAGGGGCATTCCTTCCACACCAGCACCCTTGAGTTTCCTGTACACCGTTCCAGGCATCTCAGGAGCGCTGTATGTGTTAGGGTGCAGGGGACACCTGTGTCTGCAGACAGACCAGGTGAGGGCCATGCCTGTCTCACCTATGTCCCCATCTCAGCCAGGACATCCAGGCACAGATCTGTGGCTGCCATGGTGGGTGTGCATTGGTTTCACTGATCTTGAAATGGAACAAATTCAGAGGACATTCATTTCCCCCACAAAGTGGCAGGTCACAGAGATAAATATCCACACTCTCTCCCAAGAATGTTATAGTTCCAGCTCTTATAGCACCAGTTGCTTAGGTTGCATCTGTCTGTCATAAAGAAGGTCTCCAACTTTGTGCCTTTGCTTGTGGGTGGGTGCCTAGCATCCTCTGCCACCACTGGAAGACTATTTCCCCGCCATGAATTGGCACCTGTTGAAAATAAATTGGTGGGAGGTTGGTTTCTGTGCTCTGTTCTATTCTGTTGATCTATGTGCCTGTACTTATGCCAGTACCTTGCTGTCTGGAAGATCAGGAAGCCACACATATTGGTGACAGCTGCTCCTTTAGAGATGACAACACAGTATCCTGGAGCCAGGGCCCAGCCAGGCCTGCAGTGCACCCTGCCTTCTGTGTCCTCAGACCCCAGACTGTTTGAGCTTTTCTTCTTGAGTCTGCTGAGCTCTGTCAGGCCTGTCTTCCATCCCCCAGACTACTGTGAATGTCACTGCCTCACCCATTCCATTCTTTATCCTAGCAAATCTATTTCTTTAAAACTTGCTGGTTTGGTGGCATTCAAGAGGGCATGATGGTGCTAGCCTCTAAATCTAGGAGCACCTGAGGCTGGTGAAGGAAATGGCTGAGGCAGGGAAGGTGGCCCTCTCTTCCTGTGTGCCTGGACTCTTGTCCTCGGCAGGGCAGGAACACCATAGCTAGAGGGCCCTTCACATGGCCCTGCGGGGGCCCAGGTAGAAAAACACTGTGTGCCCATCTTCTGCTGCTCAGGTCTCTGTGTCACCTTGCTCTGGCCCTGACCCTCTCCTCTTCTCCCCCCGCCAGGTTCCCGACGAGCACTTCTCCACCCTCCTGGCCTACCTGGAGGGGCTGAAGGGCAGGGCCCGGGAGCTGACGGTCCAGAAGGCGGAAGCCCTGATTCAGGAGCTGGACGAAGCGGGCTCGGAGGCCGCCCTGCTGGAGAAGGCCCAGCGCCTCCGACAGGTGCTGCAGCTGCTGTCCTAGTGCAGGGATGGAGTGGCACTCGGCTGCCCTGGGCTCTTCAAGACACACTGAGGGTCTTCATTGGTCCAAAAGGAGAAAAGAGGGTCATGAGTAGGTCAAGCCACTTAGAGCTGGGCTTCTGGGCACCAGACCCTTGGAAGGACCCCTGGACCCTCCTTCTGAACTCCTGACCTGCCTTGACCAGGGACTGGTTTCATGGGTGACCAGGTCTATGTACCTTCAGAACAGCATGATCTCCGTGAAAAAACCCTGGGACACCAGCTCCAGCCCCAAGTGGCCCCAAAACCCAGATATCTATTTTTCTACCAGGGGTATTTAAGAACTGGCCCTCCCCACCAGCTGTGCTTCCTCAGTGTTTGGGGTGTTGGTCCCCAAGTCAATCCCTGCACCTTCCATCTGACAGCCCTTCCAGCGTGGGCCTCACCTCCTTGTGTGGCCTCCAGCCTGGCTTCAGGGAAACCCTTGGGGGCAGCTGTCTGGAGCCTGTGCCTGTGCTGCCCCATTTTCAATAAAAATCAGCCTGTCCTCACTCTGTGGTAGAGGTTGTGGAGGGCTGTCCGGGTAGGCATGCTTCAGCCGTCACTTCTATCTTCAGCAGGAGCTTCTCAGGACAGCATCCCTGCTCTCAGGTTGCCTTTTCCAGGTATCGTAGTGACCATCCTGGCCAGGACATACCCCTGCACAGCAGAACGGGGGTTCCCACCCCTGACTGTCCAGTCACATGGGATGTGCAGGAGCTGGGCAGTCAGGGAGAAGCTGCTGTTGGGGAGGAGAGCCGCCAGGGCCAGGAGGGCTGGGGCTGAATCCAGGCTACCTGCAGAAGACCTCAGGGCCCAAGAGTGGCCCCAGTGGTTCCCAGCCTCTTCAGCCAATGGGAGTGGCACCAGATCTTGCCTCGGTCACCTTCTCAGGCCTCAGCTGCCACCCAAGAGGGTGTCCTTAAATATACCTATGGCCCTTGCACATGCCTTTAATAAAAATGGAGTGCAGTCCCCCCTCTGAACAATCAGTATCCCCCTGGAGCCAGCCACTGCAGGACTCCTGAGGCAGATAGAGGACACAGCCCTACCTGGTGCTCTTGGGACATGTATCCAGCCACAGGGGCAAGCTACCTGTGAGTGCTCCAAACTCACCCTTCAAGCCACTCCAGCTACACAAGGAGACAAAAGTGAGTTGTTCCCCAGGCCTGGTGACTGATTCTGGTCACCAGCGCTTGGGTCAGAAGTGAAGCACCGTGTACGTGCACACCTGTGGGCAGTGGGACATGCGGTGGCCTTGCTAGGGGCAGCCCCCACAGAAGCACAGCCCTTCCTCCCAAGGCCAGTCATAGCCTGTGGCCATTCCTAGCCTTGGCGAGCCTGTCATGCAGACCCCTCGTCACCTGTCACCACAGATCCCCTAGACTCTTGGATTAGAGGAGACCCATGGGTCTCACCGCCAGGGTCTCGCCTGCTTGCAGTCTGGGGCTCCTTGCTGCTCCCCAGGCAGTGTGTGGCCCTGGCTCTGCTCCTCCACCATGGAGATGCTCATCATACAGCATGCCCACAGATCCTGACCCATGTGGTAGCCACTGACCCACAGTGGCCCTTGGGAACAGCATGTGAGGAGTCCTGGGCCTTATGCCATTGGATGGAGTCACAAACAGACCGTTCTCCCCCACCCCCACCCCCCATGGATCTATGATCCGCCTGCTGGCACCTCAGCCCTGCAGAGCAGCTGCCTGCAGCCCAGGGTAACGACACATGTGCCGTTGGGTGCAGCTCCACTGTTGCCAAACTTTGAGGCGTCTTAGGTTAGTACACCAAGAAGTAGGTAGGCAGCAATAAAGACCCACAAGGTACAAAGAAGGACAGGTTGTTTTAAAAATCAGGGTTGATAGATCAAGAACAGCTCTTGGTTTTCTGGCAAGCCAAGTTAGAAAGGGAAATGTGAAGAAGACTCACTGTCTGTGGAAACCGGTGTTGGAGACCTGGGCCCACTTGACTTCAACACCAGCATTCCCCTGTCACCTGCTGGAGAAGGGCACTGTGCCTGTCTCCACAGCATCTCTGGCAGAATGTGCAGAGGGAGATGATCAAGAGATCACTTGGGACCAAGGCAGCTCCTTGAGGAGTCCCTTGATGCCACTCAGAGGTGCCACTCTCTGATGAGACCCCAGGGGGGGACCAGAATGTCAAGATTGAGCTGCGATGGGCTGGGGCTGTAGCTCAGTGGTAGAGCACATGTGAGGCACTGGGTTCAATCCCCAGCACCACATAAAAAATTTTTTTTAATTAAAAAAAATAGATGGGCTGTGAGTCCTTGCCTTGCCTACAGCTCACAGGGATAAGTTGCATCTGGAAACCTCAAGTGATGGCTATCTCCCCCTCTGCCCCTGCAAACTGGAAGTATTCCCAGTGTCCATTGCGCAGGAACTGGACAAAGTGACACTTAACATCACAAAGGAAGAACTGTGGACACAAACAAGGAAGTGCCACCAGAGTCCACTCATGAGGTCCCAGGAGCTGCTCACTAACAGAGCAAAATGTACTGATGGAGCTGATCCAAAGGGCCAATGGGGCTCCAGGTGGAGCACTGTGTCCTGACGGAGATGTCCTGACGGAGATGGCCTCACATGCCTGTGGGCAGACCTTACGCCTAACATGCATAATTCCTCACTAAAGTTGATTTTAATAAACTAGTGTTCCCCAGGACACCTCTAGGACAGACACACCTTGAGGAGAAAGGTCACAAAGACACATCTGCAGGACAAAGCCTGCTGGCAGCATGAGGTGACAGTGTTTGTTTCCTCCTAAGGTTCCTCTTTAGCCGTGTGTGCACGTCTTGACCAACCAGAAACCACTGTTCAAAAGTCAGAATGGTGTTGGGAGCCATGGTGCGCAGGTGGGCTGGCACAGGAACTCTGGGTGAGGGGCAGGCGCTGACTGGGGTGGTGGGACCTTCATGGATCCACTGGGGCACCTGAGGAGGTAGCTTTTGTCCGCTGTTTCTTGAAGGATCTGTGTTGGGTCTGTCTTGCGCTCTTCTTCCTGGAACATTGCCTGCTGTGTATTTCTCTTTTCCTGATTGTCCCTCTCTGACTTGTCTGATGTGGCAGGCTGGGCTTCTGCTGTCCTCCTGCTCTGCACTGGTGCTGGCCCCCACACCCTCCTCCTGGTGGCACAAGTTTTCTGGCAGCTCCTGGGCACAGGCATTGCCTGGTCACCATCCCCTGCCTCCCAGCTGAGCGCAAGTCACACTCCAACCTCGGTTTCCGTATCTGTCCGCAGGGACCTCATAACCTCTCATACCCTCCTCATTTTCGCCCGGGGGCGGGGGGGGTGGTCATCACAGATGATAAAGTAAAGAACCTTCACACTGAGTAGTAATTAAGGTTAGAATCCTCTGGAATGCTCCTACATGGCATCTTGCCCAGCAGAGCAGGGATTCACCCACCTGCTTCCAAGCCACTTGCCCAGTTCCCGGCCTCCTGGGGCAGGTGTGAGCAGCATCACCCCAGGGTGCAGCAATGGGCAATAGTGGACAGCTCTCCCACCCAGAATCCAGCACATGCTGTAATTTTGCCTCATGCTGGAGATGGGCTTCTCCAGGCTGCAACTGGCCCTCGGACTCTGGGTGATGATCTCACGACCCCGTCACCTGTGTCTTGAGTGTCGGCTAAATCTCCCCAATGCTGGGAAGAAGGGGCCAGCATTACCCCAGATAGTCCTTGGGCCAGCTGAAGTTGAGGTCAGGTGAGATTAGTTTGCTCTGTGGAAAAGCTCCCCCTTGGTGCTGGGACAGGTGGGGTGCCCACCCAGATGGCCGTTCTTTCTGCTCTCAACCTTTAAATGACAGGTTCCAAACGTGAGAACAGAGGAGCAGATACTCATATGCCTGTCGCCTAACTCTTCCCCAGAAACACGTGACTGGATGTAGCCAAGCTCCCCTCACCTCCTTGACCCACTCTTTCACGTGACCACAGTGTCAGCACCTTGTCCCTGCAAGCCTCTGTTGCAGTGACCTTCCCACAGTTATTGGGAACTTGCTGTCCCCGCTCTGGGGACTGGAAATATGTCATGCTGCTCGTGTGGGCCAGCCGCTCTCCCAATCTCGGGGCGCTACTCCATGGCAGGAAGGCTACAGTTCCTTTTCTTTCTCTAGGAGGGGCCACCTTTCATGCATGTGAAGTCCCTGGACCAGGGACCCTATCCCACTCAACTGACTGGCCCGCATTGTCACAACCCTGAGTAAGCAGTGCTCCCCCAATCCTTGTGGCTGGGTGCCTGCCTTGCTCAGAAGGTCCCCCTTTGCTATTTGTGTGTCATCCACATCCCCAACTGGGCCTCCACTCACTCAGCAGCTGGTTCCTCTGTCCTCTACCAAGGTTATGGTCAAGGCGTGGGGCAGAGAGATTTGGCAGATGAGTGGGGATCAGAAGGACCCTAAGAAAGGTTCCTGGAGGTAGCAATTAGCTTGGAAGCTGTCCCCCTTCCCTTGCTAGCCCTCTGACTCTGGAGCCACCATGCTGACAAGAAGACCAACCCCCTTCCTCTTGTCACAGCGAGCCTTGAGTGTCCCCACCTGCAGCCCACCAGGCTCCCAGGACAATGGCCTGAATCGAGGCGGGTTTGAAGAAGGCTTGCCAGGTACAAAGCAGGACCCAGCTAAGGCTGGACCCCAAGACGGTGCACCACATGCGAGTGTCCATAGTGGCCTCTGTGGAGAAGCCCCGCCTCTGGAAGGCCTGGGAGCCATCAAGGGCAGGTGGGGGGCAATCTCGGCTTTCCTGCACCCCAGTTGTGTACCCCCGAGCCGACCGCTTCAATGGTGAAGGGAGGCTCCCCCAACGATCCCACAAATGAGCTGAGAATCAGGCAGAAGCACCGAAGCCTCCAGTCCAGCCCATATAGCCTGGAGACCTGAGAGACAGGTAGCCCTGTGGGCAGTGTGGTAACACCCAACCTGAGGCCCTGCCCCGGACCTGGGTGCATCATGAGAGAAGGGAAGCTTCTTGTGCTTCGCGCATGTCAGGGTGTGGGTCTCCCTTTCTGCACCAGGATCCCGTGAGGTTGGCAGACAGCAGGTCAGGGTCAGCAGCCTCCTGAAACGGCCTTGAACCACACCTGCCAACACAGCCTGACCTGGATGGTGGCTGCCTTGAGTGGCCCACCTCCCCTGAGGCGTCTCAGGGCTGCCCCTCCCTGTCCAGAGCATGGCTGTGGGAGTGCTCAAGGGCTTGCCTGGGACCTCCATTCCTCCACGTGCTGCCTATGCCCAGCCCTGGGGGAGATCAGCAGAGTGACCCTCTTGGGGTTAGGGGCCTCCCCTCCTCAGCAGCCTCTCCATTCCCTGTGGACACCCTGGTTTGGGGTTGGCCCCTGGACTCTCAGCATCTCCACCCACCTCCCTCAAAGTTCAGTGGTCCTGCAGTTGTGGTGACCCATTTCACCAGTGAGTAAACTGAGGCACAGGGTGGGAGGGATTTGTTCCAGAACCCCAGGCGTTGGGACAGACATGAAGCCTTGGCCCCAGTGCCCATCTCAGGCTAAGTGTGAGCTGGCCTCTAAGGAGTATGCACTTGGCTCGGACTGGGGGCTGGAGGCAGCAACTAGTGACATTCAGAGGACTCTGGGCATGGCTCTCAGGTGCACCAAGAATGAGGTAGGTCATGGGACTCCTGGACTAAGACCAATCTCTGGGTAGACGTCACCCCTGAGCCTAGGCATCACCCTGTATTTCCCTATACCCCAAAACTGTACATGCCTGGTGGACACTGGTCCCGGTAGGGAACTGGATAGGTAGGGAATAGATCAGAGGGACATACTAGGGGTGACTGCAGAAAAGGCACCAGAGGACATGAGCCCCCTACAGGTAGTGGAGGTAAGGAATGAGGAAGAAAGGCAGGGAGGGGTGTCCTGCTGCCCTGGGAGCAAGAGTGGAGGAGGGATCCATGTTTGTGTGCAATCCTGGGAGGGAGCCCAGGGCTTCAAAGGCACAGACTTGGGCGGGGTCAGGCTGTTTGACTATGGAGGGGTGCTTCTGTCCCCGTGGTATTCAGATGAGGTTGTTACCAGCCCATACTGGACAGGACAGCCCCACCCACCATGGACAGGTCTGTGGCATGGAAGCCATGTGGTGGCTGCGGTCAAGGTGGGGCCCAGAGAGATGCCTGGCACTGTGTGCTGGACATTGTCATGGCTGGCACAGAGACCACCATGGAGTGGGAGTGGGGCTTGGCACTGTGCCTGCCACTCACCCTCAGAAACGCTGCCCCCTACCCCTGCCATCCACATTAGAGGCCCGGGAAGGGCAGCCCCTGGGAGTTTCCCAGTGGAAGCTCCTAGGGCCAGGGCACTGCCCGCAGGGTGTGGGCACGGGGCCGCATGGTGAAGGCTGGGGCAGGAGTGGCGTCCAGGGCAGTGGGGCTGATGCCAGATGGAGGCAGCAGGCGGTAGCGCTGGAGGAGGCCAGCGAACAACAGGAAGAGCTCCATCCTAGCCAGGCTCTCCCCCACGCAGACTCGGCGGCCTGTGAGGGTAAGGGAGACACCAAGTGGGTGCCAGGCCTGCTCCCAGAGGGGGTGTCCCTGTGGGGGTGCTGGGGAGCGTGCCCTGAGGGCCAGAGACCAGGCATCTCAGAGGGGCTTGTCGCCTGTGGGCCTCTGGCCCCAGCCCTGGTACCTGTAGAGAAGGGCAGGAAGGCGGCCCGCTTCACGAAGTGCCCATCCGCATCCAGGAAGTGGCCAGGGTTGAACTGGTCTGGGGTCTCCCACTGTGTCTTGTCCAGGAGCACTGAAGTCAGCAAGGGAATCACAGGTGTGCCCTGTGGGGGCCAAGAGGAGGACCCCAGAGCAGGAAGATGGGATGAGGGGCCTCTGAGGAGGTTTCCCTGAGGATGAGGCTCCTACTGACCCCACCTAGCTGACCCTCGGGACACAGAGGAGGACCCTGATCCCCAGGCTCTGGTGTCCCAGGCAGGAGGTGCTGTGAGGTTGGGGTGACCCTTTCCTTGTTCCAATGGGGGAATCCCTGTGCTGTCAAGCACCAGCCCCAAGACTTGGCATCTCAGAGTCCAGCGATCCTGACCAACCCTGAGCAATAGGGAAGGAGAGAATGAGGCCCAGCTGGGCCCCCACCTTGGGGAGCAGGTAGCCACCCAGCTGAGTGTCAGCTGCTGTGCAGCGGGGCACGTGGGGCAGGAGCGTGATGTACCGCTGGACCTCATGCAGCACTGCATTGGTGTAGGGCAGTACCCTTTGGTCCTCAGGCCGAGGCAGCCTCCCAGGGCCCAGTACATGGCCCAGCTCCTCCTGCACACGGCCTGTACCGGAAAGTGGTACCATGTCTGAGGAAGACCCCATCACCTTGCCCTGGGGGTACCCAGCCACATGCGAGGCCTCACCTTGCACGCCTGGGTATTTGGCCATCAGCAGGATGGCCCACTGCAGTGTGGCGGAGGTGGTCTCTGTGCCAGCCATGACCATGTCCAGCACACAGGCCACAGCGTTGTCCTCTGCAAAGAGCCCCTCTTGGTCATCCCCCTGTGAGGCAGTATGGGCAGAGCTTGAGGTCTTGGAGTCTGTCCACCCCAGCCCCAAGCCCAGGACAGAAAAATGAACACACAATCACCACCTCCAGTGCCCCAAACCAGGCACTAGGGATGTCCCATTTCATGCCTCCCCAGCCCCAGTCCTGGGGTCCACTGGGACTCCCCACAGGCCTCCTGGTTTTCCCCTACCTGGCCCTGCTGGATCAGAGCATCCACATAGCTCCGCACAGGGCCACCCTGGGGCGTGGGGGAGGCCTGCAGGAGAGTCCTCAGGATGACACGCACTTCCTCGATCTTGCGCAGGACAGGCCGGTGCAGCTGGAGCAGGGTCCCCAACCAGGGGTAGATGTTGAACAACTGGGACAGAGGGCAGGGTGGTGGGGTGGGGCCAGGCACAGCCACCTGGTCCCCACGGAAGGAGCCCGTCCATCCAGCAGCAAGGGTGTCCCCATCCAGGGCTTCAAAGGTGCTGAGGTATGTGCCGCCCATGGCCACAAGAGGGCGGCTGGCTGGAGGCCCGCCGCCCTACTGGGGGTCCGGGGACTCGGGAAACCTCAGTCGCAAGCATGGAGCCATCTGACAGTAACACACCTGGTGGCTTTATGCAAACAGGCTGCCTGTGACCATGCCCCCTTCCACCTGCTAAAGTGAGGAGAAAGGAAGAGGGGGCATTTGCTGCTGCAGATTATCACCCACTCTGGGAGTTGCACAGAGGTGGAATCTGAGGAGCCAGGGCGTCCCCCACCAACAGGTGGATGCCAGCTGCCGTCCAGCTTACCCTCGGACACTTGCTCTCCCAGGACACCAGCAATCGTGGGCAGAAACTCCTCAAGGCGCTCCAAGGTAAGAATCAGGAACAGGTAAGAAGGGCCATGGGACTGCCCCACAGAGCCCCATTGGGAGGGACTCCAGGGGAGGGCTCTGGAGTTGGGCGGGTTGGCCTGGTGCCCCTAAGAACAGGACAGCCTCACTCTGACTACAGTGGGTCACGGGCTGCAAAGTTTGAGGACCAGCCCCAGGCATTGCCGTGCTGTCCCACCTCACCTCCTGGGACCTCATGCCAGGGACAGCAGAGTGACAAAGAACACCTGCCGCCAAGTCCTGCTGTCAATCCCACAAGCAGCACACCTGGTGTCTAGGCTTCAGCTAACTCACAGTTAGAAGGACGTGTGGAATCTGTAGACTTTGGAAAAGAATGACGCGTATCCCCATGATGTCAGAGAACGGATTTTGTGGTTTCTGTAATGTGGTGAAGGACCTGGGCTGCACCCACGTCTCTGGGTCCTACCCACCTGAGGGAGGAGTGTCTGGCCCCACTCCTCACCTTGGAGCAGGTGTGACTGTGACTGATGGGGCACTGGAAGAAAATGAGGGTCCCCTGCTCCAGACCTACTATTTCCCACGGAGCACAGAGGCTGGTCTGCGGGCGTGCAGCCAGGGGGTCACCAAGGGGGTACAGACTCAAGCTCTCGACCCAAGTCCAGGCTCCTTTCGCTGACGGTTGGGGTGAAGGATGATGCTGGACACCCCCAGTCCTACTCTCCCCAGGGTCTACCCTACCTCCAAGGGCTCAGCTCCCATGAGGCAGCGACCTCTCACCTGCAGGCTGGGGGACCCCAGGAGAACCATGACCTCATCAATGAGACCCAGCAGGGACACAAACATGGTGTCCTGGTAGTCAAACCGCTGGCCGAAGAGGAGTGCGAAGGTGATGTTGGAGGGAGCCCAGCCCAGCAGGGCCAGAGGGAAAGGCCGGCCTGCAGGGGAGACGGGCCTCAGGCAGGCAGGGGACCCCAGGGAGAGGTGTCCCAGCCCCTGCTCACCTCCATAGCTATCCAGCTGTCCCATGAGACACGCCAGCTCCTGCAGCACCTTGTCGGCCATGGGCGCCTGCCCCACGCCCAGGCTATGCAGTACACGCACTGTGAATTGGCGGGCAGCCCTCCAGCGCGCCCCAGAGGAGAAGAAGATGCCTGTGGGCAGATGCGGAGATGCTGTGTGGCCGTCACCCTGCCCTACAGGGTAGGCAGGAGCAGGTGGGGCCACCTGGGTCAGCAGGGCCTGGCAGAGGGGTCTCGGTTCCACCCTCCTGTTCTCTGGGGGTTGGCCAGGGTTAGCAGGCCCCCTCTTGGCCTGTGATGGGAAGACCCTAAGGGCTCCTGTTCCCCTGGCCCAGCACCAGCCCAAAGGTCAGTCCCCACCTTCTACGGCAGAGGACCACACACCTACCCCCGCCTTGCTGGATGAGCTGAAAGATGGGGATGGGGGGCCGATCCGCCAGCTCCTGCCCGGTGCCCACCAGGGCCTCCCTCACAGCCTCATAGCCGGACAGCACCACAGTCTTCTGGCAGCCCAGGTGGACGGTGAACATTGGCCCATAGCGCTTGGAGAGCTGGTGGGGGCAGCAGGGGTCAGGTGGGCAGCCCCTACCCACCAGGCCCTCTGGGGTCCACTTGGGCAGAGCACTGCTGGGTGGAGGAACTGGGGAAGACTCTGCAGGGCGTAGCGGGCATGCAGGGCCATTTTGGGGGACCCATAGAACCATCCCCAGTCTACTGGGGTGCTGCCTTTTGGTGCTGGGAATGACTTTCACGGGTTTTCTTTTCAGCAGGAATCCCAGAGGCCCTCAAGACCCACGACCAGGCTGCAGGTGGCCTGGGACTGCACAGGCAGCAGGCTAGACAATCCCTCCAGGCTGTGGCCCTCTTTGGACTTTAGCTTGGTCAGTGGCATCCCCCAACCTGCACCAAAGGAGGGACAGAAGCAGCATCCAGGGGACAGCTGGTCAGTTCTGACTCTGACCTTCACTGGCTGAACAAGGACAGAGAACAGCTCACATCCAGGCTGCCCCCGAGCCTTTTCCATCACGCTCCTCCCCTCTGTCCTTATGGCATATCTGCCCAGGAAGGTGTCATCTCCCCCTTTTTAAGCACAGGACACTGAGGTTCAGGAGCAGGAGGTGATCTGCCTTTGGCCACTCATGTCTGAGGATGGAGCTGAGCCTGCTGTCCTGCCCAGCACCAATCTAGGGCCTGAGCCCCTGAGCCTGGTGCCCAGGGCCAGGTGGGGCCCAGGTGTCCTGCCCTAGGGAAGGTGTGACAAGGCCAGTTCAGCCCAGGGCTGCAGCCCTCTGCTGCCTGCCCACCTGCAGTCCTGGAGAGGCCATCTGGGGGACTCTGGAGACAGAAGCCCCTTGTAAGGAGAACTCTTAGGAACTGCAATGGGGCAAGGGATGGGGGCTGGTCTGGTGAGGGCTTTGGGAACTAAATGGAAGGGGCTGCTTTTGGGTTGTGGGGACAAGGTGCCAGCCCATGCAGGGGACAGGGCTGGTCAGCCCTTATAGGGCAGATCCGGGCTCTGTGTCTCCCTGAGTCAGCCTGCCCACAGCTGCAAGGCAGGACAGCCAGCCTTCAACTTGGCTAGCTCTTCAAGGAGGAGCCACACCTAGGGGGCATCCCACCCGCACCAACCTTGACCTTCCTGAAAGTGCTTCCCAAAGGCTGCCTCCTGCAGGAGCTCTCCCTGCCCGCGAACCCTGGGCAGCTTCCCTGTGGGGTGGGTGGCTCTCTCTTCCCAAGATCAGGGTAGGGGCACTCCTCTTGCCTCCCAGTGGGCCCAGCACCATGCTGAATGGATGGTGTAATCTGGGTTTGGCTTTCTCAGGGACAGGCCTGGGACATGGCCACCATCTGGCTGAGGGAGTTGAGCAGGGCTACCCAGGCCTACCTCCATCAGTGACCGGTCCTGTTGCGAAACACTCAGCAAGTGCAGGTTCCCCAGGAGCGGCAGCGGGCGAGGCCCGGGGGGCCATCGCAGGGCTGGGGAGGGGCTGCGGGCAGAGGCACGGAGCAGCCCCCAGAGGCCCAAGAGGACCAGGAGCCCCAAGAGCAGCAGGGCCATGTGGACAGCGGGAGGCAGGGCCCCAGTTCCCCTCTGGGCCCCATCTGCCCGTGCCTTATAGCCTCCCTCCCAGAGGGCGTGCCAGCACCCCACCCGCCCCACCACCCCGAGAATGTGGAACAAGCAGTTTGCAGGGGACAGCCCCAGCAGGAGGCTTAAAGCTACAGCTGCGTGGAATGCAGGTTGAGTGTGTGACAGGGGCCCAGGGGTGGCTGGGAGCCCAGGAGGCCATGGGACTGTCTGGGATCAGGCATCCGAGATCTCTACACCCCAAGAACTTGCCCCAGGGTCCAGGCACTCGGGCTGTTGTATCCCTGCCTCTGGGGCTGCCAGCCTTCCTTGGTCTCCCCATCAGAATGGGGCTCTCAGGGCTCCAGGGCCTGGGCCTGCCTCTGAGGGGAGGATCCACCCCCAACCGCCCCCAGCTCTGAGTTTCCCTCAGCAGGACCCTGGGGAGAGGCAGGTTCCTGGGTGTCTTCTGACACCATCTGTCTCCTATCAATGTCCAGGGAGGGCTGACAGTGTGCAGCCCCTGGGGACCACCCACGAGGGGCCTCAAATGCCAGGGCCTTCGGAGCCTCAGATTCATGCCGGGGCTGCTCCTCCCACCACAGCCTGTTCCTGTGGGGGTTCTGCAGGGGTGACACTGAGGGATGGGGCAGGGAACGCAGTTCACCCAGAGGGCCACCCTGCAGGCAGCACTGTGATAGGTGTCCCAATGTTTTCCGCTAAACCCTGATGGCAGAGCCTGGAGAGGAGGCACTGCTTTGGGAATGAGCTGTGAGGGGCGGGTGGCTCTTGGCACCAGAAGTGGCTGGGCCTGCTTCACACCACCTGCCCTGACACGAGGCAGCCCTGTCGCTGCCAGCAGGGGCCCCTCCATGAGGCCCATCTCCCAGAATGTCATCCACGCCCTGCACAAACCACAGAGCCATGGCAGCCAAGGCCCTTACCCTCTCAGGTATTGTCCCCCTTTGATAGGCTGTGAAAGGAAAGTCCCAGCCTTGGTGGCACACCTCCTGAGACGGGGCACTCACCACCTCCATCCCCTGTACAGTGAGAGATACGGAGGGAAGCATGTTTGTCCCACCTTCTGGAGCTCTGGGGCATTCTGCTGAGCCCCTGGTACCAAGGTCACTACAGGGTGTCCAGGCTGGGGAGTCCTATCTGCCCAGGGAAGTCCATTTAATTCAAGAAGCACTTTTTTTTTTTTTTGTACCAGGAATGGAACCCAGAGCCTTCAAACACTGAGCCACATCCCCAGCACTTTTTATTTTTTATTTTGAGACAAGGTTTTGCTAAGTTGCTGAGGCTGAATTTGAACTTGCAATCCTCCTGCCTCAGCCTCCCAAGCTGCTGGGATTACAGGCATGCGCCACCAAGCCAAGCTAAGAAGTATTTATTGAGTGCCTGTTATGTGCCAGTTTCTACCAGGGGCTAGGGCTACAGAAATTGGCATAGGGACCCAAAAGTTCCACTAGGCTCTCACAGCCCTGTGGACTATGGTCATGTAAGAGTTTGCCGCCAAAAATGCCTCTAGGGCTGGTGGGGACACCGTGAAGGCAAGAAGGCCAGGGGATGCTTTGGAAAGGATGTGGTGTCTGGGCTGCAGCTGCCGAACTGGGATGGCCCAACTTGCAGACACCTCGGACCTGAGCTTGAGGTGGGGTGAAGAGAGCTGGGAAGGTCCAGAGCAGGTCAGGAAAAGACTTTCAGGGAGCTCAGTGCCAGGGACCCCCGGGAAAGCACAAGCCCCACACTCACAGCTGGGAAACCTCCTGTAGCCACCGCAGCAAAGAATCAGAGCAGTTTACTCTGCAGTTCCAGGGCCAAGAGTCTGAGGTCCAGCACCTACAGGGTGGCTCCTTGTGAACATTCTAAGGGACAATCTGTTTTTTTTTTTTTTTTTTTTTGGTACTTGGGATTGAACTCAGGGGCACTCGACCACTGAGCCTCATCCCCAGCCCTATTTTATATTTTATTTAGAGACAGAGTCTCACTGAATTGCTAAGTACCTCACTTTTGCTGAGGCTGGTTTTGAACTTGCGATCTTCCTGTCTCAGCCTCCCAAGCCACTGGGATTTCAGGCTTGTGCCACTGTGCCTGGCGACAATCTGTTCTTTGTCCCCAGCTTCTGGTGTGGTTCACACCTGGGGCTCACGCGTGCCTCCCTCAGCTCCGCCTCCTCTCCCATGCCTCCTCCCTGTGTCTTCTCTTTTTCTGTCTGACACTTTGGATTTAGGGTCCACCCTAATACCAAGGGATCCTCACCTCAGTTACCTCTGCAAAGACCCTGTTTCCAGATAAGGGAAACATGTTTCGTAGGCCACAATTCAACCTGCTGGAACATGGCTCCCCTAGGTATGCACATATCCGTGTGTCTCTTGTCCATTTAATCTGCAGTACGCACACCCCAGGCAGTCAGGACCATAGGAGGGACTTCGTGAAAGGAAGCCCCTCCCCCTGGGCCACTTGCTTCTGCCCCACTTGTACCTCGTCTCCCATGTACCCTTCCAGAGACACAGTGGCACCTGGTCTCATTTATGCCTCTTTTAAAAATTAGCTTTATTAACAAACAAGGACCGTGTGTTTAAAGCATACAGTATGAGTGACACATGTCCACACCCATGAAGCCATCACCACTGCCAAGACAGTGAACATCCCATCATCCCCCAAACCCTTCAAGCCCTGTCTGCCTCCCTCCATTTCTTGCTTGCCATTTTGTATTTTTAGCATGACTGTGTACCCTGACAAGACAGGGCTTCCTCTCACAGTTGCCTGGTCCAGGGCACGGCAGGTACCAGCATTCTAAGTTCAGCCTTGGGCCATCAGAGAACGTCCTAGTAGAACATGGGTACAGCTCCTCTGTGTACACCTGCTAGGATGCTGCAGTGTCAGCTTGCAGTGGCATCACTGGGCCAGAGGGATTTTCCTTTTTGATTCCAGTGGACATTCCCCACACTGACTGCAGATTTTTCTGATCAGACTTGATCAGGACCATCAGATCCCAATCTTGAGTTGTGTCGTGGCCTGGTTGAATGAAGGTTCAGGCCACACCTGGTCCTGCCACCAGAGGTGGGGCTGGTGGGTTTACCACAGGGGTCAGGAGCCAGACAGAATGGGTTCCAAGCTCATTCCCTCCACTTGCTAGCCATGGCGACGGCAGCATCCAAAGAGCCACACAGGTGCTCCCAACCACACAGCCTCCATATAATACAAGTTTGCCTTCCTCCCATTAAGAGAAGGGGCCTGGGTTTCCCTGCCCTTGAATCTGGAGGGCACTCCTGACCATGATGGAAGCAGACCTGCAGGGCTGCCAAAGCTAGATCACAAAAGAGATTGCAGTTTCCACCTGTTTCTCTGGACTGCTTGCTCTCAGGCCCAGCCGCCATGCTGTGAGGGGGCCCAAGCAGAATAGCTCAGGTGGAGGGAGCCGACTGGTGTGATTTAGTCAAGTGGAAAGGGCTATTTTCTGGGTAATAAAAGCTTCTATTGTTCGAAGCCCTGGAACCTTATTAATGAATAACCCAGTATGCAGTCCCTGCATGGTCACACTCCCACCCAACGACCTGTGCCCACTCATCAGCAGCCAGAATGTACCTTCTGCAGTAGCCCATTCCAGCTGATACCATGTGGTGCTGTCTCCACCAAGACCTGTCCAGACTGCAAGTTCCTGAGCAAAGCAAATCGTTGCTATTTCCTATCATTAAATTTGGGGCCACGTGTTACAAAGAAGTAGGTAATCCACATGCTGGCTCCATAATCTTTTTGTTTGTTTTGCAGGGATGGGGGTCGAACCCAGGGGCACTGTACCACCAAGCTACACCCCCAGACTTTTTCCAAATTTTAGTTTGGGATAGAGTCTCCCTAAGTTCCCAGTCTGGTCTCAAACTTGCAATCCTCCTGCCTCAGCCTCCCTTGACTCTATAGTGTTAAAGGAGGGATTTGACCCCTTTGAGTTCATTCTCTCTCTGTGTATGAGGTGACAAGGGTAACATCATCCTAACTATATTCACTCAAAACGATCGATTGAGCACCTATCTGTGCCAGGTATTGGTCTAGTTACTGGGGATCTCATGTGAAAAGTGCCTTGTGTGAAAATAACACAATAGAGTTCAGAAAGGTTAGCTCTTTCCCCACTTTTCCTCTCTGTGAACTGCAAATAAAAATTTCTACCAGTTAAAGATCTCATATAAAACAATAATCATTTGCGAGGAGACAGTCAATTAAAAGCTGGCCTCTGCTACGTCCCTAGTTCCTCAGTGCTGCCAGACAGAGGCTGTGGCAACCTCAGGGGAGGGGGCTGTCCTTTACTGCTAAGTGGTGTGATCTAGTCAAGTGGAAAGGGCTATTTGCTGGGTAATAAAAGCTTCTATTGTTCGCAGCCCTGGAACCTTATTAATGAATAACCCAGTGTGCAGTCCCTGGTTTCAGCCATGTAAAATGGTTGTTTATGTGACAAGAACAAGGTGCAATTTTTCCTTTTGTAGTTTTAAGTGGGCCCAGAGCCCCAGAGCCTCTGGCAACTGAAATGGGCTTCCTAAAGTGTGGGACTTCCCTGGGTCCTTGCAATGAGGTCTCCTCTGCTGGGTGTTCACGAACATTCAGGGTTGTCTCTGGGCAAAGAGGTGAATCCAGACTGGAACACAGGAGTCCAGTGGTGTGTTGTGTTGGGGGCAGGTGTGCAGGGAACAGCAAGCGGAATGCTGGAAGGCTCCAGAGAGGTGATCCAGTCAAGCTAAAGGAGGGGCAAGCTCAGGGTTTGCTGGCCGGGCGCCTCTCTGAAACCCCTCTGGGAAGCTGCTGAAGTCAGCTTCTCCATCCAACAGTAGAAGCAGCTGTGATGTTGTGTCCCTTCAGAGCACTGGGGTAAGAAAGCTCATCCAGAGGGGCCAGCTGTGAGCTCTGTGTTGCTTCCTGCCAGGCCTGGCATGTGGTTGGTGTGCAGTCATTGTTAATGGGTGGATGGGAGAAGAGATGGAAGTCGCAGCTCAGGCAGAATCTGGAATGGCCAGTAATCTATCTCCTTCATCATGCAGCTGAGGAACGTTGACATGCAGAGGATAGGTGGTCCCCAGGTTCAGAGCTGGGCAAAGGCTCTGCAGGTGAGCACCAAGGCCTCCAAAGCCCTTTTTCCTCTTGTTATTGTTTCTATAACAACAGTTCTATGCAAATGCCAGAGGCTTCACTTTTGTTCCAACAGAATATTCCCCCAATATTTCTAGCCCCCAATACCTAAGAATGTCAATTTTCTTTTTTTTTTTTTAATTGGGTTGTTGCAGATATATTCAGTTAAGATGAAGTCATTAGGATGATCCCTAACTCAACATTAGCAGGTATCCTTATAAAGAGGCAATCTGGACACCCAGGGAGAAGGCCAAATGAAGTGGGGGCAGGGGGGGGGTGCTACTTCTACCAGCCAAGGAACACCAAGAGTTGGCAGCACACCCCAGTGCCTGGGTCTGAGTCTCCCTAGAGCCGGCAGAAGGGACAGCCCAGCCCAATTTGATCTCAGACTTCTGGCCTCCTGAACCACAGAAGACTTCTGACTTTTAAGCCTCTGTGTGTGGTACCGTGTTATGGCAGGAAGCTAGTGCACACTCCCTCATGTGATGCATTTCTTGCCATGATTAGGCCCTCTGCTCAGATGGGAAAAACGACTGGAACGTGACAGGCAGCCGCCCAGGCTTCGGCTGGAGCTTCCGGAGTTGAGGGAAGGAGGCTGGAACCAGAAGCTGGACCTGGGGCCTTGCCCCGGGACGTGGTGGGGGCGGGGCCTTGCCACGGGGCGGGGCGGACCCGGAGCTCGATGCGCTCGGCGCTCCCAGAGGCTTGCTCGGTCCTCGGCTGGCAGCCCTGCGCACGCCGCCCATCCCGCTCCCTGAAATCCGGCACCGCCGTCATGTCGACCGCCATGAACTTCGGGGCCAAGAGCTTCCAGCCGCGGCCACCGGACAAGGGAAGCTTCCCTCTGGATCACTTTGGTGAGGGTGGGAGTCGGCGGGCGGCATCATCGTGGCTCGCGAGTGTAGCGGCGGAGCCTTGGGGAGGGGAGGGTCCGAGGAAGGGGAGGTCCTAGGAGCGGGGTGGGTCCGAGGGGAGGACCCTGGGAGGATCCTATCTGAGACCGGTGTCCCAGGGGGAGGGTCTGAGGAGGGGGCGGGTACTAGAAGGGGAGGATCTTGGGGCGGGTCCTGAGGGAGGGGCGGGTCCTAGGGGTAGGTCTAGGGGAGAGGCTGGGCCAGAGGGTGTTCCGGAGTCCTGGTCAGCTAGCCCTGGTCAGCTAGTGCTGGTCAGCTCAGGGCTGTGTTCCGGGCTCCAGTGTCAGGGATCCTGGGTATGATTCCCATAGCCAGCAGTGCTCCAGGCCCGTCCCAGGCTGCTGGACTGGACCTGCCCTGATCCTCTTTGGGGGCTGACAGAGAAACAGGCTGGGGGACCCTGTGAACTGAAGGTCCCCATGGGGGCCTGGACTCTCCTGGTGAGAGCTTACTGGGACTATGGCTCTAATGTGACAGGGATAGTACACCGACTCCGCGAAACAGAATTAAGTTCTTTTATATATATATTAGCTTTTTAAAATTTTTTTTTGGTGTAAATGGACACAACACAATGCCTTTATTTTTATGTGGTGCTGAGGATCGAACCCAGTGCCTCACACTTGCAAGGCAAGTGCTCTGCCACTGAGCTACAGCCCCAGCCCCCTATAGCCCCAGCCCCCAAACAGGATTCAGTTTTAATCTTCCTCTTGCTTTTACTCAAAAGTGTGGTGCCAGAACATGAGCAACTGTTATTAGTGGTAAAAGTGCCAGTTATTTTTATTTTTTGGGGGGGGAGGGTTACTGGGGCTTGAACTCAGGGGCACCCAACCACTGAGCTACATCCCCAGCCCTATTTTGTATTTTATTTAGAGACAAGGTCTCACTGAGTTGCTTAGTGCCTCACTTTTGCTGAGTTGGCTTTGAAGTTGTGCTCCTTTTGTCTTAGCCTCCAGAGCTACTGGAACTATAGGCGTGTGCCACCAAGCCCAGCCTAGATTCTTGTTTCTTTCTTTAAAAAAAAAAAAAAAAATATATATATATATATATATATGCTGTTGATAGACCTTTATTTTATTTATTTGTATGTAGTACTGCGAATCGAACCCAGTGCCTCCCACAAGCCAGGCAAGTGCGCTACCACTGAGCCGTAGCCTCAGCCCTAGATTATTGTTTCTTCCCAAATATTTTGTTGTGAATTTTTCCAAAACACAGTGAAGTTAAAAGAACTCTTACCATAAACTCCCCTGTCCCACTATCTTGATTCTGCCCTTAACATTTTACTGCACTTGGTTTTGTCTTTTGAGTGTCATTTTCCATGTTTCTGAAGAAATCAAGGTTTGTTTTTGTTTTCCCTGTGCTGGGGATGTAGCCCGGGGCCTCACGCCCGCTGGTCCCTATGAGGGAAACAAGTTTTGAAAAGGACAGTGATGCCACTCTAAGGCTGCTGTGTTGGCAACTCATGTTTTCACTGTGAAAAGAAGACATTTTCCTTATCCTTCTAGGCGAATGTAAAAGCTTTAAAGAGAAATTCATGAAGTGTCTCCGTGACAATCATTTTGAAAATGCTTTGTGCAGAAATGAATCAAAAGAATATTTAGAGTGCAGGATGGAAAGGCAAGTAAAAGCTCACTATTATGACTTCTACTCCCACTTCTCCAGCCAAAGCTGTTTTCTTCCCTAAAAAGCCATTATTCAGCCTGGGAGTTCAACTTGTGTATTTCAGAACTATAGGGCGTTTGCTAGTGTAATTGAAGCTTATCACATGAGATTGTACTAGAAGCTGTTTGGCAATCCTGGGAACCGTTTCTTGAGTGACAGCATTACCCATGATTGCATTCCTCAGAGCATTTTCTTTCCAAACTTGGGTGCTACTGACCTGTCATTAAGGTTTTAGAGTCATACATCATAAAATGCTGAGTCAAAAGATTTGAAGATTGTGCAGGTACACAGTTTATTTCTTTCACATTCTCAGACTATAAAAATATGCATTGTGTCATTTTGTTCCACTTAAAGCTGTTTGGAATGTGACAGGAAGACAATAGACTATTGAAAAAATGATGAAAGATGGATGATTCTTCTATCTTAACTAGAATTCACCATCGTTCACTTTTAAACAAAAACAAAACATTTCTAACTGTGACCTGTGAAGCTTTTACTTAAAGTAAGAGCTATTTTAATCCTTAATGTGACAAAACATGTAACATATAATTATATGATCATGGTGGGAGTTTTCATTTTTTGCTTTTTTGAGGCCACAGTCAGCTCCCTAAGGAATTTAATGTTCAGACAGGTGATACCGCCAGTTATGGATGACGAGTTCTGCTCCCTCACATGTTGAAGTTTGAACATTAGAGAAGCACACCGAGGCAAGCATATAAAGCAAAGTTTATTTAAAAAGGGGTAACATAGACTTCTCCCAGGACAGAGAAGGGGACCACAGCTGGCATCCTGGTATCCCCAGAAGTGAGGGTGTTCTGCCTTTTTAAGGTCTTAGGCTCCCTTTGTTCTCCTGCTCTTTCCCTATCTCTCCTTCCTGCGTGTGTGACTAGCCCCTGGAATGCTGGGTGGGATGGCCCAAAGGTGGGAAACAGGTGGACTGAAGGGGGAAGGACAGGATGGAGCAGCCCTGGACACATTAATTAATAACCTTATAGTTCTCTGTAGGGAGGGGCAATTCCTGGGACAGGTTACCTTGGTTAGAGCTGGGGCAGGTTCTTGATAAGGGTGGAGAAAGGGCTGTCAAGAAATTAACATTTCAATCCCTCAGGGGACAGTCTCTACTTCCCAGTTTCACTTAAAATTGTCTTCCTTGATATGATCTGACTTGATTTACCTATCTATACTGACTGCTGTCTAATTCTGGCTTCACAGTTTGACATCAGTGGTCTACTTAAGCCCTCTTTTCAGTTTGAGCAACAAACTTTGAACACTTCCTCAAGGTTCAGATGTGTGCCTTCAGTGTGGACCTTTGGGACTGTAAGGGTGATGGGCTTTGGCATTGTGGACCTCCTGTGAGGCCCTTGTCCTGCCTTCATTGGTGTTTCTTGGGCTCACAGGGACTTGAATGTCCCAGGGCCACACTAAATCCAGCTCCTGCCACCTCTAAATTGCACATGGGTTGGAACCACATCTTTGAATATCTTAAGCCGATAGATCTTTAGGAGGCTAGAACTGAGAATTTCTTCTTGGTGCTGCCAAGCTTTCGAGAAGAGTGATCTCTGCCTGTGCCTGGGGTGTAAGCAGGTCTAGATATGCTGGAGAAAGTTAGCAAATAAGATGAGCATTCCATGGGCTGTCCACAGAGCTGGGCCCAGGCCACAGCTGCTCCTACCTGGAGTTTCTTCAGAGGATATGGTGGATGTGGGAGCCGGAAAGGTGTCTGGCCTCCCTGATGAAGGCTACCAGGCAGGTCTGGGAAGAGGAAGTCTCACTTTCCCTGTGTGTCCTGGGCTGAGCTGCAGGCAGCTGCCCGCATCTGCACCTGTGCTGCACTCAGTGCTGCTTGGATGCAGCCAGTGAGGATAGCAGGAGAAAGGACATGGTGCCACAACGTTCAGTGGTTTCACTGACTGGCCAGGTGACATTGAGGCAAGTGTGCAGCTGTGTATGTTTTGTTTTGCTGAGTTATTTCAACTGGATAATTGTGGCTGGTTGGTTGTTCATGAAAATCATCAAACATCATAAAAGATAGTCAAGGTTGGCCTACCCAGACTCAGGTCAGGATATCACACACCTGCTGCTGGCCCATGTAAAACATGAGCATGCATGTGTGCACGTACACACACACCCACACTTTTAACCATTTACTTTCTTCCTTCCTTTTTTCTGTGCTAAAATCCCAAACCCTCTTTTATCTCTACTTATTTTCACATGCATCTTTTCAGAAAATGGTTCTCAGTAGAGTTTTTAAAGTTCTCATGCTTGGGCTGTTTCAGCACGAGGGAAAAGTAGGTATCTGTCTTGGAGGACCATATTTTCTCCTAGAAAAAAAGTCAAAATTGGGGTTACATTGGCGAAGACTAATACATAATAATCTAAGATCTCAAACCTCTGTAGTAATTTAAAAGTTCAGGTCCTGTCTTAGGGACATCAGGGTCATATACATGACCTGATGGAGCATCTTCGCTCTTACCATCCACCCTGAGATGGGACCATGGGGCCTCTGGCCTGGAAAGTGAAGGAGCACTTGGTATGACTTGGGGACCATCAGCGTTGCTGCCATTATTACCCTCAAGAACAAGAAGTATGGGACTGTAGTTGTGGCTCAGTGGTGGAGTGCTTGCCTTGCACACGTGAGGCACTGGTTTCGATCCTCAGCATTACATAAAATTAAATAAATAAAGTTATGTGTCCATCTACAACTAAAACAGCTTTAAAAAGAACAATAAATCTATAAATATCCCACTGCACTGAATCATGAAGTTAAATACCTGTGAAATGATGGCACTGTTATAAACAGGACTAATTTTGCTTTTTATGAAGATTCCAGAGTGATTCTTGGCGGGTATGTGAGTGGCTCAGTCCTTAAACAATGACTAGGAAATGGGAAAAATTTGTAGCTGATTCACTTAGGCTAAAGAGAGCTCTGAAACCGTTCTTGTAGCCGTAGGACTTGCTGAAAGCCATGGGGCTGGCTTCCACGAGGACTGTGGGCATCTCTGGCTCGTGGTCTTTCCTCCTTGCTCCTTCTTCCTCTTGAACATCAGTGGCAGCAACAGGGCAAGCACCGCTACACTTGCTTCAGGTGGTCCCTGTAACAGATACCATGGGCAGGCGGCCGGAACCACCTGTGGTCCCGAGTAGTATAGGTTGAAGTCTGGCGTGAGTCTCTGGTTCTGGAGTCAAGGTGCCAACAGGCCTGGTTCCTGCTGGAGGCTCCTGCCCTGTCCAGCTGCTAGAATCACCTGTATTCCTGGGCTTGGAGCCCCTTCCTCCATCCTCATAGCCAGCTGTGGTGCATCTCTGATCCTTTTGCCATTTCCTTCCTGGGCAAAGCCAGGAATGGTTCTCCAGTTCTAAGGATTCAGGTGATTCGATGCATCCACCTACATAACACAAGATACTCTCATCTCAAAACCTGATGATTAGCAGCCAGATTCCCCTTCCCCAGGTGAGATAGCATTCTCCAGGCTCCAATAATTGACATGTGCACATCTTGGAGGTCATTATTCTATTGGCCAGGCAAAGTCTAATAGGTGGGTGTGAAGAGCTGTTGGCCAGATGTGTTCTTTACCGAGATGTAGTGAAAATTTGTTATTGTTTGCCTAACATGGAGTCTAGAAATAGCTTGTGAATTCCATGTTATAGAATTGTACTAAATGGAAACATACAGTTCTGAGGACATCTTGAATGAAAGGGGTGGGCCCAGGTTTTGTTGGCCTGGCGCCATTACTGGTTCGTGGGGCGAGGCTCTGATGGGAACAGACACCTGGCTTTACTTCTTGCTGTCCTGCTCAATGGGCAAGTTTCAACACTTTAATCCTTTGAGGGGCAAAAACACCTTTGATTTTTCAAATATGAAAAGCACAGGTGGGGCACCAGGAGAGACTAACACAGTCCTTGAGGTGTTTTCTCCCACTGTGCTCTGAGCCCCTCCCTTCTCCCTGCTCTCTGAGCCCTCCCTCCACCCCATTCTGAGCCCTTCTCCCCTGCCCTCTGAGCCTGCCCAAGGCAGGGGAGGTGGGAGGCCCAGCAAGGGCTGCACAGTGCCCAGTGTTGGGAGTTGACTTTAATGGTTTGGGCTTCTACCAGCACAGGAGGAGGCTGACACCCAGTGGTTATAGGGGGGATGCTGGCTGCCTGGGGTCTGACAGATGGGTCTAGTAGCTGGCCTTGGTCTTTTGCTGGTGGGGCCAGGCCCTGACTGTGTAGGACTGAGAGGAGCAAAATAGAGCCCACACTTCACATATTAAATATTTTAAAGCTAATAAATTATTAAGTAGTGTGTTCCATTCTCCTGCCTCATCAGATACGCCTTCATGATGACCTGGAGGCCAGGTGTGAAGAGGTCCTGCACCTGCACATGTCTGTCCCAGAGTGCTGTGGCTCTGGAGCTGGGCTCCTCAGCCCTTGTTCACCTCCTCCCTCGGGGGCTTCACACACCTGTGTGGACACCTGTTGATGGCCAACCTCTGTCCACACCCTCAACAGCTTCCTCTTCTGAATTGTGAGGTGGTGCATGCTTCCCCCAGGAAGGCAGGCCACAGAGGCCCTCAAAGTGTCTGAAAGCAGACATGGAGGCTTTGGGTGGGCACCACCCTCTGGGGAGGGTACAGGCAGAGGGGCCCATCAGACAATACTGCTCTGTCTCTAAGACATAGAATGAGGTCCCAGGAACCCCCCAGGAATGGCTGTTGTGACAGAGCAGTGTGTGGTGGGCCTGGGTAGACCTTGCTCTTGCACCTGACAGCTTCCGTTTTTTCTTTTAGGCAGCTGATGGCACAGGAACCATTGGAAAAACTTGGATTTGGTGACTTGATAGATGGAAAATCAGAGGCAAAAAATAAATCTTAATGAGAAGATGACCAGTGGGCTGCGTCCAAGAGGCGCTCTGAGGTGAGCACAGGCCCTTCTGCTCGAGGCCCTCACCTGCCCACGTGGTCCTCAGCAGCAGGCCTTCAGGATGTAGCCAGGTGGAGGTGCCTTGCTTGTGGGGATGACTTGTGGAGGACTCACCTATCTCCTGGAGCACCCCAAATCATTTTCAAAAATTTCTGTTTCTTTTAGAGCCTCATTTACCTTTTATAAGATGCTTTTATCTTTAAATCTTGTGTATCACAGGGTCCCAGGAGGCTCCTGGTAGAGACGACCTGCGGAATGCCACCCTCACGCTGCAGTGCTCTGGGTAGCGCTCCTTACTGATGCGCCAAGTGTGCAGATTCCAGTCCCTGACACACACATTCTGTCCGGAAATGACTTCCTTGGCAAGGCATTGCCCTGTTTTGTGCTCCTGCACAGGCATGCCAGTGCATCTCCTTTTTTTCCCCCAATAAAACTAGAATATAAAATAGGAAGTGAGAAATAATTTGGCTTTTTGACATATTTGGCTTCTTGATTTTTTTGTTTATACCTTGCACCAAGTATCTTCATAACCAAAGTTTTGTTTTCTAGTTAGTATTAGGGTATATTAAAAACTAGACATTTAATTTCAGTAACTTATTGTACTGCTGAAGAATAAAATATCAATCCATTTGTAGTGAGACTATAAATAATAAAATATCTCATTTCATTTGTAGTTAGAGTGGGTTTTTTTCTATTTTTTTATCCTATTATTACACCCCACTTCTTTCACTGCCAATACTTGCTCAGAATCCCTGGGTGCATCCCAGTAGTGGTGCCCTGGTGTCAACTGAGTTCTTTAAGTAGTGCTTACAATGGTGGCTCTCGGCCCAGGTGTCTTTCTTTTTCTTTTTTTAGTACTGAGGATTGAACTTGTTGGTGCTTAACCACTGAGCCACATCCCCAGCCCTTTTTATATTTTATTTAGAGACGGGGTCTTACTGAGTTCCTTAGGGCCTTGCTGAGTTGCTGAAGCTGGCTTTGAACTCATGATTGTCCGCCTCAGCCTCCTGAGTCCTGAAATTACAGGTGTGTGCCACCACGCCCCCGCTCTTGGGTCTTTTTCAGAATTGCCTGTGGGTTGCTTAACATCACAGGTATTCTGCTGTATGCCAGAGTTCAAGGCCACCAACAAATGCTCATGTACATCTGGGCCTGTTTGCGCTCAGACCTGCCCCTCTTCGCAGTACCGTTGGGAAGGGCTGGCCCTGCAGACTACCTTCCTTGGCTCCTGGGAAGTGTGTGGAGGACAGTAAGAGGAGGTTTGGGGGGAAGAGAACCAGGGCATGACCCTCTGGTGGCAAACCTTCCCCAGGCCCGCCAGGAAGGGCAGACAAGCCTGCCAGTTGTAAGCCCTGAGAATGGGCCCCTCTGCACCGTGGGCCTGTGAGGGGTGGAGGCTTTCAGCTCATCCCCAGTTCTCTGCGTTTAAGGCCTTGAGTTTTCTGTGCCATGGTGAGCCCTTTCTCTGTTAGACATCCCAAACAACCTTGCGGGAGGGGATGTTTCTTGGGCTGGGTTCATTTCCACATGCCCACTGAGCATGGTTATCACGTGCAACTGCTCCTGTCTGCAGCCTGTTTAGCATTTGATCTCTGTCATATTCAGTGTGCTGCAGAGTTGGGGCTTATTATTTTACTTTAAAAGTCTTAAGCCAAACTGAGCCATTCTTAAGTATTTTTTTTTTATTATTATTATTATTAATTTTTTGGGTAGTGAGGATTGAACCCAGGGGTGCTTAACCACTGAGCCACATCTCTAGCCCTTTTTATTTTTTATTCTGAGAGAGGGTCTCATTAAGTTGCTTAGGGCCTTATCAAGTACTTAAACTGGCCTCGAACTTGCAAGCCTCCTGCCTCATCCTCTGGGATTACAGGAGTGCACCATCATGCCCAGCTCTAAGTCTATGTGTACAGTGTGCACATTGCAGCACATTTTGCAATTGCAAAGCATTAAACAACCCAAACTCCCTTCTGTGCCAGATACTGTATGAACTGCGACCTCCATGCAGCAGAGCACTGCGCCAGCAATGGAGGAGGACAGGCTGAGCTGATGTGATGAGTGGTGCCACATCCTAATAAGCAGGGAAACGCAGAGCCACAAGAGCACCTGTTGAACATTACAGAGAAGGGACACGGGAAGCCATAGGATTATTCACTTATTTGTACAAAAAAAAAAAAAAATCAGAAGGATAAACCAGAAACTAAATGGCACCCACTAGGCAGAGAAGCCTTGGGAATGAGGCCTCTCAGCACCTATGTTCTGCCTGAACTGTGCTCAAAACACACGAACCAGGATGTGGGGAGCCACTGATGGCAGAGATGGCTCTAGGCTGGGTTACTTTGGAAGACATTTTAACCAAAGCTAACTAGAAAGATCTTTAGGTAGTGAGCTCATTTTCCACATGGACCATGATTCTGGCCCCATTTATTCTAAGATGGAAAATTAGAACAGCACTGTAGATGATGAGAACCCGCTCTGTTGAACTCCTAGCTTTCTAATGTAAAGACAGCTAGATGTAGAAATTGGGGGGGGGGGGCAGTGCACAGGCGGTGTGAGCAAGCGAGTGTCCTAGCCCTTGTATGTGGAAGGCCTAGGGCCATGACACCCAACCCCAGGTCTGGGTTCTACCATTCTCTCACAAGAGGAACCAGGATCTTCGTGGAGGCTAAGGCCAGGGCGGGGGAAGTCAAGATGAGCTCAGTATATCTGCCAGGAAGTAAGGAATTACTGAACAAGTGCCCAGCTTGCTGAAAGGAGTTAGGAGGCAGTAATGGAGCTCCCACTGGCCAAACCTGAGATGAACTGAGGAAGAAAATAAATAATGATGGTGCTGGGCTACAGCTACAACGGAGGAAATAATTGAATAAATATGCCAGTGGTAGGAGGGACAGCTCTTCCTTGTGAATTCTGACTAGTATGGAAGAATTGATGGGAACAAGGTATCATGTGTGACAAACACTACAGTGATAATGGCTGCAGACAGGAACCGTCAGTAGACAGTGAAGTTACTAGCAAAATGTGAGGCAAAACACGTCTTGAGACGCCTCCACTCCAGATGCTTAGTGATTACAAAGGGAATGACAGTGACATTACAGGGGTGATCCCCTTGGCCATGTGGTCATTGCCAGGAATGAGACTGACTTCAGCTCATGCCCCGTATCATGCACAGAGGACACAGCTTTGCTTCTGAGGCTTGCCCCCAATACACAGTCTGAACCTAATCATGAGAAACAGGCAGACCCACCCTGGGACCTTGCACCAGACAGTTGCCCATCAACATTGTCAAGGTCGTGGAACCAGGCACCGTGGCATGTGCCTGTAATCCTAGTGGCTCGGGAGGGTGTGGCAGGAAGATTGTGAGTTCTAAGCTAGCGTCAGGAATTTAGCAAAGCTGTGTCTCAAAAAGGGCTGAGGATGTAGCTCAGTTACTATCATACGCTGAGCACAGAAGAGATGTGGGGACTCAGTGCCATGTGGATCCTGGCTTCTGGGAAGGGACATTGGGACATTCTTAAGTGCTGAGAACTTGCAGGTAAGCCAGTGGAGTGGTACCAGCATGGATTTCCTGCTTTGATTCTGGACTGAGGCTGTTCAGTGTTTTGGGGGAGCTGGGTGTACGGCCTTCTTATTGGTACCACCTTAGGAAGTCTGAAATTAATTTGAAATATAAAGTTTAAATTTTTTTGTATGAAAGTCTTTGTAGTTGAGCTTTCTGTATATACGATTCAATTCTCATTTTGAAATAAATTTCAGTCACAGATAATGCAGCAACAGGGGATCATAGGAAAGAAAACAGAGCACCCTGACATAGCCACCATTGCACGGTGACTCGCATTCCTTACATAGAAGCAGGAGCTGCCTGACCCTGAATTTCTAGGTCTGGTTTGCAAACACGGGGTGCTCAGGGGGAACCCAGCCAGTCTCCCACCAAAGGTTCCCAGAAAATATTTTTGGTAGTCATATGACAAGAGTCTTTTACCATATAGAGAATGTGTTTTTTATTTATCCCGTGCACCTGTACCTTCAGCCGTTATGACATCATTAAAAGATGCCCAGATAGCCAGAGGTGCAGCTTGGTGGCATGGTACCTGACGAGCATGTGAGAAGCCCTGGGTGCCATCCCCAGCACTGCAGAACAAACAATTGCTTGGAAAATCTTTCAAGAGCTCTCCTTCTATGTGACATAATGGGTGAATTTGAGGCAACCCTGGTCTCAAATGTGGGCCCATGATCTCCTTCTCAGAAGGATGAGGACTGACCAGAGGCCAGCAGGGCCCCTCCTTCGTCTGGCTCATGACCCCCAGGAGGGAGTGCTGCACATACCTCAGGGCTCCGCAGCCTGGGTTGTTGGCACCCCCTCTGCTGGCCCCACCCACCCTGCCTAAAGATTTTTCCTGGGGCAGTGGGGATGGGGGGTCTCCGGTGTTCATTTTTAATTGCTGCACTAATTCCTCAGACCCACTGGCTTAAAGCAAAACAAAAGTACTGCGTTGTGAAGTCAGGCTCTAAAGCAGTCTAAGGCCTGTGCTCCTGCAGGCGGCTCTGGGAAAGTCCGTTTCTCAGCCTGTGCCAGATGCTGGAGCCACACTCCCCAGTGTTGGCCCTTCCTGAATCGTCAATCTCACCCTGCCTCTGTGCTCACATTTCTAACTCTGACCCTCGTGCCTGTGTGCCCCACAGGTAGCCCCAGTAATCTCCCCGTCACAAGACCCTTAATTAAATCGCTTTGGTAAGTCCCTTGTACCATGAGAAGTACCAAGTTCACAGGTTCCAAGGATTGGAACCTTGATGTCTTGGGGACATTATTCTGCCCATCACACTTCCCCAAATGTGAAAAACATCAGCAGTGATTCTCACCTGAGTCCCAAAGGCAGCCCTGTGTAAGGGACCCTAGCCCTGTCCCATCCTGCAGTTTCTAGGAACAACCTGGATCTCTTGAGTAACTGTGACTAGTTTCTCTCTCTCTCCCTCTCTCTTTTTTAGTACCAGGAATTGAACCCAGGGATGCTTAATCACTGAGCCACATCCCAGGGTTTTTTGTTGTTGTTGTTTGTTTTTTGGTGGTGCTTGGGTTTGAACCCAGAGCCTTGTGCATTCGAGGCAAGCACTCTACCAACTGAGCTACATCCTCAGCCCCTTCCTCAGTCCTTTTTATATTTGTTTTGAGACAGGGTCTTGCCAAGTTGCTCAGGGCCTCACTAAGTTGATTAGGCTGGCCTTGAACTTGCGATCCTCCTGTTTCAGCCTCCCGAGCTGGGGTTAGAGACATGTGCATCACCATGCCCAGCAAGCAGTTGGTTTCTCTTATTTGTTGGCAGCAGTCACATCATAATGGAGTTTTCTCAGGACTAAGTTTAAATCCTACGTTTTTCTGAGACCTTTGGCACTCCTTCCTGGCAAGTGACACAAAGATCAGTTATATACTTAACAGACAGGAATGGGAAGTGGAAGCAGCCCCCATGCGTGTGGCATGGACCCCGCTGGGGAAGCATTTGTCTGTTAGACTAGTTCTAATCTGTGCAGCAGGGAGGGGCCTGGACACCACACAGGGAACATTGGCAATATTGGGATGCAGTTGTTGGAGGACGTGTAGCATTTTCTTCCTTGTATTTTTATGACTATGTTTTATAACAAGCATGTATCATTTTTATAGAAACAATAAAATCATTAGTTTAAAGAAACCCCTTGTGTTATCATTCTACATCCTCTATAAATTATATGCCTGTGTTAATTTCCCATCGCCTGTGAATACGCCAGTCGGCTGGTTCTCCTGGCAGACATCGTGCTGGCTTAGGAGTCGGGATGCAGTTGGTACCTGCTGCTCTTCCACGAGGCACATGGAGCCGGCCGGAGGCTCTTTGCTGCGTGGGGACAGGAGGGGCCCAGCTTGTCTCCCTGATGGCATCATGGGTGCTGTGGGGTGGGATCCTGTCTGTCAGCTCGTTTCCCCTGGGAGAGACACAGAGGAGCCCAGGTGTGCGTGGCCTTCACACTAACGCAGGAGCCTGCAGACGACAACACAGGGAACACGGACCCCTTTGTGCGCACGACCTCCTCATGCGGTCTGCTTGGGAAGCCCATGCTCCCATCTTTGGTGTATGATCGCACCCAATTTGTGCTCAAATTAAGCTGTTCAGTAATTTAATATCTTTGTGGGTGAGAAAGCAGGGATTTTATTACTGCCAGAAACACTGAAGAACTTCCCATCGAGCCACAAGACAAGTGACTTTGTCATAATACTGTGAACAAGATCACGAGTCTCCAGCCTTCTGGAGGAGTGAAATCACATCTCGGGGCCATGCTCACTGCGCACTGTAAAGTGAAGAGAGCGCTGGAGTGCGGAGAGGTGCCTCCCGGAGCGGAAGGGCTGGGTTCTGGTGCAGGCGTCAGGAAGGCTCCTGTTCTGCTGGCAGCCAGAGTGAATATCAGCCCCACTTTAATATCATTAGGGAAAACATATATCCCACAACTGCACCCAGGATGCCCTGTAAGATGGGCCCAGGGGCTCAGAAACCCAAGTGGGCACTTTTGTGAGGCAGTTCTGGGTACCGATGGATGCTGGGGGCCTGGGAAGCTTGCTTGCTGGAGCTGATGGGAGGTGAGGGCTGGAGGCCAGGGCAGTGTGTGCTCCTGCATCTTGATCTGGCTTTCGACTGCCCCCTGCTGGCCCGTGTGGATGGAGGAGATCCTATGCTATTCAGGTGCAAGGCAGCATGGTGGCAGTCATCACGGCTGCCCTCCAAGGGCTCAACCCCTGAGACTGGACCTGCAGAGTTTGGAATGGAAAGTAGCACCGTGCGGAAGACATGCTTCACCCCTGGCTCCCGCAGGTGAGTTCAGCATGTGTCTCAAGCTGCCAGAAAGTCCTAAGGATTTCTGAGTCAGAGCAGCAGGTTTCCTTGGGCTGATTCAGCAGCTGAGGGAGGCCTGGCATCTGTTCTTTCAGACCCCAAACACACGAAGAGCCAAGGCAAAATTCAGATCCCTAGGAGAAAACCTGTGAACTCAGGGAAGGGAGACAGGGACACCGAAATGAGAAAAAATCACTGTCTCTGGGCAGGAGGTTCCCACTGTGCCCTGGGCACCGTGCACCTGTTCTTTGTGAGGCCATCCCTGAGCTGAGAGGCATGTGCTCCTCTCCCAGATGGGTGGCAGGGAGGAGGCTGTCTGGGATCTTTCTTTATACCCCACCAGGGTCAACTTTCTAGAATAGGTTCCTCTTTCCAAGTCCCTGAATGGTGACCCTTCCTGTTGCTGGGCGGCCGACAGGCCTCGTGTGCCTCTCCCTCTATGTGCTGCACCACACCCTCTTCTGGGGCAGAGGGGAGCCTACCTCCTGGTACAAAGGACAAAAGAGCAGGGGCCCATCTGGCAGACTGGAGTGGTGTGGCGAAGGTGGCTCTGAGATAAGAGTGAAACTGGAAAGTAGCGATACCCCAGGAGCCACTGCAGAGGCCAGGCTCAGGCAGGAAGTGTCCACACTCTGCCCTCGACCACCCACCAGGCAGGCACAGGGCATCAGCCAAGGCTGAGCTGGAGCACTCCATGCCTGCAAACCATCAGGCCTGGCCTGGGCACAGTGGCTGCTCTGGCCAGGAGGAACTGAGCACACATCTGGAGCCTGTAGTCACAGTGACACCGACCTGCCTGCACTCACAGTGCTAAGTCAGGAGCACCAGCCTCTCAGTTCAGGTCAATCAAGAGCCACTCCAGAATAGTTACCAGGGATCTCCAGCACCTGCACAGAGTGGAGGCTGGGGACAGAGAGCAGAGAAATGCACCGGCTGGTGCTCTCACTGGCCATCTGTGTGGGTGAGAGACAGGGCAGGCCCTGTGTTTCTGGGGCAAGAGGTGTTCATTCCAGATCCTCGGAGAGGAAACGCCAGTTTTGAGACAAGGATAGATAACACAGCCCTGTTGTCGTTTCCCACAGCCTCTCTTCAGGGCTCAGCAAGAGACCTTGACTTCCAATAGCACCCAATCTTGGGTGTACCCAAGTTAGCAAATGAAAACATGCCTGCTCAGGAGGGGCTCTTTCTGATGGCTTGTCTCCATCACAACTGGGCCAGGGGTGGAGGTGGAGCCAACCAGGTGTGTGGCAGCAAGAGTCCCCTAGACTGAGGACAATGGTGCCCTAGGTGGGAGCAGGGGGGCAGGTGCCGGGGAGGAGACATTCCCGGCAGAGGAGGGACAAGAACCAGGCATCATGTCTTCTCCAGGCTTCATTGCATGGCTGGCAGGGAATCGATTCTCTCTGAAAGGTGCTGGGGAGTGGTTGATGACTTTGGGGGCACAGAGTCTGCAGGGTGCCTGCCTGAGGACTTCACAGAAGCCTGGCCATTTTAGGCAGGAAGGGAGGGAGCTCCACTCAGGACAGCCTCCCATTCATCTGCAGGAAAGTCCTCGCCTGGAGAATCGGAAACACTGTGGTCTGTCGCCCCCTGCTGGATGGTGATGGTACTGCAGTCCCTGGAAGGGTTACCTGATTCTTTATATTATGGAATTGTAAGAGTCCTTTGTAAGTAAATATTTCTTGTGTCCTTAAAATCTACTGCTCAATTGGGGCCACTAAAAAGGAGCTGAGTTGGGGCTGAGGTTGTGGCTCAGCAGTAGAGCGCTCGCCTAGCATGTGCCAGGCCCTGGGTTCCATCCTCAGCACTACATATAAATAAATAAATAAAGTTATCTTGTCCAACTACAATTAAAACATAAAAAAGAAAAAAAAGGAGCCGGGTCCAGAAAAAGGAGGGAAGCTTCCAGCACTGTTTCGAGCCGGAAGTTCCAAGTTCAGCTTATGGATGCAGCCCCAGATGACCTTTCCCTGTGGGGGGGCCTGGGCTGTGTCCAGAGAGGCAGCTTGTCATTAGAGGCAGGTTGGAGAAGGAAGGACGGTGTGTCCAAGAACACCTATCCGGCCCAGGTGCAATGCTAGCTTCACCACCTTCTCGTGGGTCCTAGGGCTGATCTCCATGATACACCCCTCCCCCAACACCATTTGCCTCTGCCCATTGGAAAACTAAGCAGAATTTTTTTTTTCCCAGTACTGAGGATTGAATCCAGGGTGCTTCACCACTGTGCCACACCCCCCAGTCCTTTTTATTTTTTATTTAGAGACAAGGTCTCACTGAGTTGCCTGGGCTGGCCTCGAATTGCAATCCCCTGCCTCAGTCTCCCGAGTTGCTGGGATTACAGGAGTGCACCACCACACTGCCGCCACCTCCAGAAAATATTTTTAAATGCCCTGAGTGCACCCAGTAGACCCTAGCAGCCACAGCCCCCCAGAGGCCTGAGACCTAGCTGTCATCTTTGAAAAGATGCCAGAGGACTCCCTGCTTCCAGTGGGCTTTGGGGCCCAGTACCACACCCAGAAAGGTGTGCCGAAGCCATCTTGGTCCTGGGAGAGGTGTTGCCCTCCTGCTCCCTACTCTGTAGTGTGGGGTATGCTGGCTCCGGTCTTGGGACTGTGCTGGGGTGGCTCCCTGATCACTGTTCCAGTCTATCCGCTTGCTGAATGTACTTGCCTGTCTCCACGAAGCCTCTCTTGAGCAAAGCTCCTTGGAAACACTCCTGTGCTGCCGAGCATCTTCCCTTTTGATTTTTCTGTTTTTCTTGGTGGAAAAAAATTTTCTTTTTTTTTTTTTTGTGGGGGTTGGCAGAGGAGTTGGCTGGGTGAGAGCCAGTGGCAGGCAAGGACACTTCCTGATGCCCCCAGCCCCACCCTGAAGCCGTTGCTCATTGCATGTCCCTGTCTTGCATTTCTGTGCTTTTTTCATTTGGGTTTGACCCTTCTGAGCAGCTGGTCCCTTGGGAGTGGAGCCTTGCTCTGCTTGTTCCTCCGGGGGAGCCTTGCCAACAGGAACTCTGGGGTACCTATGGAAGGCTGGCTCCAAAACCCCTGCTCCCTCCCTTTGGGAAGACCTGTGGGAACCCCCTCTCTGGGGTGTGTCTAGAAGCAGATCAGGCAGAGGGTTGTGGCCACAGCCACCCCGCCCTGCAAGGAAGGGGGACAAAGGTGAATCTAGTTTTAGGAGGTAGACCTTGTTCTCTTCCCTTCCTGGTATGGGATTGAGGCTAATTTAAATCATTTGCCCTGAGACATGGAGTCCATGGTGAGGATTATGACCTTGGATGGCTACCCTGCAGCGCTCAGGAGAGGCCAGGGAGGCCTCACCTGATGGGGCGGCCAGCTCCTGGCTCTGTGCACCCCAGGCCATGGGACCTCCCTGCAATAGCCTGGGCCTGCCCAGCCCTCTCCTGGGGACCCACATGGCTCCTGCTGGCCAGCTGACTCCAGTTATCTCTGTCCCATACCCTCAACCCCCGAAAGGACTCCTTCCTGGACCTCTTCTATGCTGGTGGCTCCACACCTCCTTGGATCCCTGAGCAGAAACACTGGGGCTTACTCTGGTCTCTATCTCTCCCCTGCAGATGCCACAAAGCCAGGGTCACTTCCACCTCGAGATATATCTTTATTATTTTTTTTTTGTATTGAGGATTGAACTCAGGGCCTCTTAACCACAGAGCTACATCCCCAGCCCTTTTTTTGTATTTTATTTAGAGACAGGGTCTTGCTGAGTTGCCGAGGGCCTCCCTAAATTGCTGAGGCTGGCTTTGAACTAGCAATCCTCTTGCCTCAGCCTCTAGAGCCACGGGGATTACAAGTATGCGTCACCGCAGTGGGTGAGATGTGTCTTATATCTGCTCTCTCTCCATGATGGTCCGTTCCCTGCACCCAGATATCTCCCCTAGGATCTGCCCCTGCTTGCAGCCACTAGGGCTCCAGCCCAAGAGGTGAGACCCCTGGGGTGGGTAGCAATGGCTGTGCTCTGAGCTGGAATAGTGGCAGGAAAGTTGGGGACACAGTCCAGCTTTTCAAGGTGCATGTCCAGGGCTCCTCTGGCTTCAAGAGAAGGACACCTGACCTGGGTTGTGAGTTTTCCAGAGTGGCTGGACCCCCTCTGCTTTCTTTTCCCTCAGATTCCATTGATTTAGACCACCTGGACCCCATGTCTCCAGCAGAATTTGTGGAAAATCCAGACCTGTGGGGCCAGAAGGGGGTGAGGCCAGGCCCAAGTGACTATGAGAAAACATATGGGTACAATAGATGCCCAACGGCCCCACTGCTCGGTCCCCATCTGGCTGCAGGTTTCTGGATCTGTTTTGTGCAACTGCAAAAAAGTCAAGGTCAAATTGTGGTTGCTCAGCTGCTGCAGCAAGCATCAAGGTGGGCTCCAGTGGCAGACACGGATCTCAGTTCAGGGGCTGGAGATGGGGTCAAAGCTTCCATTGGGAGCCACCTCTGGGGCCTGTGTGAGAGTCTGTTCCAAGCCTTGCTGGGTTTCTGATGGTTGCTGGCAATCTTGGGTGGTCTCACCTCACACACCCATCACTGGTATCTGTCTCACACAGTACTTTCCTGTTTTTGTCTCCAAATTTCCCCTTGCTTATGAGGACATCATCATACTAGATTAGGGCCACCCCAATCTACTTTGTCTTCATCTTAGCTTGATGTCAACGGCAAAGACTCACAGGTCAGAATTCCAGCGCATCTCTGGGGGACACAGTTCAGCCTGTGGCATGAGTTGGCATGTGCTGGAAACCTCTGTGGATTGCACCAGAAGTGCCAGGGCCACTCTGTTCATGCACACGTGGATTCTGGACCACCTCCAGTACTAGGCACATCAGCGGGTCCTTCCTTGCTCTCTGCTTCTGGCACCCAGCCTGGCACTCCTGCCCCAGGGCAAACCTCACTTTCCTGAAAGGAAGACGTCCATGGCATTCCCTGCCCCCTAGTTCCATATTCTCCTCCCTCAACAGCCTTGGTTTCTCCACCTGGCTGGAGCTGTGGGTCAGCCCAGCCATCTTCCTCCCTGGTAAGGTGGGTGTCCCTCCAGCAGCTGCTGTTCAGAGAGGGACTCTGATGATAAGGCCTGCATCCTGCCAACTCCCAGCCCATCTCACGGGAGGTACATAGGAAGGGGGGGGGTGTTGCAGACTGAGCTGCCTGTGCTTCCGGAAGCATCTGAGCCACTGAAGATAAATCAAGCCTCATTATCATGCTGCAAAGCTGCTGGTATCAAATAGCTTGCAGAATGGGGATTCCAGGGACCAGAGAGAAGTTTCTTGGTGGCTGATAACAATTTTTGCTTTGAGGACCTTGGAAATCTAGTCGGCAAGATATCAATTTGTGATAACAAAAAAGGGAACTGGTGAGAGAGAGTTTCTTTCATACTCCTCCAGAGGGGTGCCACCACCAGCACCCTGGACCTAGTCATCTCAGGCTCCTGGCAGGGTGCCAGAAGCTCTGGGATCCTCCTGCTTCAGATGGGGCCTCTTCCCCTCATCCGGGGGCCTCTGTTGGGCAGCTGGGGGCTTCAAGGAGGCGTGTGCCAGTGGGGAGTGTCCTGGGTACCCCTGTGAAAGTGTCTGCTCTGCTGGGAGTGGCCAGGCTGAAGGCAGGGCCATCTCCCCCAAGGGGCCTATGCTGTCCCTGGAAGCCTTGGTCCATTTCACACCTTCCCTGGGAAGAGCCACCCCTGCCCACACTGATATGCAGCTCCATAGGCTGGGGACAAGGCCCTGGCTTCACCCTGCAGCTGCAGAGCTGTGAGACTGTGTCCCCATCAAAGCTGCCTACAGACCTACTACGTGCAGTATGCAGACTAACCTCAGGGGATGCTGCAAGAACAAACTACTGCAAGGAGCTCACAGCCTAGGGGCCGCTCAGTGTGGCCACATAGCCATGGGATGTAGAGGCCAGTCTTGTCCAGGCCCCCACCAGGCTAGGAAGTGCTTGAGGAACTGGGATTGGGGGCCTTCAGTGTAGCCTTGCGTGCCTGGGCTGGCAGGCAAGGGGGATCCAGTGGGCAGAGGGAGCAGGAAGCTCAGATCAGAAGGGCTTCCTGTGGGTGGACCCTGCACAGGAGCAGGCAGCAAGCCTTTCTGGCATCCACACTAGCACCATGGATCCTGAGCTGCCCGTGGCCAGCATTTGCCCTAGGCCAGGCTGTTACCTTTGGGATTGTTCATGAGCACCCAGTCTGGCCACAGCCAGGGGGGACCAAAGGAACCCTGCTTTAGCAATCCTGAATGTCCAGGGAGCTGCTGCAGGGCTTGGTCAGAGGAGCCCTCTTTATTTATTTATTTTTGGGGGACTGGGGATTGAACCCAGGGATGCTTAACCACTGAGCCACACCCACAGCCCTTTTATATTTTAATTTAATTTTTTTTTTTGGCACTGGATTGAACTCAGGGACACTCTTGACCACTGAGCCACATCCCCAGCCCTATTTTGTGTTTTATTTATTTATTTTTTTAATCTTTATTTTATTTTTATGTGGTGCTGAGAATCGAACCCAGTGCCTCACACATGCCTGGTGAACGTGCTATCACTTGAGCCACATCCCTAGCCCCTTGTGTTTTATTTAGAGACAGGGTCTCACTGAGTTGCTTAGCGCCTTGCTTTTGCTGAGGCTGGCTTTGATCTTGAAATCCTCCTGCCTCAGCCTCCTGAGCTGCTGCGATTACAGGCATGTGCCATCATGCTGGGCTAGCCCTCTTTTTAAAATTTTTTTTAGTTGTAGATACCTTTATTTCTTTTTTTTCTTTTTTTTTTTAATATTTATTTTTTAGTTCTCGGTGGACACAACATCTTTGTTGGTATGTGGTGCTGAGGATCGAACCCGGGCCGCACGCATGCCAGGCGAGCGCGCTACCGCTTGAGCCACATCCCCAGCCCCAGATACCTTTATTTCATTAATTTATTTTTGTGTGGTGCTGAGGATCGAACCCAGTGCCTCATATGTGCTAAGCGAGCGCTCTACCACTGAGCCACAACCTCAGCCCTAGCCCTCTTTTTTTGGAGAAATTTTTACATCCCAACATCTCTGATCTGTGCACACACACACCTTTGTCTTCATTCTTCTGTCCCTCCCACCTCCCTGGACATCGTCATTAATTCCTGTCAATGGAAGGTCAGAGAAGCCAAACAGCCCCAGAGCCACCCAGTGCTGGATTGCTGCTCATGCTGCTCCCTTAGGCTGAGCTCTTGTCTTGCTTCATACCTGCTTGTCCTTTGAGGCCTCCTTGGGGCCTTTTCTGACCCTCCATAGAATAATCTCTTTCCTGTAGGCTTGGATAACTGTGCTGTGTAGTGTGCAGGTCTTGGTGGGTTTGTTTACTTCAGTCCTGCTGTGGACACATGAGCTGTGTGTGGCCTTGGGCGAGTGTTCGAAACTTTGCACACCCCAGATCCAACCTCTTTACACAACTCAGTAGAACAAGTTCCTGGGCATTTCCCCTGATGCTTGGTTCAGAGTTGTCATTAGCATTAGTCTGTCTCCATCCAGTGACATCCTCTAAGCTTGCACTATGGGGCTGATCCTGAGCCTGGCACAGGGCCCAGAGATGGAAATACCACCTGTTTTTACCAAAAAAGGCTCCGGGCTCATGAAGGAAACAGACTTGTGACCAGGTGAAGGGAAAGAGCACACAAGGAGACACTCAGGACCTCAGCAATGCACACCAACATGGGTTGCTACATTCTGTCTGCAGATCTGCAGAGTTTAAAAAGGGACAGGAGGGAGAGGGTGCCATTGGTGTACTTGTGGTACAACAATGGAGGACCATTTGCAGGGTCTGCCAATGTTTTAAATGCTCATGCCTATTGTATGCTCACCAATGACACCACCAGATGGGAATCCACCCAAAGTGCTTGCAGAGATGTTAGTATGAAGGTACATTGTACAGCCTGTCTGTGATTCCAACAGACTGAAGACGCCTTACATGCCCCTGCACTGGTGACAGGGTGAGCAAATCATTTTCCAGTGGCATATTTGAATAGATGCAACCATTAAAGAAAGGTAGATCTATGCATATCAACTTGGAGGCACAGAAGGTTTTGTTAAGTGAAAAACAATCAGCCTTTCTGCCATGATCACAAAGACCTGAGACAATCAACTTATAAAGATAAAAAGTTCATTTGGGCTCATAGTTTTGCAGGTTCCAGTCTATGATTGATTGGTCCTGTTGCTTTGGGTCTGCCATGGGGCAGCACACCATGACCCTGGCATGTGGGGCTGCAAAACCCACCTCCTGGTCAGGGAGCAAAAGAGAAAAAGAGGAAGGGGCAGGGGTCCCACAGTCCCTTGGAGGGCACATCCTGCAGTGGTCAAAGATTTCCCACTAGGCCCCATCTCTTTGAGGACAAAGCTTTAACACAGGCCTTTGGGGGCACATTCAGGATCCAACCACAGCACAGCCAACACCCCCTAGTGGTAGACCTGCAGTACTGGGTGTTTTCATGGTGGAAGGACCAGATTACTCCGCTGTGCTCTAAGAATCTGGGCGGCCTCAGAATCACAGCGGGGCAGGTGGGGAAAGCCTTTAATTTTTCAGTTGGGTATGTTTTATTTCTAACAGATTGCATTTATAATTTAAGAAAAATGGAAGGAATTCGAAAAGATGCTGGGATGCATAGAGGCAGAGACACCCACCCTACTCGGGCAGGTCTGTCACACACACATACCCACCACCCTCCTCCTCCCCGCCCTGCGTTACCCCTGATCAGGAAGGATGTGTCTAGGTCCTCTGGTTACCCCTGTATTTTTTGTAGGTGGTGGTGGGTGGGGAACTGGGTACAGTCTGAGAGTGGAAGGCTCGCCGCAGACTGAGTCCCCTCCCACACTGGAGTTTGTCACCCTGGAGTTTGTCACCCGTTGGCTGTCTCTTCCTTGAGGAGGGAGGGTGTGAGCCGCCCTTGTCCCTAGTGCTGGGCACACACCTCCCTTTAAGGAACATTGGCAGGGTGTCCTAGGATACAGTCAGGGCGGTGCGCGCGCCGGGTGGGGGTGCTCATCTGGAGCCCTTGTGAGCCCGGGTCCCCTGCGCCGGACCACGGTGGGCGCAGAACACTTCCAGCACGGGCGACTGCAGCCGGTGCCACCCAGACCAGCCAGTTCTCTCCTCGGGTGATAGGTGGGGCGGGGTGGGTCCCGCGTGCTTGCGGGGCGCGGCTGGGCGCGGGAGGAGGCCGCTCTACGCAGCTGTGCGCCCGCGCCGCTGGGGGCCGCCCGCGGGCCGAGCCGGCCAGAGCGCGCCGTGCGCCTGGGCCCCGCCGCACAGCTCCGCGCCCGGCGGCCGGCGGCGACACACGGGCTGCTGTGGAGCCGGGCGGGCAGCAGGAATGCGGAACCCGCGCGCGGGCTGAGCCGCGGGGATGGCGCAGGGGCGTCGGCGGGCGGCCTGCGTGCGGCCCTAGCGAACACGACGCTCCTGGCCCCGGCCCGGCATCGGCATCGCGGGCGGCATCGCGGCCATGGCCAAGGAGCGGCGGAGGGCCGTGCTGGAGCTGCTGCAGCGGCCGGGGAACACGCGCTGCGCTGACTGCGGCGCCCCGGGTAGGTGCCGGCCGGTCGCCTGGGTGCGGGTGGGTGCAGATCCAGGTGGATGGAGCCGGGCGGATGCGAATCGGGCAGGTGCCCGCCTGCCCCAGGGACGGGGAGGGGTACCCAGGGCGCCTCTGGAGGTGGGGGCGTCGCCACCCGGCTCGGACCGCGCTAGGGTGGGGCACGGCCCCGAGTGCACCTGCGGGCGGCGGGCTGGGGCGCCTCCCCGCTCGCGCCCTCCCTGTGCCGCCTCCTCCCCTCCCCCGCCAGGCTGCGTGTCTCGCTGTCACCCGCGGACCGCCAGCCGCCTTGCGAAACCTCGGGCTTCTCAAAGAAAGAGGAAATTGCTGGGGGCGGATGTCTGCAGGAAAGGGACCGCCAGCAGCCCCAGGGGTTCTGCCGGGATGTGGGGTCCACCTGGCTTCCAGCTACCTGGAGGTGACGTCATGGCACAGGAGGCACCTTCGATTACTGGCCCAGGGCGGAGGGTGAGGCGGGGAGGGCGGGGGAGAGGAAACCCCGTCCAGCCGCAGGGACCCTGTGGGGAAGGACTCCAGACTCCAATCCAGCTCCCTGCACCTAGCTGCTCTAGGGCAGGCGGCCAGGCCAGATGGGGCACCAGGACAGGTGAGGCCGTGGAGATAGGCCTTTGGTGCACCTGACACTCCATCCTCCCTGCCAGACTTCTCCAGACTTTGTCCCTTAGTGACCCGTGGTCTGGGTGATTTCCAAGACGCCAGGGTCCAGTGGGCCCAGAGGTTTGGTTGTGCTTTCATACCAGCCTGAGCCTGCTCCTGAGCAGCTGCCCAGGCAGGCCCTGGGCTTTGGAGTGAGGGTGGCCCCTAGAGGTTTTCCTGCTTATGCCACCTGCCCCAGTGGGAGGTGCCCACTCAGGGCACCCAGGTACACCAGGAGCCTGGGGGCTCCCAGATGAAGCCCCTTGGAACAGACCTCTCACCAAGGGCCCCCAAGGGACCTGCACCATCCCTGGGATATTGGATGGAGACATAGCCTGCTGACACCCTGGGAACAGGAGCTCTGTGACTGTATCTACCTCCCTACTTTCTGGGCTGGGAAGGATCTCTGACACCCCAAGGTCCTGGGGATCTGTTGGTTGGCTTGGAGAGGCCACACCAGGAGCCCATTGTCCCTCAAGGGACACAATGACTAGATTTCCTGGGAAGCTGGGCAGAGCGTGGGGCTGAAGTGGCCTTTTCCCTGGCCTCCTGGGCCCTGCTGATGGCGCAGTGGGGCGGAGGCTCCTCGTGTGTGCAGCGCCCCTGCCAGCCAGGCTGGCTCAACCAACTCCCCACCTCCCTCCTCCAGACCTGCGTTCCACATGTTCAGGAGAGCTGTGCCAGGGAGAGCCTGAGAGGGGAGGGCAGTCAGCTCTCAGGCCTGCCTTGGGGGGGCCATGCCCAGGGGAAGGGGAGTGAGCCTTGTCCCTGGCCTCCCTGCTCACATATCCACTCTCTCACCACCTGGTCCTCCCAGCCTGGCAGGAGGAAGAGGGGCTTCCTTGGCCTGCCATGCCTGCCCACTCAGTGTCCCAGGCCCCTCAGTCCCATGGCCATGGCCCTGCAACAGCCTTGCTTGATGCTGCAGCACAGCCTTGGCCCTTTTAAGGCCCAGCACTTCCTGACACAGGCCAAGCCACCAGTTTTTCAGAATTGGTCCATGACATCAACAGCTTGCCTTATCTGACCAGCAGCCCCGTGGAGCAGGCAAGACCTGAGGTTGTTTCCACTTTACAACCAGGGGAACCAAGGCCCTGAAAACTTGGGGCCCCCCAAGCATACCAGGCTTCCCGATTCCTGGCCTTGCCTGCTCATGCTGTCTGTGCCAACTCCCCATCATTCTGCCTTGTCCCAGGCTGTGGCCACCACACTGCTCCTGCCTGGGACGCCCGTGGCTCTCTGCTCTTCAGCTGAAGCTGAGGTGTGGGTCCCTGTTCTGTGTCACTGTGGGATATAGCAACAGGGGCCATGCTGGTGTTGATGAAATTGCAGGGGGCAGAGAGCATGGGCTTCGTGCGGGCTCATGGCTGTGCTTCCTGACCATGGCAGTAGGAGCAAGGCACCCTCCCCACAACACTGTCTCTGGAAAGCAGGACAGCAGGGCAGTCCTAGCCACCTTTGACCACCAGCTGGGGACCCTGGGGTGTATTTGGGCAGACCCTACCAGCTGGCTGTGCCTGAGGGTCTCTGCACCCCCAGAGAAACTCCTCCTACACCCTTCCCCTTCTCTCCCCAGTAGCAGGCTCCTTGACTTTGAACCTGGACCCACCCACCACTGTCAGAGTCACTTTTCTTATCACAGGCTGGGATGGGTGGGTAACTGTGCTTGGGCCCCTTCTCCTGGGGAGATGCCCTGGAGTCCCTCTGTGGGTAGGGGTTTCAGGAGAGAGGAGGTGCCCTATTGCCTGCTCTAATTGCAACAGTTTCCTGCTTCACATGCCAGGAGGGCCTGGGAGTCTGAGCTCTTTGGGTGGGTTGGGGTGTGGGCAATAATTCCAGGTGATGCTGGTCACCTGGACACTCCCAGGAGCCCCTGGCCTTCCGGTTCTGGAGGTCTGGCTCACAAAGGAAGTCTTTGCTTCTAGCTAGTCCAGGTGGTCTGAGACCATCACAGGGAGGTAAAGTGCATGCCATCCTGGGCCTGAGGACCCTGGCAGGTCCAGGCTCTGGGGGGCCAGGATGCATGCAGGGCCTGGGTGAAAGGCACCCTGAGACCTAGTCCTTGAAGTTCCTTAGGGTCTGGGACAGGAGCTGTGGGTTCAGAGTGTGAAGTCCTCATTCAGCCCCAGGGCTTCAGGGCAGAGGCCATGATTTTGATTCAGACTCAGACGTTGCTGGCAGCCCAGCAGAGGCACTGGGTGGGAGGAGTTTCAGGAACTTGGCCTGGTTTGGGAGGGGGTCTGTGTGGTGGCAGCGGGCTGCCAAGAGGTACTCCAGGCAGGCCCACCCCTCCCCTGGGCAGCAGCTCACCTGTTTGTTTTTTGTAAATATAATACTTTTCGTCTGAACCTGCCTGAGTCTGTGGCCCAGTGGCATTATCACATTCCCAGGGCTGTGCAACCGTCCCCACCTCCACCTGTAGGTCCCCCTCACCCCCCACACTGAAGCTCTGTCCCCTCTAACACTGACTCCCCATCCCTCCCCTGCCCCTGGCACCCACCATGCTCCTTCCTTTCTCTCTGGACTTCACCACTCAGGGGCTCTCCTGTGAGTGGAACTGCAGTGTCTGTTTTTGTGACTGGTGGTTTCATGGGGCATCATGTCCTCAGGGATCAACCATTTTGAGCAGATGTCAGAATGTCCTTCCTTTTTCAGGCTGAATTATATTCCACGGTGTGAATGACCCACTTGTGCGTACCTACCCATAGGTGTGTGGTTGCTGGGTGGCTACTCCATCCACCTTTAGGCAACAGTGTCAATGTGATTGTGAAACACAGGGATACAGTATTTCTTCGAACTACAGAAGCTCTAGGTCTCCTTGCCTGGCTTTTGCTCAAGCCACAGGACCTACGACATGCCTGCCCACCGCGGCTGGGCTGGCAACCGTTCTGTGCTGGAGGGGGCTGGAGGCCTGTCCCTCTGCTCAAGCACTGGGGACCCCAGCCTCTCCCTTCCTCCTCTCTCTTTTCACCCCTGGGCGCATGGGCACCCTGGTCTGTGCTGCTGGCTCAGGTCACTCCACAATGGATTTCTTAGGCGGCTGGGCCAACCGTGGTGACCACTGGTTTCTCTCTGAATGCGGGCACTGTGACTGGGCTCCCACACTGCTCAGATGCAGGCGACTTTCCCCAGACCTCAGGCCCTGCCGGCTGCTGCAGCTCATTTACACTTGGCTCGGCCTCAGGTACCCGTCGGGCAGGTATGTCACCTGCCTGTCACCTCTTCCCTATGAGACCACTGCATAATCCCTCTTCAAAACCAGAGGACCTGTGCTTGGAGACAGGAAGGGGCTTTGGCAGTGCCAGGGGTGGTGGAGGTGGCCTGTGCGGTGTGGCTAGGGACTGTGCGCTCCCGTGCTGTGGCGGAGCCTCAGCCAGTGCCTTCCTCCACGCCGTGCCTGGGCCTGGGGAGACTGAGGCAGAGAAGTGACCGCACAGTCAGGGTGGCACCACCTGCCCCGCTGCCTCAGGTGAGAGTGTGGCGGTGACGGACAGCTGCCCTCTCAGGAGCGGTCAGGCCAGAGGACAGACAGGAGCTGGGCCGTTGGTGTCTCAAGGAAGGACGCTGGCTGTTGGGACATCTGGTCCAGAGGCCCTGCTCTGCCCTGGTCTGTTTGAGGAACAGGAAGAAGTGGCGTTGAAGGCTGGGGCGCTCTGGAACCACAGGGCAGAGGTGTCACCTCCTGCAGGGTGGTCTAAGTTCAGTGGATGTCTGAGGGTCCTGGTTCCCTGATCTCAGGCTGCAGCAGATGACCCAAGGCGGGAGGGGCTTCCGGGGAAGGCAGGTAAGGAGGTGGCCCGGAGCAGCAGGAGATGGCAGCAGGGAGACGCAGGGGGCTGGAAGCTTGGCCAGGTGAGCTGGGCTCTCAGGAAGGGGATCTGCCTGCCCAAGAGACGAGGGAGCAGCAAGCCACCCAGGGCTCCGTGGGGTGCAGCCTGGGAGCTGGCGGCAGCACTTGGAGGCGTCCTGATTCTGCTCTGGAAGGGAGGAGTCCCCTGGGGGGGAGCTGGGGACCCGGGCTGGGGAGGCTCAGCCTACCTGGAGGGATGCTGTGGTTTCCTCCTGAATAAGAGGCCATGTTCGTTGCCAAGAGGGGGGCTGGGGGGCAGGAAGGCCCACTTCGGGGAGTCAGAAGGAACTGGGAGAGCGAGGCTGAGTGGCGGCTCCCGGCAGCACCCACAGGGTCTGTGGTCCTGAATCCTGCAGAGTACCTTCTACAGGGACGTGTCTTTCTCTAGAGTGTGCTGCATCTTGGGCACAGGCCTCAGTGGGGGGAGAGGAGGGCTCTGCATGGAGTGACAGAGGGAGGGGCTGAGGATCCACTGCCACCTGGGAACCTCAGTGGGATAAGGGGGAAGCCAAGACCTGGGGGGAGGGGAGGGGAGGGTGGGGTCTCTGGAGGCTGGGGGCAGGGTTCGAGTGGGCCCGTGGGAAGGCAGGTGTGGGACCCTGTAAGACAGAGTGGTGTGTCTGGGGAGCGCTGGATGCAGGCCATGGGCCGCCAGGTGCCTGGGTTTAGGGTGGAGAACCTCCAGATGTGTCATTGTCACAGACTTGAAACCTGGGAGCAGTGTGAAGGGATGGGGTCCTGGGCAGCCTCTGAGTGAGAGTGAGGGGCTGCCGTGGCAGGGCCTGGCGGGTGGCTTGCTTTACAACCTGAAGAGGTGAGACCAGCATGTCCCAGCCTGTGGCAGGTGAGGTCACAGGACCCAGCAGGGCCACTGTAGGTCTTGCCTTTACTCCCGGCCACATGAGAGCCACGGGGCAGAGACATGAGAAGAGAAGTGAGATTTGTGGCAGGACCCTGGGCTGGTGGGACAGATGGATGGACTCATCCATCCAGACGGGTGACTTCGGGCTGCCTGTGGGTCAGCTGGCATGTCCTTGACCTGAGAGGCAACAGGGTGTGCTGGCACCGGGATGTAGGGTGTGATGGGCAGGGAGGAGCCAGGAGCCCCACGGTCAGCAGGACGGAGGTGCCCACAGCCCTGGGGAGGGCGGTGGAGGTGCGGGAGTTCCTGGGGGTGGGTGATGGGCAGCCTGGAGACCGGAGCCTGCGGCACAGCGAAGCCCTGCAGGAGAGAGACTGCGGTGGAACTGGGGCGCCATCCACATTTAAATGTTTCTTTCTCCTTTTTAAAAATTCTTGAGGCAAAATCCACATATGATAAAATTAACCGTTTAAAAGTGAAAACTCAGTGGCATTTAGAACATTCACAGTGTTGTGCAACCACCACCTCTAGCTGGTTCCAAAAATATGGCTTTCACAGATGATTTGCAGAGGAGGGAGCCCAGGCCTTGCCCTGGGTGGGAGTCGCAGTGGGGCAGGCAGAGGCCGTGGGAAGCAGAGGCTGTGGGAGGCAGAGGCCGTGGGAGCCCATCGGAGCAGCTGTGTGGGTGGGATGGAGAGAGGGACTGTGGCAAACAGTGTGTGTGTGGGGTCTCATGGGAGTGACCCAGGAGGCCAGGTGGGTGCTGCCTTTGTGGGAGAAGGGCTGGGTGCTGAGCCAGGTGGGGAGGGGTGCAAACCCCTCGCCCACCCAGGACCCAGATGTTCACTGGTGCCCACTGTGTCCAAGGTGTCCCCTTGCCACTGGAATCTGCCAGGGCCCTGAAGCAACATGGCTGTCTTGTGGATTCCAGCAGGGAGTGGAGGATGGGCAAAATGAGAGACACCTAGTGACATGGAGTGTTGGAGCAGGTGCCACCACCCAGGCCAGAAGGTGGAGCCTCGAGGAGCCTGTGTCTCGGTGCAGGGTGGGGTGCTGTGGATTGGGGGACAGCTATGCACATCCCCCATATGGGCCCTACTGTCTAAGACCCCTAGAGACCACTGTCAAGGGTGGTAGGCGCCAGAACCCCTCCCCTGAGGCTGGCCCTGAGGAGCTTGGCTCTCACCTGAGCTGCCTATCTGCCCCGCCCGGAGCCAGGTGGACTCACTGTCACACAGTGCTAACCTGTGAGTTAGCAGTGGAAAGGACAAAGTTCTCCAGACCAAGGCCACCAGGCTAGGCCACACCAGTTTCCAGCCACAGGGTCCTCTGCACCCCCTTTCCACACTGCCTGGGCCCCAGCCAAGGACACACCTGCTCCACCCAGCTCAGCCCCAAGATGTGCCTCACCTGCCCAGGTGCCTCAGACCAGTTCCCGGAAATGGTGAGGGGCTGAGTCACCTCAGGGAGAGGCAGGGCCAGGGGGTCAGAGGGAGGGTGGATGGAGCTGGGAGGAGGGGAGCTGGGGGGAGCCGGCAGTGGGGTCACAGCACGGCTTCCCCCACCAAGGCCAGGAGCACAGGGTGACCAGGGTCTCTCACAGCACCTGGAGACCCGGGCCACCCTGGGTCTGGGAGGGGTCCCTGAAGACCGTGAGTGCATGGTAGGGGGCCCATCTTCTGGGACAGGTGGGCTCAGAGATGCACCAGTTCTGTTTGAAGTTCATCTCTGCTGGGATGCAGCTGACACCCACCACACACCCACCTTAGACGCAGAGTTGGAAAAAGTGACCACAGTCACACTTCAGGTACGGGACATTTTCTCATTCCCAGAATGTCCTCAGGACCCTTCTCAGCCAGCCCTGCCCCCGGGGACTGAGGGTGCTGGGCATCTTTTTTGCGTCTTGATAGAGTGCGTTGAGGTCTTTTGCCCACTTTTTGATTTTGATTGGGTGGTTTTCCTATCACTGAGCTTGAATAGTTCTTTATCGGCTTTGCATACAAATTGTTTTATCAGATAAATGATCTGCAAATATTTTTTTTTTCTGGTGTGGCCTGACTTTCATGTCTTCAACAGTGGCTTTCAAAGAGCAGATTAAATTAAAAAAAAAAAAAAAAGTTCTGGGCTGGGTTTGGTGGTGCACACCTGTAATCTTAGTAGTGGCTTTGGGGGCTGTGGCAGGAATATCAAAAGTTCAAGACCAACCCTCAGCAACTTAGTGAGGCCCTAAGGAACTTATCAAGAACCTGTCTCAAAATAAAAAATTTTTAAAAAGGCCTGGGGATGTAGCTTAGTTGTTAAGTACCCCTAAGTTTAATCCCTGGTGCCAAATAAATAATCAAAAATTAAAAAAAAAATTCTCATCAAGCCATTTTATCTCCTCCCACCCCTCAATTCTGATTTTGGTGCTGTATCTAAGAAAATCTTTGCCTAACCCAAGATCACAGAAAAATTTCTTCTGTGTTGTATTTTAGAAGTTTTATAGTTTGGGGGTTTACATTTAGCACTAGGAGGCAATTGGAGTTATATCTTGTATATGGTGTGCTGGAGATTGAAGTTTATTGTTTTGCAGATGATATCTAGCTGGTGGGAAAGTATTCTTTTTCTACTGATTTGCATTGATATCTTTGTCAGTAATTAAATGTCTGCCTAGGGGTGGGTCTGTTTTTTGGATTCACTGTTCTGAACCATTGATCTACTTATCCATTTTCATGTCAATGCCACACTGTCCTGATAATTGTCATTTTTCAGGGTTTTTTTAATATTTATTTTTTAGTTGTAGTTGGACACAATATCTTTATTTTATTTATTTATTTTTATGTGGTGCTGAGGATCGAACCCAGGGCCTCACACGTGCTAGGCGAGCGCTCTATCGCTGAGCCACAATCCCAGCCCTGATAATTGTCATTTGATCACAGGTTCTGAAAACATGCGGTGTTCTCCATCTTCGTCCTTTTTCTAAGCCATTTTCACTCTTCTGTCTTGCATTTTAGAACCAGCTTAAGTTCTGCTTTTAAAGTACTGTTAGAAATCGGATAGGTCTGCATTCAACTGATAGATTAATTAATTAATTAATTTTGGGGGGTACCAGGTATTAAACCCAGGGGTGCTTTACCACTGAGCTACATCCCTTGCCCTTTTTATGTTTTATCTTGGGACAGGGTCTCACAAAGTTCCTTAGGGCCTCTCTGAATTGCTGAGGCTGGCCTAGAACTTGAGATCCTCCTGCCTCAGCCTCCTGAGTTGCTGGGATCACAGGTGTGTGCCACCAGGCCCAGCTGAACCGATAGATTAATTTGGAGAAAGTTTGTGTGTCATGAAAGCAGGCTCTCCCTTCATATCTATAGATCCTCTTTAATTTCTCTGAGCAGTATTTTTCAGTTTTCTGTGTACTATGTCTCGTCATCTTTTGTCCTCTATCCCTAGGCCTTTCATGTATTTTGTGATTATAAGTGGTGTTTCAAAAACTTCAATTTTGGTGTCCCCCTTTCACTTTGCCAAATGGACTGATGTCTTTATTGGTCATTCAAGTGGGGCAAAGGAAATGTCCTCTTAAAACTCAGGCAGATGAAGTGTTTGCCACGTAACCTGTCAGATTGAAGTAGATTTCCTGGAAGGTCTTACACAATTTGATATTAAAGCAGTTCTAGTTTTATAGCATAAAAAGTGAATGAAGTCTTAAATTATACTAGCGATTTGATTTGGTTTGTCTAGTGGTTCAGAGGTTGTCACCTCATCAGAAGAATAGCTGTAAAGTAGGGGTGTAGAGAGGGAAAAGAGGACAGGTGGAGGAAGGAGACTAGGTGAGAGTGGTGGCGGGGCACCCAGGACTGATTGGAGTAAATCAAATCCCATACAAGTATGATTTTGTCAAAAGAACCCAACTGTTATAACTATAATGCACTAATAAAAGAAAGCAACAAAGGGTTGTTTACTTCAAGGCCTCTTCCAATTAGATTAATAATTGAAAAACGAATCAAGCTATCATAGCCTTGTTGGGTGATTCTGAGTAAATGATTCATGATTTATATAATAAATGGAGCTGTCAAAACCGTTTTCTGCATTGCTGTTGTGTTTTTGATGAGACACTTATGAGAATTTTAAAAAAAAATTCAATTTTGAGGGTTGGAGTTGTGGCTCAGTGGTAGAGCACTTGCCTAGCATGGGTGAGGCACTGGGTTCAATTCTCAGCACCACATGTAAATACATAAAGTAAAGGTCCATGAACAACTAGAAAAAAAGATAGTTAAAATATTTCATTTTCGGATCGCTTATTGTTAGTATATGGAACTACAGTGATTTTTGTAAGTTTTTCTTGTATTCCGAAACCTTCCTAGAACACTTATTAGTTCTAAGGGTTTTTAAAATAGAGTCCACTGGATTCTCTACATAGATGATTATGTTGTCTGTGAATAAAGACCATTTTATATCTCTCCCTTCTCAACCTAGATGCTTGTTATTTATTTTTCTTTTTTTGCATTATTATTATTATTATTATTATTTGATGGTGCTGGGGATGAATGCAGAGCCTAGTGCATGTGAGGCAAGCACTCTACCAACTGAGCTATATCCCTAGTCCTCTTTTTTGCCTCATTGCACTGATTAGAACCTTCAGTTCAATGTTGAATAGTGTGGTCTTGTTTGTTTTTTAAAAAATATATTTAGTTGTCAGTGAGCATTTATTTATTTATTTATATTTATTTTTATGTGGTGCTGAGAATCGAACACAGTGCCTCACACATGCCAGGCAAGTGCTCTGCCACTGAGCCACAACCCCAGCCCAGTCTTGTTTTTATTATTGATCTTAGAATGAAAACATTCAGTCTTTACCTTTTCTCTTTTTTCTTTTTGTAATACAGGGGATTGAACCTAGGGGCACTCTACCACTGACTATGTCCCAAGCCCTTTCTCTTTTTTTTTTTTATTTTGAGACAAGATCTTACTAAATTTCCCACACCTACCTTGAACTTGTGAGCCTCCTGGCTTAGCCTCCTGAGTATCTGGGGTTATAGAGGTGGCCACTGCACCTGACTGAAAATAATCTCTCTCAAGGAAGTGAGAAGTTCACTGTAGATGTTTTGTGAGGTATTCTGTGGGGATGTTTCCTTCTATACTTAGGTTTCTGAGAGTTTTTATCAGGATGTTGCATTTTGTCCAAAGCTATTTCTGCTCCTATTGAGATGATCATATGGCTTTTCTCTTTTAAATATGTAAATATGATGACACTGATTTTACTATCAAATATCAAACCAACCTTGCATTCCTGGTACAAACTCTGTTGATCATGATATTTTCTTCCTTCTTTCCTTCCTTCCTTCCTTTCTTTCTTTTTCTTCTCATTTTCTCTCTTGTTCCCTCCTCCTCCTCCTCCTCCTCCTCCTCCTCCTCCTCCTCCTCCTCCTCTTCCTCTTTTTCTTCTCCTTCTCCTTCACAGTTCTAGGGATTGAACTAAGGGATACCCTGTCACTGAGATATATCCCCATCCATTTTTAGACAGGGTCTGACTAAGTTGCCTAGGATGACCTTGAACTTGCAATCCTCCTGCCTCAACCTCCTGAGTAGCTGGGATTATAGGCATGCACCACCATACTGGGCTATTCTTTTTAAGTATTATTGGATATGTACACATTTATATGGACATGTTTTGAATTCTCTTGGAGAAATACCTAACAGTAGAATGGCTGGATTATATGGGATATGTATATAGAGAGATATCCGTCTCCTCATCCAGCCCTGCCTGCTAACTTGTTAGAGGTGGTAGCACTAGAGGTAGCTGTAGCCTCTTGTGTCCACTTTTCCAGGCCTGCTTATCTCTCCCTCTAAGCAGGGGTTGGCAGACTTTTTCTTAAAAGCCAGATGACCTGAGGGCTTCAGTCTTGTCACAGAGCTCGCCCTGTAGGAGGACAGGCATGTCATGTTCATGGGAAACTTTGGTGCAGAAGGAGGCAGTGGGCCCAGGGGCCTAGTGTGGCGGCGTCTGCTGGAGGACCTGGACACCTTGCCCCACAGCTTCTGTGAAGCTGGACGGTGGGTAGGCACAGGCACCCCAGCCCTTGGCTGGGCAGGAACTTTTGGCACCTTAGTTCAGTCATGGAGCAATTTCCAGATGGGTAGATGAGGCCACAAGAAGCGAAGCCCTGGTCATGGAGACACACTGTCAGAGCAGAATCCTGCAATATCACCATGCAGTGAGAAGTGGTGTTCCCGGGAGCCCAGAGATTGTCCTAGTTGGCTTCTTGTACCCACTGCCCTTTGCAGTTGGATGCCACTGTCCCATCTTACAAACAGGGAAGCCAAGGCCACAGATGAGCTGGAGATTGTCTAAGGCTGTGCACCAGCTGGGGACCTCATGTGCAGCCGTTGGCCAAGTGACTGTGAGCTGAATGGTGAGGGTTTCTGGAGGAGATGGAGCTCAGGAAGGGAACTGGGTCTCTCCTTTCTGGGACATCAGTCCTTCCCCATGTGCTCTGCAGGAAAGCATGTGACGTCAACTCTGTTCTGCTGCACGAACAAAGCTCCTGGCACTAGCCTGGGTGCCGCTCTAGTGAGTGAGGGTGAGAGCAACCCAGGGGCTCTGTTGAAGAGGGACTCTCAGGTGGTCATTCACTTGCAGATGCTCACCCAGACCTGGCCTGGGCCAGGGACTTAGTGGTGGGAAGCCACCCCTGGCTCAGTCAGGGGGCCTGGCTGCTGTGACAAGAAGCTCCCACCCCTCAGACACGGAGCATGTGATCTGTTACTCTTGGCACAGTCCTGCCACGATGCCCACTTGGGCTCTCCTGGGCGGGTCTCCCCTGGGCACTGACTCAGGGCCCAGGACCCTCCTAACCCTGAGCCCCACCCCTCCTTTATTAGAGCACCCCCCATCAGTCAGGGACCAGGGGATGTTCTCAGCCAGATCTGGAGGAACTGAAGTCGGCTCTGCTCGCATTTCACTGGCCAGAATTTGGTCGATGGCTGTACCCAACTGCTGGCAAATATCTTGATGTCAATGGACCTCACCCAGGAGAGCCTTTGCAAAAAAAAAAAAAAAAAGCAGTTCAGAGGTGACTGTACCCCCTTTTTAGGGAGATTGCTCTTTTGAGGACTCCTTTTAGCCCCCAAAGCCCCCTTTGCTCAGTTATTATGATGGGGTGTACAAGATGGGAAGGAAAATAACCAAGTCTCCCAACAAGCGCTCTCACCCAATTTAACAAGCCTCTCGTCCCCATGTTCAACATGAAAATTTTCAAACGTGGTTATTCCACCACACTTGCCCACAACCCATTTAGATCTGACATTCATTAGCATTTTATCATATTTGAATCATTCGTTATGTACAGTAGTTTTTTTTTAATATTTATTTTTTAGTTGTAGGTGGACACACAATATCGTTATTTCATTTTTAGGTGGTGCTGAGGATCAAACCCTGTGCCTCACGTGTGCTAGGCAAGCGCTCTACCCCTGAGCCACAACCCCAGCCCCTCATTGACCTTGTTTTTTTATTTTTTTGGTACTGGGGGTTGAGCTCAGGGGTCTTCCACCACCGAGCTACATTGCCAGACCTTTTTATTTTATTTGGAGACAGGGTCTTGCTAAGTCACCCAAGCTGGCCTTGAATTTATCATCCTCCTTCCCCAACCTCCCAGGTCGCTAGGATCACAGGTGTGTGCCATTGCAGCTTTGTTGAATTTTATAAAATAAACTAGATACCAAGACGCGTAATCTCTAAGTATGTCGGTGCCAAGTCGGGCCACAAGGCCGTCATCGCCCCTGACAACCACCGATTGTCCCCACCCCCATGCACTGTCCATCTGCTGCGTCCCTCATGACTGTGGTGGGACCCGTGGCCATGTCCTGCGTTGGTGTGAGGTCTCTCTTAGACTCAAAACCCTCTTGGGGTTTTCTCTTCCAACCTCAGCCCCTTTGCTCTGGGATGATTTCTGCAGGCAAATGTCCCCAGGGCAGCCACCCTGTGTGTGTGTGTGTGTGTGTGTGTGTGTGTGTGTGTGTGTGTGTGTCCAGCCCTGCTGGGGTCTCTGGAATGCTGGGTGCTGGTCCAGCCCTGGGGCCCAGCACTCACCATGGCCCCTGGGTGGATGGACTCTCAGCAGATCTCTGGAGTTTCTGAGGGGAGCACCGTCCACATTAGGGGGCATCCAGGACAGCCTCCTCTGGGGGAGGCAGGGAGCCCCGCTTGGGCTCAGAGTCGGGTGGCCCCAGGGGTCATTCCCGCAGCCTCCCCTTGAACAGAGGGGGGTCGAGGCTTCCATCCAGGGGCCCTCAAGACCCTGATCTGATGTTCTGTCCACCTTCCAGTGTCCCCGTCCGAGCCTCCCTGACATCCACCTTTCCATTCCAGACCCTGACTGGGCTTCCTACACCCTGGGCGTGTTCATCTGTCTGAGCTGCTCCGGAATCCACCGGAACATTCCCCAGATCAGCAAGGTGAAGTCGGTCCGCCTGGATGCCTGGGATGAGGCCCAAGTGGAGGTACGGGGCCAAAGAGGGACAAGGGACGTGGGCGGAGGGCAGAGGGACCGCATGCTGGGGGATCCCAGACCCCATCTCTGTGGGCCTCAGACACCTCTGAGGTCCCTCCAATCTGGGGCTCCAGGCAGCTGGGCCATGACTGGTGAGAGGCTCTTCCTGCCCCCAGGGGGCTCGGGCTGGCCCAGGACTGAGGCTTTTATTGCTGACCCTTGTGGGGGCCACAGAGGGACACCCCACACAGAGTAGAGGGGACATGACTGGGGGATAGCTGTCCGTCACAGGGTGAGGGGTTTGCTCTAACCCTTGATGGGAGCTGTGGAGACAGGGTCTTTGAACCTTGATGACAGATCTGAAGCCCAGCCCCACCCTGCCTCAGCTGCCCATGACTAGGGTATAGGAGGCTACCCAGGTGAGAGCAGGTGGGGCCAGGGGGCCTGGGGGGGGGGGAAGGGGTGGGTCTGGTGGCACTTCCCCCACACACACCTGGGAACAGCAGTTTTTAACCCTGGAGCTTGTTGGAAATGCAGTCCAGGCCTGTGTGGCCTGCAGACTGCAGGCACCAAGGCTGTCCTGCGTGCTGTGCAGCAAAAGGTGTCCCTTGCCCTGTGAATACCTGTAGGACCCTAGCAGGGTGAGGCCTTGGGCCTCCTGGGGCTCCTTGCTGTGGACCCCTGGACAGACATTTGGTTTGTGGTATCTTTTGGTTGGCAGCCTCAGTTTCCCTCTCTGAAAAATAAGTAGGATGGTCCTGAGATTGTCCCCGTCTCTAGTGAGAATCAAGATCAATGTCAAGGGGGTGCAGTGGCACACATCTATAATCCCAGCAACCTGGGAGGCTGAGGCAGGAGAATCACAAGTTGGAGGCCACTTTGGCAACTTAGGGAGGCCCTGTCTGAAAAAATAAAAAGGGCTAGGGTGTAGTTTGGTGATAAAGCACCCCTGCATTCAATCCCCAGTCCTCTCATATTATTATTATTATTTGAGTTTTTTAATATTTATTTTTTAGCTTTTGGCAGTCACAACATCTTTGTTTGTATGTGGTGATGAGGATCGAACCCGGGCCTCATGCATGCCAGACGAGCACGCTACTGCTTGAACCACATCCCCAACCCCCCTCTAATATTATGATGATGATGATGATGATGATGATGATGCAGGATCTCATAAGTTGCACAGTGTCTCACTAAGCATCTGAGGCTGGCCTTGAACTTCTGATCCTCCTGCCTCAGCCTCCCCAGCTGCCAGGATCATAGGCGTGCGCCTCTCCTCCTCTTTTCTTCACGTTTCGTGCATGGTTCTCTTTTTCAACTTTATATTCTTCTATAACATCTTTCCACTTCATATTTCTTTCTTTCTTTTTTTTTCAATGCTGGGGATGGAGCCCGGTGCCTCCTGCATGCTAGGCAGGCACTCCCCACTGCCTAGCTGAGCCACACCCCAGCCCTAGAACATCTTTTTAAACAAACATCTCATTGACTAAATTCACGTACCAGACAATTCGTCCACTTGGAGCGCACGGCTCAGTGGTTTTAGCGTATTCTGAGTTGTGCCGCCAACATCCCAGCCGATTTTAGACATCTTCATCACCTCAGAAACATACCCCTTTTCTTTTGGGTGTGACCTCCTCCCGAGCCCTAAGCAGCCACAAACCCTCTCTATAGATCTGCCTATTTTGGATATTTGACAAAAATAGAATCGCATACCAGGAGGCCTTCAATGCCAGGCCCTCCGTGTTCCGCTGTGTTGGTGCCACGCTCCTTCCTGTGGCTGATGAGTGGATGCCCACAGCATGTTGGTCCAACCCCCGAGGGACCCTGGCTGGCTCCACCTGTTTAGGGTTTTATTTATTTATTTATTTATTTATTTATTTTTTTTGTACCAGGGATTGAAGTCAGGGGCGCTTTACCCCTTAGCCACATCCCAGCCATTTAGCAAAAAAAAAAAAAAAAAAAAATATATATATATATATATTTTGAGACAGGGTCTCACCAAGTTGCTTAGAGTCTCACTAAGTAGCTGAGGCTGACCTTGAACTTGAGATCCTCCTGCCTCAGCCTCTCAAGCTGCTGGGATCACAGGCGTGCACCACTGTGCCCAGCTTGTTCAGTATATTTTAACAACTTGGTAGCATTTGCACTTGTTACACATCCAGCAGCTTCAGCAGAGCATGAGTGGGACGCAAGCCCCTCCTGCCCTTGACTCCAGCCTCCCCCAACCCCTGGAGGCAACCAGGGCCAGGGTTTTGTGTATCTTTCTGGGACACCATCCTTTATGGGTACAAGCGTGTGTGCATCTTATAATCAGTACTGGGGACCTTCTTATCCAGTCCATGGTTGTGACATTGTCCCTCAAGTGGGTGAACCACAAGTTCCTCACCCATCGCTGCTCCGCCCCCCCGCCGCCCCCACAGACATTCAGGTTGTTTCCAATCTTTCTCTGCCGTGACGGTTGGGTAGATGAACTGCCTCATTGTGTGGGTGACTCTGCGTGTGTGGGAATGGACAGGGGCCTAAATTCCTAGTGGTGGAAGTTCAAGGTCAAAGGTCACATAGCTTGGTATTTGGGAGGGGTTTTGCCCCACCGCACCTTGGCTAGGTACACGGCCCACCCAGCGTGAGTGTGGCCACCCCTGCCCACAGGTGGCCCCTGGTGGCTTTTGTGCTGATGGGATAGTGCAGAGGCTCTCAGGGCGGGTCTGAACTTGGGATTTCTTATCTTGCGTGGAAGGGATCCTCAGGGATGCTTCCCCTCAGGACCGCTCTTCCCACCCGTCTCATCTTGGCTGTGTCCCTCCCTCATCTTGGTTTCTTTTCACCCTCTGAGAAATGTGTGGAAAACCGTGTTTTCGGGGTTTTCTTTCAGCGTTGCTCATGGTGGTTTTAGCGTGGAAATTTTTCTCCGTTGACCTTAGTCAAACCGATCCTTTTCTTTTGTGGTTTGAGGGTTTATTGCCCATTTAGCGAGGCGCGCCCGGTCCCAGCGTTATTATTTAATAGCACCTCTGCTGAGATCTCATCCACACACTTCCAATTCATCGTGGTGAGGTGGACAGGTCAAGAGTGGCCTCTGCGCTGGGCAGCCCTGACCACCATCTAATTCCAGAGCACTTCCCTACCCCACAGCAGAGCCCCATGTCCCACCCCTCCCCAGCGGGACAGACCCGCCCAGGCTCCAGGTCTGCCTATCCTGGCCACTGCCTGTGCCTGCGTCTGGCGGGTGTCCTGAGCTCACCACGTTGGCCCTTGTCAGGGCTCACAATGGCACCACCATGAGCGCTTGGGCCACAGTCTGTCCAGTGGCCAGTTGATGGGACCTGGGTTGTTTCCATATTCTGCTATTTTGAGTATATTGCCAGGAGCACATCTCCTCTCCCCGGAGTGAGATGAGTCAGCTGGTCCTCTGGGGGACACTGTCCAGCTCACATGCTCACCTGCAGCCCAGGAGGCTGGAGAGTCTCACATCGCCAGGTCCTGCTGGGGTCACAGCCATCTTTGTGGTGAGGGTGTGGCTCACCGCGGCTTTGACTGGCATCTCCTTGGTGAGTGGTGCTGACCCCGCGCCTTCCCATGTGCTGACCGGCCAGCTGTGGGTCTTCTTTGGATCAATGTCCATTCACATTCTTTACCAGGGAAAGATTTAATATTTATTTTTTAGTTTCTCGGCAGACACAACATCTTTATTTGTATATGGTGCTGAGGATCGAACCCAGGCTGCATGCACGCCAGACAAGCACACTGCTGCTTGAGCCACATCCCCAGCCCTAGTTTTTATTTTTGAGTAGACATTTACATCATAAAATTAACTATATTATTATTATCATTAATATATATAGAGTACTGGGAATGGAACTAGGATGCTCAGCCCGTGTGAACCACACCCCCAGCCCCTTCTTTTCTATTTTTATTTAATTTATATTTATTTAATTTGGACCTGGGGATTGAACCCAGGGGTGCTTTACCACTAAGCTACATCCCCAGCCCTTTTTATTTTTTAAAATTTTTTTAGTTGTGGTTGGCACAATATCTTTATTTATTTATTTATTTTTATGTGGTGCTGAGGATCGAACCCAGTCCCTCAGGCATGCAAGGCAAGTGCTCTACCACTGAGCCACAGTCCCAGCCCCTTTATTTTGTATTTTGAGATAGGGTTTCATTACGTTGCATAAGGCCTCGATAAATTACTGAGTCTGGCTTTGAATTTGCAATCCTCTTGCCTCAGCCTCCCAAGCTGCTGGGATTACAGGCGTGCACCACTGCCACCGTGCCCAGCTAACTTTTTATATTTTGAGACAGGATCTCGCTAAGTTGCTGAGGCTGGCCTGGAAGTTGTAGTCCTCCTGCTTCGCATCCTGAGTGGCCGGGATTCCAGGCCAGGCCACTGTCTGGCTGCTTGTTAATTTTTAAAATAAACTTTAGAATCATTGCTAGCTTTGAAAGTTTCAATTCCTACTTTTTAGGTGAATTGTACAAAATACATAGACTAACGGAGGAGAGGAGGGCTTCCCATCTTCCCAGGTCTTTGTTCAACGTTTCTCCTGCATCCTTTAAGAATGGGGTGCTTGGAGCCCACCTGTAATCCCAGTGATGTGGGAGGCTGAGGCAGGAGTGTTGCAAGTTCAGGGCCCCCCGGGGCGACTTAGCAAGACCCTGTTTCTAAATGAAAATGAAAGGTCTGGAGGTGTTGCTTAGTGGTTAACACTTGCCTAGCATGTGTGAGACCCTGGGTTCTATTCCCAGCACTGCAACAATAACAAAAGAGAAGAAGAAGGGAGAGGGAGGGGGTGGGAGAGGGGATGGGGGAGGGGGAGGAAGGGGAGGAGGAGAAAAGAAAAAAGAAAAAAAAAAGAGCATGTGATTTTTTTTTTTTTCCCAGAAACTTTGCACCTATTTTCCTGAGCTGCACCTTGGGCATTTTCTCAATGGTTAGCTGAGTGGACAGCTCTGATATCCATATAGCTCCCTAAAGAATTGACATTTCATTAAAAAAAAAAAAAAAGCCTTGGACTTCAGAGTTTTCCTGTGGTACTGGCCTGTCGTGGGATGGTCTCATTGTCTGTGATTTCCTTTAGTTGATCCCTCTGATCCTTCCTGTTCATGACCACATGGTCCTGAGACCACAGTGACCCCTAGAGGACAGGACTTTTGTCTATGTGTACCTGGAGGCCATATCCATATCCCAGGAGGGTCCTCCATCAGCCTCAGCTCTGAAGGCCACAGAGGCTTCCCTGTGGCTTGGAGCAGACCCACCCTTGTCCTCCAGACCACTGTGGACTGTGGTCTGGACCTTGCCTTTGGTTTCTGGTCTGGACCTTGGCTAGTAGAGACGGGGCATCTCTGCACCCGGCCTGCAGGAGGCTGTGGGCTTCAAACCGAGTGACGTGTCTGTGGAGTCAGGGCCATCAGGAGGGGGCTCTGCTCTCGGCCACCCTGGCTGGGCCCTTCTTCAGGAAGCTCCTCCATGGGCCATGGAAAGGAGTCTCTTCCCTCCACACTCAGACAGTCCCGGGACAGGAGGGTCATGGAGTTCCCGTCCCCTTGCCGGCCAAGCCCTCGGTGTCTGGGGTCAGCCTGCCCCTGACCTGGGACTCCAGGGCGCTGACCCTGGCCCCCTCTCTTGCAGTTCATGGCGTCCCATGGGAATGAAGCCGCCAGAGTCACCTTCGAGTCCAAAGTCCCGTCTTTCTACTACCGGCCCACGTTCTCCGACTGCCAGTGAGTACTGGGCCTGGTCAGGGCCTCTGGTCAACAGCCTGGGCCCTGCAGGGGGGCGCAGGGAGGATCCAGAGTCTGGGGGAAGGTCAGCCATGCCCGGGTCCCATTGCCCAGCAGAGAGGCCCTCGGCCCACGAGAGCACGTCCCCGTCCCCGTGCTGCTTGGTCCCTGGGGCTCATCTCCTTTCTGGGCTGGGACTGGGTCCTGAGCAGGTAGGAGGGAGCCAACTAGCCAAGGTCCAGACCCTTTTGTCTGGCTTGGGTTCCTGGTGTGGTGGACGGACAGTGGAGGGCGGGCAGGGCTCAGTCAATCTGGGTGGGCCATGGCTCAGGGGTCTCAGGGGGTCTCTCGATGCCACTGGCATGGGTGTGGCTCTCAGGGGCCCCCTGCGACCACTCACCTACCTCCCTGAGCCTCAGCCTCCACATCTGTCCAGCCAGCGGGAGCCGTGAGGAGGTGACAGCTTCAACTGTACCAGTGCCCTCCTCTTGCCCCACCCAGGGAGGGACAGTGTGGCCCACTAGCCTCGTCCAGGTCCCCAGGCCGGCTTGTCCAGCCGGGTCTTCCCTTTCCCACACCCACCCTGCGCCTTCTGCCTCACCCTGACCTTTGGCCCACTGTTCCCTACCTGGAGTGTCCTCCTGGCTCTGCCTGGCACTGACCAGCGCCTTGAGCTGGCTCTGATTGGCTGCCACTGCGTCCTGGGGTCCCCGCCCTTTCTTGAGCTGGGTGGGGCCCAGCACCTCCCTGGTTCTCCTGTGGCCTTGCCCAGTGGGTCAGGGGCAGGGCCTCAGGGGTCTGGGGCTGAGGAAGCTGGGCCCAGCACCACGAGCTGCTGTATCTGTGAGGCAGAGGAGGCCCTCCCTACTCCAGGGCATCTCCTGAGGCTGGATGTCCCCTGCTGAGAGCTCCTGGCCCACCTCCCTTCCTGTCCCTGCCCTGGTGGGGAAGTGTCGGTGTCCAGCAGGACACCCATGTCCCCTTGTCTTCCCAAGGCAGGAAGGGTCCCTGGGTCAGTTGGAGCCCCTCCCCTGCTGGCCACAGGTTGGGGCAAAGGACCCCCTCCTAACTCAGTACTTCCCCTCGCCCCACCCCCACCCCCGTACCAGGGATCGAACTCAGGGGCGTTAACCACTGAGCCACATCCCAGCCCTTTGTCTATTTTATTTAGAGATAGGGTCTCACTGAGTTGCTGAGGCTGGCTCTGAACTCACCATCCTCCTGCCTCAGCCTCCTGAGCTGCTGGGATGACAAGGAGGCCTGGCCTAACTAGGTACTTCTGAGGCCCAAGGTCCTGAGGACACTTCCCAGAGGACACAGAACTGGGGATCCCAGCCCAGATATCTTCATTCCAGTCAGGGGGTCACCCGGCAGGGATGACAGGGGGCAGGCTGGCAGGTGGGAGGGCCTGTTGGTGCTCAGAAGTGCACACTGGCCAAGTTGCCTCACCTCCTGGAACTTGCCCTTTGTTGGAAAAGGAGTCCGTACCGGGCCCTGCGCCCCCCACCCCCAGGCTGCCGTGAGACCCCGCTCTCCAGGTCCCGTGGGGATTCCGTTCTGCACAGCTGAGCCCCACCCGGCCTCCTGTTTGCTCAGCGTTTTTCTCTGGTTGACTTCTCCGTGACCCCAAACTCTTAGACCCACCCACAGGGACACCTGCGGAATCGCAGGCGGGGTGCAGGCTCCTGTGTTCCCTGACACCCCTTAGAGGGATGTCCCCAAACGTCTGGGCCCCAGGTTCCCCAGTGGGGTTCCCAGGGTGCTGCTGCCCCAGTGGGTTGGGGTTAGGGGTCAGCAGGCCAGGGCCTCCCCTGCTGCCCTGGTCTGTCCCTCAGGAGTTATCCCTGGGGTGCCATGGACCTGTATCAGGGTCCTGTTGGGGTGGATCCCAGCACAGCGAGTGGGGAGGGGACTCTCATGGGATCTGCCGGGAATGTGGGGGTGCGGGTGGGAGGGGGTGGGTTTCCTGGCTGTAATCCCAGCCCACCCTTGTTTGTGGTCAGGGCCTGTCTGGGGCCTTGTTAGGGCAGGAGGAGCTGGGGGCGTGTCCTGGCAGCAGGTGACTTGGTGTCTGGTGTTGTGTTTGTGATTGATACCGGGTCACCGTGTGCCAGGCCCCGCCAGGCTCTTGGCAGGTATTTGTGAGTTTCACTGGGGCCTGGGAGGCAGGTCCTGTTGGAACCCCGTCAGAGAGAAGGCAAGCCGGCAGCTCAGCCTGATTCTTCAGGGGACACCTGCAGGAGCCACCTCTCCCCCGCCCTCACGCTCACAGGGACTTCTGCCACCTAGGTCCTGCTGGGTCCTCAGTGTGAGCCGGGAGCCCAGACTGTGGGCAGCTATTTTGAGCATGATTTTGTCACCCGGAGGCTGCTGGGTGGCTAGGTTATTTGCATGTGTGCCTCAGGCGCCCCCTGGCGACACGGGAAGCCCCTCCACTTCCTCCTCCTTGGGCTGTGTTTAGCTCTGGGGCCTTTTCAGGGACCCAGGGTCCTAGGCAGGGTCTCTGGGGCTGACACTTCCCCAAGAGGCTGTGTGAATCCCTGTGTCAACTGTGGAGTGCTGTAACGGCGACGGAACGGGGTGGAGCTCGTGGAGGGGCAGGAGGTGGGGATGTTTGCAGCGTGCTGGAGGAAGTGGTGGGAGGAGCTCTGTCAACTGTAAGGTGACATGGAGCCCTGGAAAGCTGGAGGGGGAATTCCTGTGTCAACTGTAGGTGCCCAGGAACCGGAAGCGGCCGTGTGTCCTCTGGTGTCACCAGGCGGGTATAGGAAGGCCCCAGCCTGCTAGGGTTCTTGGCCCCTGAGTCCCCAGACCTTGTCAGAGCCCGTGTCCAGGACAGCCTCACAGGTAGGGCCCCGCCAGGATAGTGAGCCCGAGGTGGTCCCTGCCCACCGCCATGGCTGCAGGTTTGGCTTCTGTACCTTGTGGCTCTGGGGGGCCCAGCCAGTGCCTCCCATTCTGGGGGTTTGTGGGTGCTGTTCCTCTGGCCTGCCCCAGGCTGTGGCACTCAGGCCACCCTCAGCTTCATGGAAACGGTGCTGTACCAAATGGTAGGCCCAGGTGACCCAGCAGAGTGAGGATCCCGGGAGGCTTGGTGTTTCCCTCTGTCCCCTGGAGCCCATAGCCCCCCGACAGGTCAGGGTGGAGGTTTGTGCCCGGCTAAGCACTGTTCAGGTGCCTCGGTGGCATCTTTGCAGACATACAGAGCATCAGCAGGGACACTGGGAAGGTCAAACAATTCTGGGAATCCCAGGATTCAAACCCTGCCGCCACGGCTTCCCAGTGTCCGTTGACCGTCACCTCCAGGCAGGACAGGCGCCGCATGGCTTCCAGAGGCCCGTGTCCCCCAGCACAGGACGGGCTGTTGGCCCCTGCCCAGGGCTGTCAGGGGGAGGTGTCTCAGGTCAGCGGCTTCCCTCCCTCCTTTCTGAAGTGTGGAGCCACAGGAGATCTGAGGGTCCCAGGTGGGCCGTCCTTGGTGGCGGGAAGGCCATGACTTAGCCGAGACCAGCAGGACACCTGTAGGGCCCCAGGCTCTCCTGACAGGGAGTCTGCTGAGCTGCTTCCCTATGGGCAGGAGGCCTGTGCAGCTCTGGGGCTGAGCACCAGTGCTGGCCTCTCCTCTCTGCGGAGGCTCCTGGGCACCACAGATGGGCAGGTGTCCCCTCCGACTTGCCTGCTCTGTCCTGGCTCCCCGGGGCCACTCACAGAGCACCAAAGACCAGTCCCCAGAACCTGGTACGGCTCTGGAGGCTGCAGGTACAGGCGGAGGCTGGCTCCTCCTGAGGCCAAGGTGGCCCCCTTTTTGTGATGTCCCCATGAGGTTGCCCCTCTTGTGTGTCTGGGTCCAAATTTCCCCTCTTAGGACTCTCGTTCTATTGGATGAGGGATCAACAGCGGCAGCATGACCTCATCTTAATTTGACCAATCTGCACTCACCTTTTTCCAAATAAGGCTGCCTCTGAGGTCTGGGGGTTAGGACTCCAGCTTCAGGACTTGAGGGGAGGAAGGCGGTTCAGCCCAGAGCGGCCTCAGAGTTTACCCGGTGTCTGGGGTCCGTGAGTGGCAGGGGTCCATGGGCTTGGAAGAACAGAAGCCACCTGGGGGGGGTGCCGAGAGTCGAGGGTGAGCTGGGGGGAGGAGGAGACTTTCAGAAGAGGCACAGCCTGGCCTTTCCCACCTCGGGCAGGGTTTTATGATGTCCTAAGTCCACAGCACCGAGGGAGAAGGATCTTCACCCACGTAAGCAGTGGGGAGGGGGATGCTGGAGCAGTAGGGGACCAAGGGTGTGCACAGCCAGCAGCCAACCCTGATGCACTGGAGGATTGTGGGGGTGGGGGTCCTAGGGAAGGAGTCACCCCAAGCACCTGCCCAACCCTCAGTCCCCCTTGCTCTGGCCCAGCCGTGACCCAGCCCAGAGTCTGCTGCAGGTTGAGGTGACCCATCCCCACCCCAGGGGCTCTGAGTCATGGGGGGCTGTGCAGCCTGGGTTCTGATTTCCCTAACACAGGATTGACCCCAAGGAATGGGTGGGCAGGGACCTCTGGAGCCTTAGACTGGGGCTCCGTTCTGGCCCCCCAGGTGCCGTCTGCCTACTGCCTCATCATCGGCCCTGGGCTGTGAGGGTGAAGGATCCGTCCATACCAGCTCTCCCAGTGCAGAGGGCCTCAGGGGCCAAGGCCAGAACCCCAGGGGAGGCAGGCCCAGCTGGGCACCTGGCTCTCCTGGACTGGGGCCCATGGTGATGGACACGAGACCCTGAGATCCTGCCACGGCTGTTTGTGATGTTTCAAAGCGCCCCCCCATAGCTGCCCCTCGCACGGGGCATGGGGTCTCCCGTCGCACATGGGGGCCTCCCGTCGCACACCCCCAGGTTAAGTGCTGGGGTCAGCAGGGGAGCTGGCTCCCTGGCTGGGCCCCCTCAGGGCTGAATGTGACCTGCCATGCTGCCTCCAGTCCTGACCCAGGGCACCTGCGCAGGCTGGCGTGTCGAGAGGCCTCTGCAGATGTCTTCAGGCTGAGTGAGGTCATCCTGCCATCGGTGGGCCTGGCTGGTGTCCCCGTGAGAGGAAGGAGAGGGCCACTGAGAGACACAGGGGAGGAGGCCTCGTGACAACAGAGACAGAGCACAAGGCAAGGAAGGTCTAGGAGCACAAGTGTCCTAGGCACTTCCACACCCTGACCTTGGACTTAAGGCCCCTGACCATGGGGACTGTATTCCTGCTGTTGTAAGCCCCCCAGTTTGGGGTAGTTTGTTATGGCAACTGAGGACCTCCTCCACCCCCAGAGACACCGTAGAAGTGGGCTGCAGCCAGAGACACCAGGGGTCCCCATGGACAGGGATGTGACTCCCCGCTTCAAGGCTGACTCCGGGACCCCCATGTGGGAACCCAGGGGTTTCCTAGTCTGTTCCATGTAGTTGACCGGAAATGGAAAAACCCCAAACCTGAGGCCCCTGGCCCCGCCTGGCCTGGAACGTAATGGTTTGACCTCACGTGTGTCAGGAGAGGCAGAGACACCGTGGTGGCCACACAGGGACAGGAAGGCCCTGGCTCACCTGCCGTGGTGGCCACCCCCACCCCGCTCGGCCCTTGGCAGCCTTTCTTCAGTCTCAGCCCTGATTGGCCCCTAGGGACTCCCAGGTGGCCAGGGGGCATCTGTGTCTCCAGTGAGCTGCTGTCAGGGACCGAGAGCCACCTGCAAGCTCTGGGCAGGGAGGCCACATCCCAGTCTGAGCAGCGAGGCCGGGGAGAGGCAGGGAGGGCCCGGGCCTCTGGCTGCGGGCTCTGTTGTCCTGCACACAACCCTGATGGGTGGAGGCTGGACCAAGGCTGGACCAAGGCAGGAAGGAGACGGGACCTGGTTGGCCTCCCACACCAGGAAGTGCCACCACTCGGGGACTCAGAGGTGGACACACAGAGAAATCACACAATGAGTGAGCCTCCTGCCAGTGTGGCTGCTGCAGAGTGTCATGGGGCAGGGAGGGCTGTGGCCTGAAGACTGCAGAGGGGCTCAGGGGGTGGGACAGCCCCACAGGTGGGAGTTGAGGCCCTGGAGGGGCAGAGCTGGGGGAGCTGAGGCCGAGCCCTGGGGGCTTGCGGAAGAGCATGCTGTCCCTGAAGGACCCTGGAGGGGGCTGAGCACAGGGCTCAGGTCCCTCACCTGCTGACCTGGCTGCACAGGGAGACCAGGACCTGGGGCAGCGGGGGACCAAGAAGAGTCACCTCCAGGGCAGGGAAGGGTGAGGCCGGGCCATCAGGACCCACTAATGTGGGTGGAGGGAAGAGGAACAAGGGACCGACCTCCATCTAAGCACCTCTCCTCAGGTGGGGCCACCAGCACGTGCCCACCTCTGGAGCTTCTGACCCACTGGTTACTTCCGGGGCCTTGGCCCAGGCTGGCCCCAAGTCTGGAGCCTCTCAGGAAGGACTCTCTCCACCGCAGGGTGGGATCAGGGCCCCGGCTGAGTCCCCTCCTCTCTCCCAGGCTCCTGCGAGAGCAGTGGATCCGAGCCAAGTACGAGCGGCAGGAGTTCATCATCCCCGAGAAGCAGGAGCCCTACTCTGCAGGTGAGCTGCCCGGCCTCTGGGTCTGGGCCTCCGTCTCTGCCTCCCTCCCCAGAGCACCATGAGGATCTTGTTCTGGTAACCGGCTCATTGGCTGGAGCTGGCGGCGTCCTGACATGCTTTGCTTTACAGCGTGGAGCTGAATCCCCTCTGTGTGTGGTGCCCGTGAGGGCCACAGGCTGGTTGCCCATTCCTCTGAAGGGGCCACAGGAGGGCTGTGGGCCGGGGCCCCCATTCCTGGCCTCAGTCTCCCCATCATATAGTAGGTGGCCCTGGTTTCAGGCCACACCCTCCGCAGGTGCCCTGCAGCTGTGAACATCATGCATCTCATTTAAAACCCCAAGTGCTGCTAGCTGTGGTGGCGCACACCTGTCATCCCAGAGGCTCGGGAGGCTGAGACAGAGGATCGTGAGTTCAAAGCCAGCCTCAGCCAAGTGAGGCCCTAAGCAACTCAGGGAGACTCTGTCTCTAAATAAAATACAAAATAGGGCTGGGGATGGGGCTCAGTGGTCAGGTGCCCTTGAGTTCAATCCCTGGTACCCAAATAAATAAATAAGTAAAATAAAACACCAGGTGCCCCAGTAGGTCCCCAGCCTGGATGTGCAGGGCTTCCTCCTGCTCACTATTCTATGTGTGGTGGGTGGGCTTCCAGCTGTTTCCCCAGGGCAGGGGAGGTAGTTCCACGCCACTCCAGGGGAGGACCCTTCCGAAGCCCAGTCTCCAGGGCTTCTGGAGAAGCTGGGCCTCTGCTGGACAGCTGACCCCTGGGCTGGGCTGGCAGGCGGGTACCACCCAGCTGAGACCTGCACATCCCAAGCCCTGGCTTTGTAAGCCTCCCCTGTCTCCTGTGCCTGCAGTTGACAGAGGGGCAGCCAAGGCAAGCCAGGGCAGCCGTGGGCCTGGTTTTGACACAGCCAACATCCAGTGGGTTCTAGAAGGCTGAACAGAGAGCAGCAAGAGCTGTCTGGAGATGCCTGGTCCCTTCTGTGAGGAGACAGAGCCCTGGGCAGGCCTCACTTTTGACACCTTTGACACAGCACTGCCCTGCTGCCAGCGCCATGTCCACCTCGCATCCAAGACAGGCAGCCCCCAGCTGCGAGGCACAGGCTGCTGTGAGACCCAGAGGCTCTGCTTCTCGGCATCTGCCCCAGAGATGGGGACTGAGCAGGTTCTTGGGCACAAATGTCCACAGCAGCCTCCTCCAGAAGTTGGGGGGCAGCCTAGATGCCATCGGCCAACAAAGGGAGGGGCAGTGTGGCCTTCTGCCCAGAGGGACGTGGCTCAGCCACAACGGGGTGGGGGTGGGGTGGGGGGGACGGACCTGGACCTTGTGATGCTGAGCCAGAGAAGCCAGACCTGAAGGCGCGTGTCGTGTTCTGTTTTCATGGGCGTCCGGGGCAGGCTCGTCTCAAGGGGGAAGCAGGTCAGTGGTGGTGGTGGGCGTGAGTTCCTGCTCATGGGTGCCAGGCTCTCTTGCAGGGTGCTGGGGATGTTCTGGAACCAGCAGAGGTGGGGGGTGTTCCGTGTCGTGAGTGGGCTAAAGGACGCTGTCCTCTGCTTCAAGACGATGTCTGAGGCACTCAGTGAAAGAAGGATGACTTCCATCTCTGCCTGGAGAGAGGACAGTGGCCTCGTGCCCAGGGCAGAGCCTGGAGCTGAGACGGCCGTGTGGCAGGTTCTGGAGGAGGACCCCACCCCATCACCAGACCCTCTGATTAAGTTACTGTCGGCCCCAGGTATCCAGTCCTGCCTCTTCCAGGGTCCCAGACTTCAGAGCAGATGCGATGAAGAGCAGTGGTCCCCTGTCCCACCTCAGCCGTGGGCGCTCCAGCCCACTGATGACGGAGCCCAGGAGGATCACCCAGAGCTCCTTCGTCTTTGGCATAAGCACCTTAGCAATTTATCACAAAGTGGTGTACGACCTTGTGTCAGAGGCAGGTGCAGGCCGGGCTGACGTAACCATATCCCTGAATGTGATGTCTCTTCCTAGAACTCTCTTATAACAGAAAATCAACTGGGGAGGAGCAGATCTAGAAATGGATTGGCTCACATAATTGGGTCGAGCTTCAGGCTTAGCTTGATCTAGGGGTTTAAGTGGTGTTCTGTCAGGACTTGGTTTCAGGGTCACCACCTTCCAGTTGTGCTTCTCTGGCCTAGCACTAACCTGCTGAGGGCACCTTGACTCTAGCAGAGTTGGATTTCACATCCCTCTTGTTGGGGCTTCAAGGTAGAGGTGAGTGGAAGGCACAGAGGGGCCAGGAACGTCTTGGCTGGTCTGACTCGTCCAGGTTGTGTGATCCTGTCACTCTAACCAGGGTGACGGAGGGCCCTGGGTTGTATGCTGGCCTCTGGAACCACAGTGGTCTTCCTGAGAAGAAGTGGGGTCCAGGTTCCAGAAGTGGGGTGCATGCTGGCCACAGAATCAAGAGGTAGCACCCCAGCAGGTTGGAGGGTGAAGCATCCTGTGGGTGCATTGGGGGTGTCAGTTCCTGGTGCTTAGGTCACCAGGGACCTGGTCTCTCCCAGCTCATAAGCAGGGCTCAGGAAGTGGGGACAGCACTGTAAGTCACGAGGCCTCCCCAGGCCCAAGGATCCCCCGGAATCCCATTACCGTCTTGAGACCGATGAGATGCAGCTAAAGGCACTCGCTGGGCCGTTGGGCAGCAGAGGCTTCCCAGAGGACAGACTCCAGAGGCTCAGATGTTCCAGGGTGCACACTGGCAGGGCGGAGCCTGGGCCTGGCATGGGCCTTGGTGGGCCACGGCTAAGCAGGAGATGTCCTGCCCGATCTAGTGACGGCATCATGGTCTTCAGACCCGGGCTGGGATTCGCTCACGGAGGGCTGGCCATCTGAATGCATCTGTGTCCTGGCTGCCATTGTGGTGTTCATAGGGTGGGAGGGCAGGGGCTCTCTGGGCTAGGTGAGGGCTTGGGTGGGCATCTTTCTAAATGGGATTGTGAGGGGCAGAGTTCAGCTGAGCCCACGAGATTCCAGACACACCTGGAGCTTGGCTGGGGGGCACAGAGCAGGAGCGGGGGTAGGGCCGTCCACTCAGGGGAAGGATCCCACTGGCCAGGAGGAGCGGGCTGGAGGGAGACCTCATGGTCCCTTGTTCCAGCCACTTCCTCCTCTGCCTCGGGGGCCATTGGCCCAGGAGGGATCGGGCGCGGCCCTCCCCAGATGAGAAGTAACTCTGACCCTGGAGGACTGTGGGGAGGGCTTCCTGTCCTTTCTGCAGCTGGTCTTCTCCCTCCCACCTTTGGCATCTCTGCCCGGGAGCTGCTCCCAGCATCGGCCCCCAAAGGGGCTCGGATCAGGCTCCCCTGGAGGAGGAAATAAGACCCTAGGACCCTCGGGTGCTGCCTGCACAGGGGGATGGATGACAGACCACCACAGGGACCCACCACATTTATACTCTCTCCCCTGAAAAATGCCACCACAATGACGACACCGGGCCTGAACACTCCACCCTTGGGTGGCCCTTCCCAGCTGAACCCTGGGTGTGGGCAGGACCTGGGGTCATCAGTCCACCCTTCCTCCACTAAGCCACCCCACCACGGCACCCCAGGGCCACATGGGAGGGACCAGGCCACGGGCCAGAGCTTGGACCTATGAAGCCCCAGTGGTGGGAGCCGCTGGGGTCCCCTGGGATCCTGTGCTCGGGTCCCCCGAAGCCACCTCTGCCCCCCACCTGCTCTGGCAGAGTGTCTGCCTCTCCTGGCCATCTCTGCCGGCTGGGCTCAGAGTGGGGAAGCCCCCGGCCACTGTCTCTGCTTGTGGGGTGCCATGCCCTGTGAGAGTCTCCCCACCTGTCTCTGAGGGTAGAGCGAGGGTCCGGGGACCACAGGCTGGTCCCGAGTCCTGCCCCCCAAACCCCATCCTGGAGCTCTGCTGGGTGGACGATAGGTCCCAAGTGCTCAGGTGGAGCCAGGGTCCCCCTCCAGATCCCCCTCTTCCTGCAGTGCCCAGGTGGGTGGAGTGGACGGGAGCCTCCCTGGGTGGGCAGGGAGCCCCTTCAGGCTGCCCCAGGAGATTCCCAGGCCCCTCTGGCTCCGCCCCTCGTTGGCCACAGAGGACTTTCTCATGAGGGCAGGTGGGCCCCTCCCTGCGGCCATGGTGAAATGCAGAAGTCCCTCCCGGTGGAGAAAGGGGAAATGGGGTGAGGCCTGGGACTCTGCACCCAGAAGTGACCTCAGACCTGCCCTGGAATGAGCCAGAACTGTGGGCTCCCGGGGCTGCCTGCGGAGGGGACAGTTTCCACCAAGGGCCGGTGCAGGACTCAGTGGGCCAGAGCAGAGGACCACAGGCTCAGAGTGTCTTCCCCAGGGCTGGTCAGCAAGCAAAGGCCAGGTGGTGGGGGACATCCAGGAAGGGGGAGACCTGGATGCCCCTCACTGCAGGTTGACACTTAGTGGGGTCACGGGTGACGTGGGCACCTGGCCCAGTGCACTGAGAAGCCAGGTCCTGCAACATTCTTGCTGGAAAGGTGGAATCTCACTCTCACCTACTCAAAGAAGCTGAAGGAAATGACGGACCCGCCCTCTGCCCTCGGGCAAGGTCATCCACTCCAGTCAAGCCCAAGAGTGGGGCCGGGAGAAAGGCAGGAGGGACGCTGTGCGCATGGCCAGTGGGTCCTGCAGCAGGAAGGCCCAGCGTCCAACTCGTGGTCCTGCGCTCAGAGTCCGGCAGCCAGCGCTTCAAAACAGTTTCCCCCTGGGGGAGACTTGTCCCCGGGCAGCCGCTGCCACCCCTTCCAGCCCTGGCGTCCAGCAGCTGCTCTGTCCCCGTGGGTTTTCCTGCTCGGGATGTTGCCCATAAGCGGAATTGTGAGCCATGTGGCCGTCTGGGTTGGCTTGTCACAGAGCGCCGCTCGTCCTCGCTGTTGCATGGACTATTTTTTGCAACTTTCCTTGAAGTCTAAAATTAGTTCAAAAGAAGAAGTCCGCCGGGACTGGCTGTGCTGGGAGCCGGAGGTGCCCGACAGCGGGGTCTCCAGGTACCCCGGCGCCCACCAGCCTTGCGTCTTGTCCCCCACCCTGCGGGTCCCCATCTGGACCCTTCCCCTGGGGGGAGCTCTGTGGAGGCAGAGACCAAGTGTCCCTTCCAGCTCGGATGTCCCCAGGGCCTGCTGGCCACCAGCACTCTTGGGTGTCTGGCTCTGCTGCCCCACAGGAGTAGGGGGCAGGGCAGGCCTGGGGACCCCCAGGCATATCCTCTCCTGGAGTGGGATTTGGGAGTGGTCTCACTGTCCAGGGTGAGTGAGAGAAGGCAGGTCCCAGACCCACGGTCAGGCAGGTGCTTGTGGCCCCCAACTTTGCCCGCTCATGAGGGAGCAGCTGGGAATGAGACCCGCGTCCCCAGGACACCTGGGGGGCCAAGAGTGCTTAAGAACAAGGGCCACTCCTGGCTCAGGGTGCCGAGGGAGCAGATGGGGCTCCACGGGTGGGTGCAGGGGTGGGGAGCCTGCAAGCTCTCTTTGGTGACAGGCTTGTCCCCAGGTGTCAGCTGACTTGGCAGGCCCTCACTTCTGTCTCAATGTCCTGGAGCCAGGGGCTTGGGACACTTGGGTACAGATCCCCTCACAGCAGCAGAGCCCTGTCCCCCCACCCTCTGAGTGGCCCTGCTTGTCCAGGGCCACTGGTGTGTGGGAAGTGCCCAAGCCTTCCCAGGATGTGGAGATGTGGGGCATTATGGGTGTGTCCTCATGCCTGCCCCTCCCAGGCCCCTGCTCTTGGATTGACCCCGTGATAGCTGTCCCTGCCTCCAGCCGAGCCTCAATGGTGGCCTTTGATGGGCCCACACAATGCTCCATGTTGTCCAGGGGCCAGGCCACCGCTGGCCAGCAGACCCGCTTCCTTCCCTGAAGACTGGGTCCCTCCGGGAATGGCCCCGCCTCCTCCGCCTCCCTTCCTGGGGCTGAGTGGTGGCCCTCCTAGGATGCCTGGTTGTACCAGGCAGGGATGTCCCAGGGCTGCCACCACCCTCAACCTTTGTCCTGTCTTAGGGAGATGGAGAGGTACAGTGGGCTGGGACTGCCTGAGTGACAGGCCTCGCCCAGCCTTGGCTTGCCTGCTGTGTGGTGGGGTCAGCCTGGTGCCCAGCACAGAGAGTTACTGGGCACTTGCTCAGTGTGGGTGTCCCTGGGGGAGGAGGCCAAATACCTTGAGGTGACATGTTTGTGGGGTTTGGTGGGAGGCGGGTGGGGCTGCCTGTCCCTCCCTGGGGCAGGAGACTTGCGGGTCTTAGGACTGTGGGCCTTACCTCCTGGCAGCATTTCCCCGCAGGGGTGCCTCAGGGTTTGGGTGCTGTGCTGTGGGGAGGGGCTCTCGGATACCCCCGAGGGGTGGCCCCAGCAGCTCTGTGCAGGGGGCCTGGGCCTGGGGTTATTGTTCATGCCACCCCTCTAGGGACTGTGGCTGCTGGCCAGCCATTTAGGAGTGCCCGGGCCTCTTCCGGGGCTAGTGTGTGCCTTTTGCTGTGGGGTGCACTCAGGACAAGAGGTGCACAGTGGCTCAGGAGCCACCAGCCCCACCCTCTGGCCTCACCTTAGTATCTGCGGCCACTGTTCCTGCCTGTGATGGCTGAAGTCACATCAGGGGCCCTGTGTCCAGCTGTGCCGAATGTTCTAGATAAGTCCAGTGGTCTCACTGGCTCTCAAGGACCATGGTGGTCTAGCAGACCTCGCCTCAGCCCTGTCCCTTTGATAGAGCCAGAAGGGGGTGGTAGAGGTCTCACGGGCCAGCTGGTGAGGCCCTGACTCAGTGCCAGCTACCCTGCTGGTCACGGTGCAGCCCTGCAGCACCAGGCAGTGTCTCTGGGCCCTGTGTAGCTTGGGAGCAGGGGGCAGCGGGGGCCACACGCACCGGGTAGGCCTCTGCACCTTGAGCCCACTCAGGATGGATGGACCCGAAGCCTCGCTCCACCTGCCTCCACGTGGCCCCCTCTCCCCCTGGAGTTAATTCCCAGTGTGAGACCCCAGCAGGCAGCTGTGAGGCCCCCAGAGTGTGGGTGCTGGTTCCTGCCTCCTCTATCAACTTAGAAGGTGCCCAGAGGTCCTGCCCAGGTGACAGGCCAGCAAGGACCCAGGGAGTTTGGGGACAGAGCCCAGGTGCCTCGGGCAGTGGGCAGGGAGAGGCAGAGTCCTGAGCAGTTTCACAGATGTGGCCTTTGGCTCTGGGTTGAGCTCTCCAAGGTGTGGCTGGCCCACATGGACTCGAAAGTCCAGAGACCAGGTCCTGGGCCTGGGCTGGGCAGGGTTGGGTGAAGGGGCCTCAGTTTCTCTGATGCCGTCCCCCCCACCACCACAGTCCCAGCTCTAGGCTCACCTTTCATTGAGGCAACACTCTAGCAGGAGACCCCTGACAGTGGGAGAGGGCCCCACCGAGAGGCCCAGGCACAGAATGCCCAGCCACCCACCACTCAGCAATCCTGGCCGTCACCCTCAGAGCAAGGCCATACAGTTCCCTGCCCCAATTAAAAAAAAAATACCCACACACAATTTATATTTGCGTGGCATGATTGACGTACACTTTGCATATCCGTTTTGGAGCACAGTTCTCAGAGCTGTGGCAGACGTGATGTACAGAACCCCGACTTCACCTGAGAACCCCCAGACCTCTTGCCTGTCCCTGCAGCCCCCGTGGCCACTGCCCTGCCTTCTGCCTGTAGCTCTGCCCTCCTGTGTCGCTGGGTGGAGACGGGCAGGGTGTGCCTGGCTCCCTCCCTGGGCACACAGGAGGCTCCTCGCATTGCGGCAGGTCCAGGGTGGCTCTGTGGCAAGGTGCACCACGGTGGGTGTGCTCTGTTCCTGCTGAGGGATTCGGGTTGTGTCCGGTTTGTGACTCTCTCAAGAGTAAAGCCATCACCTGTGCACATCCTTGTCATTTCTCCTGGACTTTCACGGCTCTCTGGTCACATGCACGTGTGTGTTTCCCATAGAAGAAGCCTCCAACCTGCTTTGCAGGTGGTCTGCCGTTCATGTCCCCAGGGCACTGTAGCAGGCCGGCCGCTCTGTGTCTAGCTGGGTTTGCTGTCCTTGAGTGCATGCAGTCCCCTCACGACGGACATTTCGGTCGGCCCCAGAAGCTTCTTTACTCTGGAGCAGAGGCCGCTTCCTGGGGTGCTGGGTTCAGCATGCAGTAGGTACTCAATTAGTGCTGAGCAAGTTGACAGCCTGTGCCTTGGGACCGCAACTTCCAGAGAAGTTGGTTGCTGGGTCCACCAGCCTTGAGTGTGGGCAGGAGGACAGTTGTGCTGGTTCAGGCCCTGCTGGCTGTATCGCTGGCCAAGGGCCCAGTCTAGGGTGGGCAGGTCCTCTAGCCAGGTTGTTCGGGGTCAGGACAGAGCCTGGACACTTTTCATCCCTGGGCTGACCCTGTTCCTGAGAAGGAAGCAGAGGCTCTGGAGGTTTGGACTTGGGTGCAGGGACCCTGGCCAGCACCCATCTGAAAACACCCTCATGTCTAGATGAGGCCTCCTGTTGTCTCGCCACATGGGCTCTAAGTGCATCCCTGGCCCTGTGGCCTCGGATGTGTGCTGGACCACGAGCATCCACAGAGCCGCCTCTGTGCTCAGCCCTTGGCAGCAGCAGCAGCTGTGGGGGGCAGCTGGTCAGCAGGAGCCCAGTGCTTGCCCTGCCCCGTGGCCTGCCGGCTCCTGAGGCACTGCTGCCACCTGCTGGGCACTGCCGGTATGGCAAGCAGAAAGGCGGCTGGTGGGCTGGGGCCAGCTCATGGACCTGGGAAGTTCTGGGCCTAAGTGAGGTGGGGGTGTGAAGTGCCTGCCAGGGGCTGGGCCACTCTGAGGCTGGGGGACACTTTTCTGCCAACATCCTTACTCTGGCCTGCTTGGGAAGGCACTATCCAGCACTCTTTGGAGTCCCGCTCAGCAGCTGGGGTGGACCTGACGCTGAAGAGGACCAAGTGGCCCTACACCCTGCCTGGCTTGGTGCCTACTCAGTTGGTCAGCGCATGTTCTGAGCATGTCCTGCTTGGGCACTGGGGATATGGTGGGGGGGCAGGGGCAGGTCAGCATCTCCACAGGCTTCAGAGATTCTCACGGGGCCCCTGAAGTTGTAGGGGTGGCAGTGGGCCATGCCCGGCTCTGTCCGGAGACACAGCTGACCGCCCCCTCCTGACACAGGCTTCTGCCTTTTATGGCCCTGTGTCTCAGGGAGCAGAGAAACAGCCCTTTGTCTCTGTTGTTGGGGATGAGGCTGCCCAGCAGCTGAGGGGACGTGATGGGGGACTTGGTGGTCGGGTTGAGCCGTGTCTGAACCGTGAGGCATCCCAGCCGTCAGGGGCTGGCTCCGCGGCTGCTGGATGGTGATGAGCACGCGCAGGGGCTGCCCTCCCATAGCGGTGCCGCCAGCCCTTCCCTGCATCCAGGTCACGTTCCCCCCGAGCCCCTCCGGTGACACCTCATGGAGCTTCCAGACGCTGGGGGCAGCAGGACCCTGTTCTCAAAAGAGAGCTGCTCTGAAACCCAGCAAGCCCACCGTGTCTGCCCAAGGAAGACCCTGAGAAGCACAGGGCTGTGTCCACTGGGTGGGAGGACATGTCCCTACTGTGCAGTAGGGCCCAGGACAGCCCCAAAGTGGAAGCAACCCAGATGTCCATCAGCACATGGGACATGTGGGGCCATGGGCAACTCACAAAGGAATCTATTGCATATGGCAGCTCAGGGGCAGCTGAGGGGAAGGGGAAGTGGCAGGCTACCTGATTCCATGAAGTTCCAGAGGGACAGATGGAAGGATGGGAAAATGGAGAGAGGGATGAACGGATGGGTAGACAGAGAGATGAGTGGGCTGGGCTGGGTGGGTGGGTGGGTAGGTGGATGGTGGATAGATGGGATGGGTGGGTGGATGGGATGGGTGGATAGGGGGATGGGTGCATGGATGGGTTGGAGGGTGGGGTGGAAAGATGGATGAGTGGGTAGGTGAGTGGGATGGATAGGTGAGATGGGTGGATGGATGAGTGGGTGGGTGGGTAGGTAGATTGGCACATGGATGGGTGGGATGGGTGGATGGATGGGTTGGAGGGTGGTGGGAAGATGTATGAGTGGGTAAATGAATGGGATGGATAGGTGAGATGGGTGGTGAGTGGGTGGGTGGGTGCATGGATGGGTGGGACGGGATGGGTGGGTAGGTGGATGGGTTGGAGGGTGGGGTGGGAAGATGAATGAGTGGGTGGGTGAGTGGGATGGATAGATGAGAGGGAGATGGGTGGATGGATGGGTAGGTGGGTTGTTGCATGGATGGGTGGGACAGGATGGGTGGGTAGGTGGATGGGTGCATGGATGGGTTGGAGGGTGGGGTGGAAAGATGGATGAGTGGGTAGGTGAGTGGGATGGATAGGTGAGATGGGTGGATGGATGAGTGGGTGGGTGGGTAGGTAGATTGGCACATGGATGGGTGGGATGGGTGGATGGATGGGTTGGAGGGTGGTGGGAAGATGGATGAGTGGGTAAATGAATGGGATGGATAGGTGAGATGGGTGGTGAGTGGGTGGGTGGGTGCGTGGATGGGTGGGTAGGTGGGGGGTGGGAATGATGGTAAAGTGAAGCCTAGTGGAGTAGGGAGGGGAACAGATGCTTTGGAGTTGGGTGGTATGTGCGTCATTTACCACGGCTCAGTGACCAAAAACCACCCACCCTTATTCTTGTGAGTGACACCTGGTGTCAGAACTGCAAGGTGACTCTCCAGGGCTTGAACAAGTGTGCGGCGTGCCGTCGGGGACTCTGTGTGGCCCAGGCCTTGCTTGGCATCTCTCCACCTCTTCCCTCTCGTCTCCCTGCCTTGCCTCCGTGTGGTGACCACGTCCCCCCTGGCCCCCCAGGACACCTCCCATCCCATGGTCCTCAGCCACCTCTGCAGATCCTTCTGTCACCTAGGTGTGGGGAGACCAGTGGACCCTGGGGCCACCACTGTGGGCACGGGTGGCCCCTGGGTGTGCACCCATGTGATGGGGTGGGACTGGGCGCTGGCTCTCCTTCCCCTACGCAGGCTGGGCCTCCCAAAGGGCAGCAGGTGGCAGCCTACGTCCTGGTGGGGACAGGGAGGGGGCCTGGGCCCCAGCACCTGTGGCGTCTTGGCAGTCAGCCAAGGTCAGGGAGGTGGAGGGACCCTGGGGACAGCTGGCTAAAGGCCCAGTCACTCATCCCCTCCTCAGGCTGGGGTCCGTCTGCTCAGGGCCTGGTTCTCCGTGACCCCGTGTCTCCTCTCCACCCAGGGTACCGCGAGGGCTTTCTCTGGAAGCGCGGCCGGGACAACGGGCAGTTTCTAAGCCGGAAGTTCGTGCTGACGGAGCGCGAGGGGGCCCTGAAGTACTTCAACAGGAATGACGTGAGCGGGCTGCGGGCCGGGGTGGGGCGCCTGTCTCAGGAGGTGGCCCTTGGGGGCCCGCAGTGGCTGAACTCCCACCCAGGACAGGAGCTTGGCCTCCCTCATGCACTTCCCAGGAACCGTGACCGACACACTCCCGTGAAGGGGCCACCCCCATGGCCACGAGGCCACCCCCCACGAGGCCAGTTCCAAGGGACAGACCTTGAGGATACAGCCCAAGGACTCACCTCTATGGGACACCCCCCAATGGCCTCTGAGGATGCTGCCTGGGAGAGGACAGGGCTTGGGCCCAGGTGTGGGGAGGGCACAGCTCCCTGCCCACTGCCTGGCCACCCCACCATGGGCACCGTCATGGCTGCAGGCCCACAGTACAAAGGGGGGAAGGAACTGGGGTTCAAGCCAGTAGCTCTCAGGGGACAATCCAGATGACAGGGGAAGGTAAAGGGAAGGAGTGTGACACTGAGTGCCCCCTGCAGAGTGACATTTAGTCTTTATGTCCAGGGAGGGAGATACTATTACCTTTGATTTACAGACCAGGAGGCAAGGCTCAGAGAGGTTAAGTAACTTGCCCAAGGTCACACAGCATAGACATATGCCAGCTGCATCCATATACAGCCTACCCTCTCCTTCCTTCTAGCTGAGCTTAGACAATGGCCCTTGCCTGATGCTCAGACCAGTCTCATTCTGCAGGCCAAGGAGCCTAAGGCTGTCATGAAGATTGAGCACCTGAATGCCACCTTCCAGCCGGCCAAGATTGGCCACCCCCATGGCCTGCAAGTCACCTACCTGAAGGACAACAGCACCCGCAACATCTTTATCTATCATGAGGATGGGAAGGTGGGGCATGGGGGCTGGGTTATGGGGGCTGGGCATGGGCCACTGAGGGGGCCCTTACTGTCTCAGCAGGGATGCTCCTGTCCCCTGCAGGGGTCTGCAGCTCACCCAGCAGCATCCGTCACCCACCCTCGTGCATAGCGGGGAGCCTGGCCTGGGCCCCTGTGGGAGAGCAGGGGCGGCTCTGGCTCGGTCAGGTCTCCTGAGCTCCCACTGGCCCTGCAGCGGGAGGGCAGTGCCACCCCCCACCATGGCTGTCCCACCCGCATCTCTGGAGGGATGTGGCAGGGCCCCACCAGTAGAGCTCCCTAGAGTCTGTCCTTTGGTCCCTGGGCTAGACGGCAGGACCTCAGAGGTGAACCCAGACTCTCTCTTCTTCTGCTTTTCACTTCCATTTTCACCCGTGTGCGCATCGTGAGTGTTCCGCAGGCTGGAGGCGCCCTCTCCCCAGGTGGCCACCTTCCCAGGTCTCTGGCAGATCCTTTGGCCTGATCTGCCACTTTCTGTACTTTCTGGGGACTCCTGCTGAGGAGGGCTCCCCTGGGGCCTGCAAATCCCCCTCCAGATTCTCCTGCAGTCTGCCCACACCATCCTGACAACTTGAAAATGCCATCGAACCTGCACCCCGGGCCGGCCTCCACGGCTCTTCCCTCCTGCGCGCTGTCTTGTCTCCCCGGGTAAACAGCCGGGCTTCCCGAGGTGGCCTGGGACTGGTGTTGAGGCACCAAGCATCCTAACGATTGCAGACTCACCTCATGGTTCTGCAGCCTGGGCCCCAGTTCACTGTGGCTTACACCCTCGTTTTGGTGGAGCACACCCTTATGTAGCTTCCTGAGAAAAGTGCCACATCCCGCACACGGGGAGCCCTGCCGTCCCCTGCCTGCAGCCTGGCTGGCTGGACAGTTCTAGGCCGCAGGATTTCTCCCTCATTCTGAAGGCCCGCGTGCTGAGTTTTCTGCCCAGCATCATCCCGAGGTTTTCATGGTTTCTGGTGACACGCCTCCTCCTGGGCCTGTCCCCTCCGTTGTGCTGGCCCTTTCAGTCCAACGACTCCTATCCAGGAGGCTAGGGAGCATTTCCTTGAATAATTTTCTCCGTCCGCGTTCTTTTCCCAGGACCCTGTTATCCAGAGGTCTGTGCTCCGAGACTCGCTCTCTCCCTCATTTTTCTTCTTTTTTTAATTGGGGAATTTCTCCGACTTGTCTTCCAGCTCTTTGTCAGGGGCTCACTTCTCTCAAATTGCTCACCCCTTGGGTTCTTGGAGTGTTCGTCTCCAACACTTGTGTCAATCAGCAGGTGGTGGGAGGGAGCCTGGCTCGGGGGGTGAGTGGATGTCCACTTTACCCAGGGGTCTCTGACTTCACTTCTCTGGGGCTGTGGCCTGAGGACAAGGGAGACTTTTTTTTCTCAGTGAGTCCCTTCTGGGACCCTAGTGTCCCACCCTCCAGGGACAGCTGTGGTGTCTGCTCTGTGCTGGGTCCTGTGGGCGGGGCAGAGAGGACTCGTTGGCCTGCCCTGCCCTTGGGCCGTGGGCCAGAATCCCAGCTGCGCCAGGCTGAGAGCCAAGGTGGAGGGCAGAGTTCGGGAGAGAGTGGCATGTGAAGGCCCCGGGGCAGGAGGAGGGGGACGTGCTTGAGCTGCAAGGCCAGGGGAGGTACCGAGAGGAGGGCACTTGGCCTTGCAGTGGGAGAAGTGTGGGAAGGCGCAGGACCTGGTTTGCCATCAGCCAGGCAGTGCCACGGCCAGGGAGCGGAGGCTTCGGGGCAGGCCAGGCCTGTGACCCTGGGGGGTCCTGAAGGGCAGTGCCTTGAGAACTGAGGTGGCCGGGACTTGGGAATGGGCAGGACTGATCTGATGTCAGGGTCAGTGTGAGCCATTGCAACCCTGGGGTGAGGGTCACGGGCAGTATGTGGCCCGTCAAGTGGGTCTGCAGCACGGGTTCCACAGACGGGGTTGGGTGATGGGCAGGGCCTGAGGGTTGAGGTGGGGCAGGTGGGGGCGGAGCCTTAGGGGCGGGGCTGAGGTAGTGGGGAGGGGTCCCACACTGGCTTGGTGGTGGCCTTGCAGGCAGGACCGAAGGATGCAGAAGGTGGAGGGTCTGGGAGAGGAGTGGTGGGGTGTTGGGGTGGGAGCCCTGCACCTGGGGAGCAGCAGACAGGTAGGCATGAGGCTCGTGGGAATGAGACCCGTGGGGGATGGTGGCCCAAGTGGGGACACAGCCCATCCCCCAGTGAGGCTGCCAGGAGCCTGCGTCAGCCCCAGAAGAGGGCAGGGTGCGTCTGGTGGCCGTGGGAGGCCCCTGGGCTACACTCACACCGCCTTTGGCCCTTAGGAGATCGTGGACTGGTTCAACGCACTGCGAGCTGCCCGCTTCCACTACCTGCAGGTGGCCTTTCCAGGGGCCAGCGATGCAGACGTGAGTGGCTGTCCCATGGCCACCTCCCAGGGTTGGGGGACACCTAGCGGTGGACATCTCAGCCCTCCTGCCCCCTAGTCTGGGATGGCTTTGGGCCCTAGGGTGGGTCACAGGACTGACCAAAGGCTTGCACGGGCCCCCAGAAAGGTCCTCCTGCAGACTAGTTTAAGGCCAGCCCCAAAGTGACCACAGCTCCCTGGGGAATTTTAGCTCAGAGTGGACCGAACGTGTAGGGGAGGAGGAGAGGAAGGAGAGACAGGGGAGCAGGGGCGACCTCACCCCAGGTGTGTGGTGGGGTCCCTGGCCTGGAGGCTGGGCCAGGCTTCTGTGGGGCCAGCCTGGGGGCCTGACCCACCGGTTTCTGCCCCAGCTGGTGCCGAAGCTCTCCAGAAACTACCTGAAGGAAGGCTACATGGAGAAGACGGGGCCCAAGGTGGGTCTGCAGGCGGGTGGGGTGTTGCCGGGCACACTCCAAGGTCAGCTGCTTCTCCCTGTTGCCTGGGTGGGCAGGGACCCGGCACAGGGCACAGTGAGGCAGGACCTGCCAGGTGCCTCCCGAGTGCTATTAGGCACAGGTCGGTCCTCTTGGCCCTTTGCTGGGTGGGAGTTCCAGCCAACCCAGGACCACCCTGGGCTTTGGGTGCTGGAGCTCTGGGTCAACCTCAGCCTTCTGGCCCCAGGCCCCTTCATGCCATTTCCTGCTGCCTGGGGATGGAGGACTCTGGTGGCCCCTGAGGTGGGACGAATGCTCAGTGGGGACATGTAGGTAGGGGTCCAGGGAAAGAGGAGCAATGGTGAGGACTTCATGCCTTTGGTGGGTGGGCAGAGCAGGGCCCCGCTGGACACATGTATGAGTGGACAGTGAATGGCCCCAGCCCCCTGTGTGAACTGTGGCCAGCCAGGGCAGGGGCCTGGTGAGGCTGGCCAGCTGGTCACCAGTCCTCCCTGACTGACAGCAAACAGAGGGCTTCCGGAAGCGCTGGTTCACCATGGATGACCGGAGGCTCATGTACTTCAAAGATCCCCTGGTAAGGAGGGTCCAGCTGGCAGCCACCCACAGAACCGGCTGCTTCCCAGTATGGCCGTGGCGGTGTTGATGGGGGTGGCTCCCAGGGTCCTGGCCTCAGCCTCGCCCAGTTCTGGGTACGGGGGGGGGGGGGTGGCTCGGGGCAGGGAGGGTGGCCAGCTCCAGCTTGGTCCCCGCTGTAGGACGCCTTTGCCCGAGGAGAGGTCTTCATTGGCAGCAAGGAGAGTGGCTACACAGTGCTGGAGGGACTCCCACCGTCCACCCAGGGCCACCACTGGCCACATGGCATCACCATTGTCACACCTGACCGCAAGTTCTTGTTCACCTGCGAGACGGAGTTGGACCGGAGGGAGTGGGTGGAGGCCTTCCAGAAGGTGGTGGACAGGCCCATGCTACCCCAGGAGTACGCAGGTGAGGGCTGGCCACTGAGGTGAGGCCCCAGGCCCTGTGTCCACACTGTGGGATGGCCTCTGGCTGGACGGAACCCCCCAGGTGGGTCGTGCGGGGAAGGCTTGGGCTGAGCTGACCAGCTTGACCAGGCTGTCTGTCCCATCTCCAGTGGAAGCCCACTTCAAGCATAAACCCTAGCGAGAGACGGTCCATCCAGAGGCCTGAGGACACTGGACTCGGGACGTGTTGGCCAAGGATGCAGCTGGACGGGGAGGCCTTCTCCAGGGCAGCCCTGGGCTCAGCTGGGTGGAGCCTGAGCTTTAACCACTAGGAGGCACTTGAACCTCATCAAAGGCCCATCTGCCTGTCCCAGCCCAGCCATGCTGCTGCTGCTGACCACACCGGCTGACCTGCTCCTCTCCCTGCCCCTGGACGCCTCTCCTGATGGCCCTGCAGGGTCTCCCAGCTCAGGAGCAGCCCCCACGAACTCCTGGATACCTGCCCAACCTGAAGGGACTTCTGGGCCTCTGAAGTGGACCCTTTGTGCTGGGTGGCTGAGGGCAGCAGTGGTAGCAGTGGGCTGGCTGGGTCACTGGGGACTCTCGGACCTGCCGCATGCCCCCCTCCCTTCCCCCGTTGTGACAAGTATTTATTGGGTATCTGCTGTGTGTCAGCCACGGGTCTGGGGCCAGCAGAGGCATGTGGCCCTTGTCCTCAGGGGCAGTTTCCCAGGAGAATGGTGTGTGCGGATCCTGGCCCTGCCAGCTGGGGCCCTGGCTTCGGGCAGGAGGCTGGAGGGGTTCACCAGGGGCTGCCAGGTGCCATGAGGGGACCTAGCCACACCATCTGCTCATGGGCATCTGTGCCCAGCTTGGTGCTCAGCCTTGACCAGTGATCCATGCCCACCGGCCCTGACCTTTGAGGATGATGGCTGGCGCCACCAAGAGGCCCCCAGAGGCAGGGGTGACCCTGTACCCCTCTGCCCCTGGGGCCCTGCTTGCTGCTGGCTGGCCAGCAGTTAAAGCCACCTCATATTTATTTCTCACCTCGTCTCCTTCCGTGCTGCACTCTGGCCGTCCAGGACAGCTGGGCTCCCTTTCCATGGGACCCCTGCAGGGCAGGTCCTGGCCAGCTGGACGGGCTTGGTGGAGCTCTTTGGTGGTAGATGCATCCAGGGGTGACCTGGGTGACTCCAGCCCTTTCTAGCAGTCTTGCCCCGGAGGAGATGGGGGAGGGTTCCTAAGGCCGGGCACCCTGCTGCCCTGTGTCACATCCTGGAATAAAGTGTGGCTCTGGTGTGGTCCCATCTATGTGTTGAAGGCTGGGGTGAGAGGGGGCTGAGCTGGGAACACCTGCCCTCATTGGCGCAGATGGACGACTCCCTGTAACAGGCCCATGGGTGTCAGCCCGTTTGACCCCAGCCCCCAGGCCAGGTTCAGATGGTCTGAGCTGGCACATCCAGAAAAGGCTGGGCTCACTGAGGCCCAGTCTCTGTGTCTTCCCAGGGGCCCCTTCCTCAACACCTCTGCTCCCACACCTGCCCCAGGCTAGGTCTCGGCCTGCAGCGGAGGCCCCGAGGTGCCCCTTCCCAGAAGGTCCTCCAGGGCCCAGCCCCCCTCCAACTTGTCTGCGGGTACCTCTGGTAAGGTCCATCCTGGCCTGGGACACCCTGCACCCAGCCTGGGCTCCCCCCACCCCCTCCCACTTCTAAATGAGGAAACTGAGGCCTTGGAGAGGCAGGAGCCACTCTGCCTGGAGTCCCCTCCCTCCCTCATCCCACCACAAGAGTCACTGCTCACTGCCCTGCGGAGCTGCAGCTTCGACAGACACCTGGGTTCCCAGAGGTGGAGACTGGACCCTGAGACCACAGCACTGGTCCTGGGTCGCACCACTGTAGGGCCAGCCCTGGCCAGCCCTCCTGGGGGATCTGGACCTTCTTCCACTATGGGCATGTGCACATGCTGCATTTGCCATGTGTCCAGGTTCACCGAGCTCATGAGTGTGCGCCTGTGGGTGTCTGTGCTGTGTGCACGTGTGGCGTGTGTTCTACCAAGAAAACCTGCACGTTTTTATGAGAAATCACAGAACAACTTTACAGTTGGTGAGGAAAGTTTTCCAAACATGGTAGGAAATCTATAGCAATGGAAGGACAGTCACTGGCTCCACAGGCTGTCCCTTGGTGGAGACAAAGCTGCCTGGGCACTGGGTGCCCTGCCCAGCACAGCTAAGTCTAACCAAGGGCTGTAGAAATGGTGCTATATCCCCAGCCAGAGTGTCATGGGCATACAGCAAATGCCACAGTAAGCACAGCACACTACTTTGGTCGGTCCTGAGGTCTGTGTGAAGGAGGCCCACGGGAGGTGGGTGGCATAGCAAAGGTGTGTACAGGTGCACACTTCGGGCATTCTCCGCATTCACCTAAAACAAAATCTAAATTGTGCTCAAACTGTTTCCAAATCGTCAATCACATGCCAATCTTGTGACTTCCTTCCCGACCTCTGGGACTCCCTCAGGATTGCCCCCACTGACAACCCCTGGTGTTTCCCTCCTGGTACCTGTAGCAATGGGCTCCAGTGGAACAGCACAGTCCACTTCCCTGCGACCAAGGGGCCTGCTCACTGAAGCTGTGGGGCCCACACCTGGTGCGCGTGACTTCATAAAACCACACGTTTACAGCTACAGTCGGAGCCTGTGGATTCTGACACTTTCCTGATACTGGCCACTTCTGCACACAGGCCCTGGACTAACCCAGGCAGGTGCTCGGATGGCATATGCCACCCCCCCCCCGGGGGGGCGGGGGGCTCACAGGCCTAGCTCAGACATCAAGAGCCACAAAGGCTCTGGACAACCCAAGGCAGGGGAGGGCCAGGAGCAGCAAAGGGCCACAGTGGACCCACCCCACCCCACCCAAGGCCCTACACCAGCAGGTGGGGGGCTGGACTCCGAGATCCCACAGCAAGCCCCATGACCGCCCCCCAGAGCTCATTCAGAAAGGACCAGCGCTGCAAAGCCCAGTATAAAGGATTTATTTATACTCAACAATTGACAAGCCTTCCTTTAAATTCCATTTTTACAGTAAATAACGTACATCTCCCTTCTTCCCATGCAGGATCACTGTGTATTAATCTACAACTCTTAATCGTGAAAAAATAAAGTGTTTCCCTTTATAATTATACTGGTAACATGTGAAATATTATAAGTGATAAAGGACAGATTTGCTCATTCCTGGACTGCTTATTTGGTTAAAACCTGAAACGTTAGGTCAAAGAAATCCATCACCCAATAAAAATAAATACTGCATCACGAAGGACGTGGAAAGTTCTCAGCGCCCCTCTTTAAAAGGGCGTTTCTGGAGAGGCAGCGCGGTGCCTGCGAAAGCAGCAGGGCTGTGGCTCGGGACTTGCACAGAGGAGCTTTGCTGGCCATGTCAGGGCACCACTGGGGCCACAGCCACAGTCAAGGACCATGCAAGCATCGGTCTGGCCAGCTGCTGCCCAAGCTGCAAGGAGCCCACAGCTCACCCGTCCCATCTGTGAGGGGTAAGTACACCATGATTGCAAAACGACCCCGTGTTCAAAACAATAAAAGATAAACGAGAAACCCGCGCACGTTTACAGGCCCTCAGGAGGCTGGCTCAGTCCCCATCTTGGTGGCCACTGCCTCCTCTGCATGCCACAGGCTGTGCTGGGAGCCTGGAGCGGGGATGCTGGGCGCAATCAGTCTAGTCACTGACGATAGGCTGCCTGTCATCCCGTAGCCCTCCCCAAGGAACCACAGACAAGGATGGCAGAGGGACGCCGCAGCAAGGCCTGCGCTTTATTGTGATTGAGCTGAAGGGACATGGCCGCCCGCAGAAGCCTGGGCCTCAGTCTCAAGTCCTGGCCACGCAGCATCAGGCGGACTGTGCAGCCCTCAGCCACCTTACATAAATAGGGACAGACGCAATACAGGCAGCCCCGCCAACCACAGATCAGGAGCCTGCTGGGTGTGAGGAGCCACGTTCTGGGCCTGGCTCCTGAAACTGTCCGGTGGTGCCGACCATGGGCGTCTCCATGCAGGCCGGCAGCTCAGTCCAGCTCGATGGGGCTGCTGTCATCCTGGCTTTCCTCCCCCTCCTCCTGCTCCGAGGAGCCCATGAGGCTGCTCAGCAAGTTCCCTGGAAGGAGAGACAGTGTGGCAACAGTGGCATGGGTTTACATGGCTGCTGGCCCTGCCCCCAGAAGCCTTTGGCTGTGCCAGGCCTCCAGCATGCCGTGGGGGAAAAGCAGAGGCTGGTGAGCCTGTGTCCAGGAACCCCATGAAGGCTCCCCAAGGATGCAGTGCCGATGTGCAATGACAGTGCTCGGGCCTGCGCGTGAACTGTGATGGGAAACCCGAAGCATCCACCAACAGGGAACAGCAGTCCGCCAGCGATGTCACAGGCAGACTGTTCAGCCAGAAGAAAGCTGCGCAGTGGCCACACACTGCACCCCAGAAACAAAGCAGAGCCTCAAAAGCTACTCTCAGTCACCTGCACATGCCATCACTACCAACAGGTGCCACATCTAACTGCAAACTCAAGTCTGAGAAGTCCCCTCAACCCCATGAGGGGCAAAGTGCAAACCAGAGGTTCCGCAGTCCTCAGTGAACCACAGCCTAAGGCAGGCTCCTCGCACCTCCAGCTCTGCCTCGGCAGGACCACACACTGACTGCGCGGCTGGGGACAGTGTGGAGCCAGGAGGGCAGCAGAAACAGCCTGAGGGACAGGGAACCACACTGTGCTCCCAAGCTGAGACACGTGCATGTGACATGCTACCTCCTGGCCCAGGCCACGATGGGCAACATGGTGCCATGCCACAGGGGCCCAGCATGGACAGCAGGGCTCTGCCTCCCACGTGCCATGGTCAACACACACAGCTGAAGGCCAGAGGGAAAGGCAGAACTCCACTCCAGACAGATGAGAGCCAAGGGGAAGGAGAAAAGTGCGCCCGTCATGGAGGGAGAACGAACGTGAAGCAGCGTCTCCCGAGAAGCCCTGGCCTTGGAGCAGTTAGGCAGTCTCCATCCGAGCCACACGTGTGCTGGCCAGCGCATGTGGCATGACAGTCACACAGACACATAGGAATGCTGCCCGACACAGTTGTGTGCACATGGGGCCTAACCATCATGTGGTGCGTGCTTTGGCAAGTAGAACATGTGAGGTGCGGCCTGCGGCCATCTGCAAGGTGAATGGCAGCAGGTGTGTGTCCCGGCACCTGCACAGCTGCCTCTGCCGGGAGTGAAATGGCTGGGCTGCCTGCCAGCAGGAGACCAGACACGGAGCCGAAGGGATGCAGGCGCTCTGTACTTCTGAACCCTGTGAAATGTTATTCACTCTTCAAGTAAAATTAAAACACTTCAAGTATCAGGATTATAAGCCACGCTGACAGAGCACTGCACGGCCTCGCCCCACAGGCGCACTCACAAGTCCAGCCTGCCTGGGTGCAGACTGCCCGACTTTCAGTGGCAAGTCAGGAGGTGGCCTCCACTGCAGCCCTTGGAGAGGGTGCCCTGCAGATAGCCATTCACAGCTCAATTGTGGAATTATGCCAAGGACTCAGAAGTGGGCCAGCAGGGGGCTGGCGAGGAGCCCACTGCAGGCCGCAGAGCTTACCTAGCAAGCCTCCGTAGGAGGATGTCTGCTTGGGCGGCACGCCAAAGAAGAGTTGGCCTATCCTGTCGAGGTACTGCAAGAGGCAGAGCAGTAGTGGGTCACTGAGCCTGTAGGCCTGGCAGAGCCACCCCAGCCCTCGGGGTCCCCAGGGGCCACCCACGCACTAAGGCTCCCTCCTCTCGGCAGCTGCCTCAAGCCTGACAGTGAAGAGTCCTCACCTCGTTGTACATTGGGTCCCTCCGGAGGGACGGCTGATACTGCTCACACAGCACCGTGAACACGGCCAGCTTGCCGCTACAACGACACCAGACAACCAGATGTTTGTCCCAGTGAGCAGCACGTGCAGCCCTGCCCAGGTCCCACCCGCGCACACGGCAGCCAGACTCACCCTTCCAGGGCCAACAGCAGGAACCAGATGAAATTGAGCAGGGGCTGGACGAATGGTGGCCCATCCTCGATCGACGGGTGCTTCTGCGTGTACGTTGTGAAGACCACCAGTGCACTAGTCTTGTTTTTCAAACAGAGAAACCTGGAAATGAGAACATGCTGGTGGGTGGGAATACTGCAGGAAGACTGGTTTCTATGGATGCTTAGGAGGGCGTGCATCCCCTGCGCTGCTACCTTGGTCCACACCAGCAAGGGTACAGCTTGGCAGGATCTAGAGGGCACCACAGCTGTGGCCAAGGGGTCAGGCAGGACTGCATCCTGGTGCTGTCCCTCAAGTACACCAACGCCATGGGTTTTTACACTTATGCGGGAAGCATATTAAGCCTGGGAAGGAGACTCAGCTGCTGAAGGTCAAAAGGCTAAGAAATGGGGCCAGAACCTGAGCCCACATCTGCTGAACCCAGTGGAGCGTGGCCTCTTTTCACCTGTGCATCAGAGCATGTGCAGGCACCCCGGTCCCAAATGGTCCATAGTCTGATGCTTCGTGGGGTGTCGGACACACCTGGATTCCACTCAAGAAGGACATCCCTCAGGCAGCTCCCGAGAGGTCAGGGAGAAAGAACTCAGAGGCAGTGAACCAGGGTCAAGCCCAGCCCCGAGAGGACACTGCGCCATGCCCGGCCAAGCTGGGTCAGGGAATCTTAGATTCTAAACGACTCATTTTAAAGTCACATATGTCAACAATGACAAGTGCATGGCAGGGCTCTGCGGCTGTGGATGACGTTAAAGCACCTGTGGGCCTCTGAGCCACCTCTGCGGAGATGCAGTTGAATTTGATCACAGGGACAGTCTGGAAGGGACAGTTCCTGGCCGACGTGTCCTGTGTCAGTGAACAGCTGGAAGGCTCTGTCAGCTCTAGTACAAGTTTCAGTACTTTCAAGATCAGCAATGGGACAGGCAGGCCTGGCAGAGCAGATGACAGGCCCTCCTGGCAGAGGAGGGTGCAGCCTGTCCACAAACTAAAGGGATCGAGACTCAAGGAAACAGCCGTGAAGACAGCCCCTGAAAGCGTGCTCCTGCTTCTCCAAGTTTATGACACCTCGACAACTCCTATACACAGTGGTCACAGGTGACAAGTGATCTCAGTGGTCAGCTCCTGCAAACCCTACACTCCCTCTAGGCATGTTACAGTCAGAGCATGTTGTGGCCCACTTGAAGCCACCTCTGGAAGCAGGGTACCGACACCACAAAGCCATACTGAATACCTACTGAAGCACCGCCTGGGCCACGAACATGTCCACCTCACTGCGGAAGCCCCGGGCGGTGGAGTACTCCACTAACATGTTAGCGCAGCCCTCGCCGTCAGTGGAGTGCAGGAAGTGATACCGAGACTCGCAGTAGTTTTGTTCTGCAAAGCAGAAAGAAAAAAAGGGAGACAGACATGTCACAGAGACTGCTAAAGGCTCCACCTTCCCTGCTCCCCAAATGTGCTCCACGTGCACACCCCAACGCGCAGCAACCCAGGTGAACACCAGTGATAAGGCTCATTGGACCACAACAGGGCTACTCACATCAACACCCCAACTTTCTTGTGCTCAAAGAACAAATGCAGAAAGCTGAAGAGCAGAAGGCTGCCCCAGCAAGACCTCATTTCTCCAAGCTGTGTGAAGCTCCTCCCATTAACATAAATGCACATGAGGTGGGACAATAAAAATGACTAATATTTGATCCATCTGACTACTTGAAGGTGCCTGATTGACGGATGCTTCTGGGCAGGCACTGTGAAGATTGCCAACGCACTGCTTTTCTTTTATAAACAAGCACCTTAAGACGGGCGCATTGGTGCACACCTGTAATTCCAGTGACTCAGGAGGCTGAGGCAGGAGGATCCCAAGTTCGAGGCCAGCCTCAGCAACTTAGTGAGACCCTGTCTCAAAATAAATAAAAAGGTCTGGGGATATGGATCAGTGGTTAAGTGCCCCCTGGGTTCAATCCCCAGTACAAAACAAAACCAAACTAGCAACTTAAAAAAACCTGTAAGAACCTTAAAAAACAAACAAACAAACAAACAAACAAACAAAAACCCTAAAACTTGAGCCCTTCCAAAATAGAACATTGAAGCCCTTCTCTCCCATAGATCCCTGATACCACAAAGGACCCTGTGGGTCACCTGATTCTTTTTTTTCTTTTTTCGTACCAGGGATTGAACCCAAGAGTGCCTAACCACTGAGCCACATCCCCAGCCCTTTTTATTTGTTTGAGACAGGATCTCACTAAATTGCTGAGTCTGGCTTTGAATTTGTGATCCTCCTGCTTCAGCCTCCCAAGCTGCTGGGATTACAGGCATGCCCTACCATACCGGTTGGGTTACCCAATTCTAACACCTGCTCACATTCCCTTTAACTCCACTCTGGGCTTACTAACCTCGACTCTTAAGAGCCCCCTTCCCACCTCTGACCTGGTACCATCCTAAGAACCACTCTCTCACCCACCTCAAAGGGACTGACTCTGGATCCCTGTCCCCCCAAGCTGCCTTCATGGCAGTCAGAACTAAGAGGAGTCAGGTTTCCACTGTCTCTTGTTGGACTCCCGAGCAATCTTCCAAGGTGACCTTTTGGATTTGGACATCCACATGAGAAGATTATTGCATACCGAAGCCCAAGCACTGAAGTCAATTCTTGTTAACATAGTGACGCTGCTTACTGTGGGGACAGCAGCCCCACTGAGCTGGTCCTGTTACCAGCAAGTGCTGAGTATACTGCAGAGCCACCATGACCCAGGGACAAGCACCTCACTCCACCACCAGAGGAAGTCACCAACACTGGCTTGTTCTCAGGCGGATCTCTAGACTCTGCTCCCCGCTGCCACACAGGGGACACTGGTGCCTCCTCTAGCCAGGGCTACCAGTGCCTGGCAGGCAGGGGCTGCCAATTCCCTTTGCCAACAGGACCTGGCCCATGGTGAACACTCAGATTTGTCTGCTTGGTAGATGAAAGGGCAGAATGCAGCCCAGGTGGTTGACACCCACCTATCCAATGATTGTGCCACTCACTAGACTGCAGCTGTTCCCAAGAGGCCCTGAATCCCCAGGGCTTCAGAAGAGCTGCTCTGTACCCTATCATCTCCACTGCTGGCCAGTGTAGCCTTCCTATATGTCGACAGTCACAGGCCAAGGCCTAGAGAGCCAAAGCACAAGGGCCCTAGATACCAGTTGTCCCCAGGAACACCACCGAGGAGGAAGCCTGTCATAACCTGGCAAATTTGTCATTCAGATCACAGAAAACCTTTACTGAGGGCTTCTTCCAGTACCTGAGCAGAGACTTGGAGCACAGACACTGACCGCCCAAAAGAAAACACCCAAGATCCCACCCTTCGGGCCAAATAATGCCACAAACACTTCATCAGAAAAAGAACTGTTGAGAAAAGAACCAAAGAACGAGGCCATGGAGGGCTGCTGCAGGAGGAAGAGTGGGAGGGACAGGCGGTCTAAGCAAGGATCTGAGTGTTTGTAGGGGCTGGAGATTAGAGTGTGAAAAGATGGCAGAGCAGGCCTAGTGTCCTGCTGCTGCCCGGAGCAGTGCAGCTCCACTGGGCAGCTCAATACAGGGCAGAAACGACTGGCCTAGCCAGGGGAGGCAAGTGACCAGCCTTGCTGCAGAGCTGCCTACCCCTTGATGGTGGAGGACCCCAGGCCTACCTTTCCACAGCGTGAGGGCCAGCAGCTGGTGGAGCCGGGGATGGCCCAGTTTCCCGGACCCTCCACTGGACCACTTCAGGGCTCTGGACACAAAAGCCACTCGCTCCGGAGAATTTGGATCCATCAGACTAAATACTTTAGCCAGATTTTCTGAAAACAACACAAACAGATCCTCATCCCAAAGAACATGAGGGAACTGGGCAGCAGCCACAACCATAATTCAGTGATATGGGAGGCTGAGGCAAAAGGATTCCAAGCTTGAGGCCAGTATGGGCAATTTAGCCAGACCCTGTCTCAAAATAAAAAATACAAAGGACTGGGAGTATGGCACAGTGGCAGAATGCTCCTTGGTTTAATCCCCAGGACAAAAATAAAACAAAATAAAAAAACCAAAACCCTCAAAAATCAGAGGGAACATAATGCTGTTCTTTGTATTGTGCATCTTGGAAAAACAAATTTAAAAAAACTATATAACTCCAGCTGGATGCAGAGGCTCATGCCTATAATGGCAGCAACTCAAGAGGCTGAGGAAGGAGGATTTCAAGTTTGAGGCCAGCTTTAGCAATTTAGCAAGGCACTAATAAGCAACTTAATGAGACTGTCTTAAGATTAAAAAAAAGGGGGTGGGGTGCTGGGGATGTGGCTCAGTGGTTAATGTCCCTGGATTTAATCCCTGGTACCAAAAAAATAACTTATTTATAATTTCAAAAGAAAGCAAAGAAGGACAGGGGTTGTGGTCAGTGGTAGAGTGCTTGCCTCACATGTGTGAGGCATGGGGTTTGATTCTCAGCACTACAAATGAATAAAAGAAAGGTCCATCAACAACTGAAAAAAACAAAACAAAACAAAAAAAACCTCAAAGAAAGCAAAGAGGCCACTGATGAGTTGATGATGTCCCCCATGTGTGTCCTGTGGGTTCCAGGGCTACCCAGAGCCACTCCACCTGACCCCTGTCTGCTAATGCTGCATGCCCCAGAATGCCACATGCCCCAGAATGCCACAAGGAAGGACAAGTACCTTTCATCTTCGTGACCTACCTGGGTCATGCTAGGAAGGGTGGGCTGCATCTTTGTGATCTACTTGGGTCATGCTAGGAAGGGTGGGCTGTGGTGAAGAGCTAGCCCTGAAACAAGCTAGGGAGGGGCTTTTGCAGCAGACAGGGGTCCAGTGTCCCCTCCTCCTTCCATGTGAGCAGGAGAGGCAGTGGGGTCTCTCTCATCTTCCATCAGGTCCCAGAAGGGCTTTACCAACTGCACACTCACCCATAGGGCAGACCAACAAGCCTGGTCTCTGGTCACAGGGCACCCACCTCTCTGACTGCCACAGCAGGGTCAGGACCTCATCATGCTCTACACGTCCTGCTATGTGCCCATGCATGTGGAGCAGGCCAGCTGGGTGGGCATGGCCACTGCAACTGGGCAGGAGCTACCTCCACAACAAGATAAGCCCCAGAACACCAGAGACCCACACGTGGGCACTGAAGTGGATGAAGTGCCTAGGGAGGGGCTACATCAGAACAATGGGGCAGCCTGTAAGAGGGGTCCTCACCCAGCAGTTCATCAGCCACTTCCACTTCTGCCTTCTCCAGGGACTCCAAGACTAACATAGATAAGTCTGCAGCACTGTTTTGCTACAAAACAAATGAACAAGACTCACAAAGTTAGAAACAGACCTGAGTCATTCAGAGCAGTACAGACAAGGCTGGTTGGTTGGTGGTGCTCCTCCTACAGACATGAACGCACTACAGTCGTGAACACACCAGCACCAACAGGAACAGACCACTCAGCCATGTAGCCCAGTCATAGAGCTCTCAGCCCAGAAGCACATAAAAAAATGGAGAGAGCTGTTTAGATCAAAATCACATGTGCAGGGCTAGGGTTGTAGCTCAGTGGTAGACTGCTTGCCTAGCACACATGAAAGCACTGGGTTCAATCCTCAGCACCACATAAAGAATAAATAGATAAATAAATAAAATAAAGATATTGTGTCCATCTACTACTAATTTTTTTTTTAAAAAAATTACATGTACAGCGTAGCACCCCAACACCCACAAATCCAGAGGTTTGCACCCAGCCACGAATGGCCCATAGTAACAGGCCCGAGTGTAAAGCATCTGCATTCAGGGGCAGAGGACCCTCTTCCACTTGCAGCCAGAGCCAAGGATGTCCTAATGCCATCCCGAGGCCTTTTTCTGGCCATTCCCCCCTCAACATTCCCACAAAAAGCAGAGGACATAGGAAGGGGCGAAACCCCTTACCTGGCCGTGACTGAAGAAGAGCAGTGCTCCTGAGTACATGAGCTCTCGGGCCTCTGCGTGTTTGCTCTGGGACATATATCTGCAAAGAGAAGGAAAGCATGAGCAGGGAGCCCAGGATGTGAACCCTACAGATGCGTGCTCACTGGTGGGCTGTGGACGTTCATGCTGAGGTTTGCCCAATCATCCATGGAGAAGGGAAACCAGGCAGGCCCCCCCCAGAGGGAGCTGTGCCCTGGCCCAGCTGGCCCCCTGGCAGGAGGCAAAAAGCAGCCCCTCCTTCAAGCAGCTAGGAGTTTTGGCAGAGGGACCCGGTGAGGGTGGAGGCAGGGCCTGACTCCATCTTCTAGTGCAGGCCTGCCTGTGCAGGGGCTCCACAAAGTAGGGGAGACGGATGCCATTCATCTGAAAGCTGAGGGACAGTGGGGCTCCAGGACAGGGTCCTATCGGGGAAAATAACAACTGTGACTGCACCAACATCTGCCCCCACTCAGATCCAGTCACGGGCCAGTGTCCTTGAAAGCCTGCTTGGTGGCATCCCACCGCCCATGTGTCACATGGTGTGGGTGTCCTCAACCTGCTGTGAGCACATGCCCTCTCACAGTGAAGGAGGTTGGGAAGAGATGGTTTCTTCACTGTACAGGGACAAGGACAGAGTGGCCAGAATGATGCTGTCAACAGAGAGGGTGAAGGGGTCTGTACACTGGATGGTGTGAAGGGACACAGATAGCCTGAGCCCCTGCCACAGGAGAAGTGCACAAGGCTAGAGTCAGCTTCTTGTGGCCACTTGGCCAGGTGATGCTGGGACATCTCACTTCCTTGCCGTCAGTGTCTTATCATCAGTAAACAACAGGACGAGTCAGCACACTGCCTCTCAGCCCAAGCCCCCTGGGATAAAGCTGTGTTCAAAACCAATCCAAATTATACAAGATCCTCAAGCAACAGTGAAGGGCCTCAGACAGGAGAGACGAGCAGTGCTCCTGCCTGGGAGTGTGACTTCACCATGCCCAGTACAGAGGAGTTGGAGTGCACAGTCTGCTATCCATCAGCCACAGGAAAAAAGGCCCATAGCCAAACCCCAGCTAGCACACCACAGTCCTCAGGGGACAGGTCCCAGCAGGAGATCCCACCTTGCTGGGCTGGGGTGGGGCCAGCAGGCAAAGCCTACTCCCCACAAAGAAGCCTTCAGTAAGCCCACCGGCCACACATATCTGTCTTGTCAGTGCTACTCCCAAGTGTGGTCACCCTTCCAGGTGTTCCCTGAGCAGAGAAGCCATGAGCCTTCCAGCACCCAGACCTTCCTTGATTAGGAAAGCTGCAGAGCATTTCAGAAAACATGTTCTGTGGTCAAAATCAGCAGCCTTGCACTGCCATCTGCAGGGACATGAAACCCCATCAACCACATGGCAGACACTGGTCTACAGCCTTCTAGACTCTTCTGAGGCCCAACAAGAGATGACCTCTTGGAAATGCAGATGAAGAGTTCCCTGAGAGGCAAATGAGCCAAGTTCCTGAGATAAGGGAGTCTGTCTGCCTCTCGGGGCTGCTGGTGACCACAGTAGCATTCCTTGGCTGGCCTGGCCTGGCCTGCAGCAGCCTGGGCTCTTGCAGCCACCTGCCTTCCAGGAACTCATGGAGGGCAGAGGTGACCAGGTAACAGGGATCTGTGTGCACAGGATCAGAACCATCCACCATCAACCCCATCCCGCAGAAATCACCTGTTACCACGTCAAGGAAACCTGGTAAAAAAAAAACAAAGTCTCAGTCAACCTTAAGAATGAGGGTCTTGGGCTGGGGTTGTGGCTCAGAGGTAGAGCACTCGCCTACCATGCATGAGGCGCCAGGTTCGATCCTCAGCATCACATAAAAACAAAATAAAGACATTGTGTCCACCTATAGCTAAAAAAAAATATTAAAAAAAAAAAAAAAAAAAAAAAAGAAAGAAAGAATGAGGGTCTTTCTCCACTGCAGAATGCTGGGAACTGAGAGGGATTTTTGTGTCTGCGTGACTGAGTAGGGTGGGGGCCCCCTAGGCCACAGATTGCTGAGAGCAGCTGGCCTTCCCAGGACGCATGCCACACAGCCCTGCCCTCTGCACGCTGAGCAATGTTGACATCACACAAATGCCAAGAACACCACCCCACGCTAGAGGTGGACTTGGCGTTGTTGGTGAACACTCCAAGCTGGTCCATCTTGGTGTATTCTGTCAGTCAAAAATGATCAGAAGCATCTTACCAAAGACCAATGGAGCTGTGCAAGAACTGTTTCATTTTGCTCTTATTATTTAAAAAAGCAGTACACAGAAATTCAAGCATTAACACTAGGGATAAACACCTGTGGGTATCAGTAAATACTGGTGGAACTCATGGTTTGCCCAGCCCCCAAAATGCTCACTGGAGTGCAAAAGCAAGCACCTCCAGCGCCTGCTGGCAGCCCAGAAGCCCCAAAGCCCAACACCCTAACTGCCAGGGTGCAGCTGCCTCCCGCATGAGGTTGTGTGTGCAGACGTTCACTCTGGATTTCCATTTTCAACATTTATGTGATTTTAAGAGGCAACACAGGAGGGCTACAGGCCACAATTAGCAATCCAAACAACTCTCAGGAAAAATGGCAGAAGGACGGCTCACTTTCCTTGAGGCCAAGGGGAGACGGGAACCACACAGGTGGGATGCAACTGAAGGTCATGGCCTCCAGGTCAGCCTCTCAACCACAACCTGAAAGCAAATCTGCAAGCACTGAGGCCGCAGTGAAGATCCTAGACACAGGAAGGCCGCACTCTGCACTCTGGGAAAGCTGTCCTCAAAGACACAATTTCCTGACTTTGCAGGTGCTAATAATCCAAGAGGCCTGCAAAACTTACTCCCCCTCTCACCAGGCAGAGAGGTCTGAAGAGACACAGGGAGCTGCCCCCAACAGCCCCACATGAAACTGAGTTAGAAAGAAACTGCTTCAAGGCGCCCAGGTGAACCACCCAATATCTGCTGGACAGACACCATCTGCTGGGCTGCCTATTCTTCCAGATCCTCGCACCTGATGTAGGCTCTAACTGAATCAAAACAGTGTGTTGACATCCACAGAGGAATATCATAAAGCAATACCAAAGACCTACAACCCAGGTCAGTCTCAAAGCAATTATGCTGAGTAAATTTAAAAAACTGTGTGCATATATATACAAACACCAGAAAAATAAAAAAAAAAAAAAAGAAAAAAGAGTGTGTACTATGAATCCACTTCCATAGAATTCAGAAAACGAAATTTCACCTGCAGAGACTAAGTAGAAGGGAGCTGCCCCAGGGGATGGGAGTGGGGGTGGGGAGAAAGGCCTCACAAAGGCAAAGGAGAAACTTCTGACAGCTTGCTTGTGGAAGCATCCTGGGTCGGTTCAAATGTCAAAGTTCATCCAATTGTAATGTAAATTCTTAAATGTAAATATGCAGACATTTACTAGACATTGAAAAACTAGTATAATTTTGTGATTCTTTTTTTTCCAGTTGTAGAGGGACAAGCACTCTACCACTGAGCCACAACTCCAACCCATGATTTGGGGATTCTGACTTCTCCCACAGCCAAATACCCATAGTCTTCCCAGCTTGGGCCTCCTGGGTGGGGTTAATGGAGTGACCCAGGGAGGCCAAGGCTCAGGGAGGCTCTGTAACACTCCCTGGCCCCAGAGGAAGGGTGGCCCTGGGCTTGGCACTCACTCACTGCACTGTCTCACCATTCTTAGCAGGTTGGCCCCAGAAGGAGCAGCTCAGAGGCAGCAAGGTCGCAGAGCTCACCTGTCACCATCTTGTCACCGAGACACACCCTGGACCAAGGGGCTCATCGAATAAATACTAAGTTAAGCAAATCTCTAGTCAAGGCAGGGCTGGTTCAGAACAAAGGAACGCAGTGCCTATTTTTGAGAAGACCCATTTTTATGGGTCTTTTTATTTATTAGTCACTGGGCAAATATTCATAACACAAATTCCCCCAAAAACCAAAGGACAGGGTGAATTCTAAGTGCTATGAGTGTGCACAGATGTGTGGCTGGAACTGACCATCAGGGTAGAAGGCCCCAGTCAATGCTAGCACCTGCTGCTTTTGGCTGATCCTTCAACAGTCAGATTAAAGGGGCTGTGACAACTCAGAGCTTTTGGAAATGCAGTTAGTGACAGCTCAACTTTGTTAAACTTGCCCCTGTGACTACCAAGCGTGCAGGTCTCATTTTGGTAGAATTTACCATGGTAAAACTAAAGGGAAGAACAAGTCTCTTCCTAAAGCAAACAACAGATTTCAAAAAGCAAGGCATTCATAGCACAATTACAAAACTAGATGCAACCTGACTGGTCTGTATTTATAGTGTGTCAGGGTTTAATACCCAGAAAATTCCAGAACAAGACTGTCCTTCAGGCTATTTGAGATCATAGAGGAGAGGCCAATATTTCTCCCTAAGCCTAGAGAAATCAACTAAACTCAAGGCCTCTGATCCTGGCAACACAGGATAGAAAAAAATGAAAAAATCTTTGAAAACAAGGTGCCAGGGCTTCACCCAGACTGCAAGCTGGTGGGCAGACACAGAGGCAGGGCTCTATCCTGGGGCACAGGGCAAGGCCCAGGGCGGAGGACTCCCACACTTGGCCTGGATCTTGTCTTCTCCCACTGTGTCCACCCACTTGCTGGGTGGTTCAAAACTGAGTGCACCCAAATGTAAGAGAAAGGTCCCAGAGAGCCCTTTAATGATCCCAGGACCAAAAGAAGGCACTAGGCTGAGGAACCATTGTCCCAGCACCTTTGTTCAGCCCACAGAACAGGAGGGGTAACTGGAAAACACCCCACTGTTGCAGCTCTGGCCTGAGGGGTGGGCAGTAGAAACCACTTTCTGCTCAATTTTGCTATGAATCTAAAACTGCTCTAAGATGCAAAATCTATTAAAAGAAAATTGCAGGCCTAAGAAGTGTCAAGGCTAGACCCACAGCCTTCACTACTGGACAGGGCAGTCCTGTCCTGAAGTTAGGAATAAAGCCACAGCACATGGCAGGCTCAGGCCAAAGCTATCAACAAACATGCCCAGGCCTAATGACCAGTCCAATCGCAGAGGACTGTACATCTGGGAGTCCCCCAAACAGGAAGTGGTTACTGTCTCAACAGCACTGGCCTAACCACACGTCGGGTCACCAGGGCCTCTGTTCTCTGTGAGGCAATCCTGGCCGTGATTGCCCGCAGAGAAGGCTGCCTGAGAGGCCCGCTCTAGAGAAACAGCTCTAGGACAGAACCTATCTATGAATAGGAACAGGGTGACAAGGGCAGGGTGCAGGGCCAGGCTAGAGGCTGGGGGAAGGGGAGGAGAAAGCTGGGAAGGGAAGGAGACTGGGGAAAATGAGGACGGAAAGGGTATGGGAAGGAGGGAAAAGGAGGCTCTGAAGGGGAGGCCAGGAAAGAGAGACCGAGAAAGGGGAAGGGGGAGGTTGGGGAAGAGGGTAGGGAAAGGGAATGAGGAGGCTGGGGAAGAGGAGACCCGAGAAGGAGGCCAGAGAAGGAAAAGAGTAGACCGGGAAGGAGAAAGCCGGGGAAGGCGGAGACCGAAGTGGGTAAACCACACGGGGGAAGCGGACAGGGAAACCCAGGAAGGAAGACGTAGGGCTCTGAAGGGGAAGAAGAGAAGCGAAGGCCAGGGAAGGGAAAAGGAGGCCGCACAGGGCAGGCCGCGCCGCGCAGCCCGGAGCCCGCCGCCCCCTCTCCAGCCGTCGCGACAGGCAGCTGAGCCGGCCAATCGAGGAGCGGGGCGCCGCGGGGCGGCCAATGGGTGGCGGGGGCGGGGCCTCGGCGGCAAGCCGCCGCCCGCGCCCACCTGAAGAAGAGGGTCCGGTACATCTGGTGCGCCTCGTAGTAGTCGCCCTTCTCGACGCTGGCGCGCAGCTTGCCCTCCACGCGCTGGACGCCGCCGCGGTTTCGGGCGCCGTTGCGGGCCCCCTCCTGCTCCGCCATTGCCGCCGCCGCCATGGGCCGGCGTTCCGCGCAGGGCTGACGCTGTCGCAGGCGCGGTCGGCGGCGCCTCTCGGCTTCCGTCCCTGAGCCCGCCCGACGCCCTCTACGGTGGCCGCGAGGAGCCGGCGGGTCGACGGCTGCGGGCGACACGTGACTAAGGAGGGGCCGCGGAGCCTACGGGCGGCCGCGTGAGCAGGGCGGGGCTACGTGTCCTGGGTGGAGCTGTAGGCAACCACGTGATCGTGAGGCGGGGCCTAGGTTCGTGCTATGTGCCCTGGGCGGGGCTGCGAGTGGCCACGTGACCGCTGGCGGTGCTACGCAAGCGGGGTGGGGCCAGAACCTCTGCCACGTGCCCAGGGTGGCCACGTGTCGGGGCGGGGCGCTGCTCACTACACAATGTGCGCCAACCGCGGCATGGTCACTGGCCAGGTGGTGGCCTCTGCAGCGCGATAGGTCCAACTCCAGCTTCCCGTGGTGGAGCCAAGCAGTCGCCCTTCATCGGTCCTGGGCAGGGGGCGTTTCAAACATGTTGACAGTGATTTAAAACCTTTTTGGAATATTCGAGAGGTTGTCTTGGGCTTTCCTGCTAGGAAATCTATTATTCGGGGACCAAGATGAACAGCCTTCACACCTGCTCCAGAGGGGATGCAAGGGTCTGTCTGAGGTGCACTGGCGATTCCTGGTGATACAGCCAGACAGGGTGCCCTGGCCAGGCATTACAGTGGTTGACAGCTGAGACAGGATGGCCTAGCTATGGATTAGAGCAGAGGCAGATGGGATAGGGTGGCTTGGCCATGGGTTAAGCTGTGTGGTGAAGGGTCCAGCGGGACCTTTAGCTGTACATGAGCCTTTTACTGTGGGGCTGGCTCAAGACTTGGGGGGTGCTGGAATGCAGGCAGAACCCTATACAAGAACTGTGCTTTCTTTTGAGCGGGTAGGTGGGTACAGGGGATTGAACTCAGGGGCACTTGACAACTGACCCACATCCCCAAACCCTATTTTGTATTTTCTTTAGAGACAGGGTCTCACTGAGTTGCTTAGTACCTCGCTTTTGCTGAGGCTAGCTTTGAACTCACAATCCTGCAATCAGCCTCCCCAGCCACTGGCATTACAGGCATGTGCCACTGCGCCCAGCACAATAACTGTTTTTACACACACACAAACACACACACACACACTCACTCTCTCCTATGGGTGGGGCTATAGCTCAGTGGTAGAGCACTTGCCTCACATGTGTGAGACACTGGGTTCGATCCTCAGCACTACATAAAAAAATAAATACATGAAAATACATTGTGTCCATTTACAACTAATTTTTTTAAAATTACGCACAGTAAAAGATTACTAACAAAACAAAAGAGCTCAATTACAGTAATGCACTGGGAGTTAGGTACATGAATGTGGGCTCACTCTCATGTGTCTACTTGTGCTGTCCTCACCCTTCTTGTGGGGATATGGGATGATGCAGTGCCAGCAAGGTGAAAGCAAGGAGCTGTGATACAGGCTTGTTGTGATGTGGCACCACTACCTAAAGATCACCTGAATACAAGCACTTTGATGTGACAACACTCCTGATAATCACTCCGTAACCAATCAGCCAGAAGCAGTCACAGTGTGGGGAAATGGAACAAGGGACAACTGGGTCTCGATGGGACTAAATGGAATAGGTCCTTACCTCAGGACAGTGTGTACAATGTGAGAACTACTTACTATAGATCCTTAAAAGAACCAGAATTGCTTAACCCCAGTTACTCATTCAATTAGCCATGGGTAATTGGAAGTGAAAAAGCTACTGTATTATTGTTTATAATAGCAAGGAAATGGAAACTGATATCCATAAGTTGAATAGTAGAATCAACACAATATATACAATGAAACCAAAAGGTTTCAAAGAACTTGTTAAAACAAATTCTTCACTAGTACATGATCTCCAAAGTATATTTGATAACTGGAAGAAAGCAAGGTGCAAACAGTGTGGTGAGTATGCTGCCACTTGTGTAAAAGCAAGAGATGAGTCCCCAGGGTCACTTGCAGCATGCACCTTGAGTGGCAGGTCGCTTCTCCGGGAGAGCAAGCCCTCTTTTCCCAATGATCTCACTTGAGTATCTCTTTTTGTGGTGCTAAGTATGGAACCCAGGGTCTCAGACAGCCTAGGCATTTGTGCCACCAGAGCCATACCCCAGTGCCTAAGCACCTTCTTATCTACCCTGTATCTGCTTTCCAGCTGGACTCCCCTAAGCAGGAAGAGGTGCCCTGAGAACCTGTAGACTAAAGGCCTTGAAGGACACAGCCAGTGCTTGCAGCACCCGAGCTCTCACTCTCAGCACTTAGTTGTCCCTTCCCAAACCTCATGGGTAGAGAGAAAGCAAACTGAGAAAGGAAATATACTGTTTATTACTCATTTGAAATATCACATGCACTTTTAAAAATTTAAACTCTTTAAACATCTCAATAGCATCTTATCAATTTGGTGGCAGCAAAAGAAACACTACCAAAGACAAATATTTTGAAAAGCATTTACAAAAATACATTGCACAAAGTCCTATCTTGCATCTTTAAAAATAAATATTCAAAATATCTCCACCCCCAACTTCCAAATTTAGCTTTATATAGGAAATTTGACTTATATATGTACCTATAATATAGGAAACATCTGTACACATTTCACCCAACCTAGCTGCATGGGCATTGGTTCAACTCTCGGAGAAGCACAGATCTATGTGGCTGAAGTACTTGAGGACTGTACAGCCCACACAAAACTCCAGAGACCAGTGAGCACCGCCATGCTTTTTCTGAAAGTACAGCATTTATGGTGTGCCAAGGCTGTCTTGACCAACAAAATGTAAATAATTCTTAAAGTAAAACATCTAACACTTGAAGTGCCTTGTACATATCTCCATTATAAAGTCTGCTCATAAAATAGTCTGTAGTATTAAATATTAATTATAACCAAAAGAAGTCTCACAAGAATCAAGTGAGAATAGCTGACAGTTGGATAAAAGGCAAACCTCACTGAGAGCCAGTAAACAGTGCTGCCATAGGAAAGACTGGACTCTACAGCAATGATGACATGCCCTGGAGGGTCAGGGGCCTTAGTGTTGCCCCTTCAGCAGAACTCAAAACACAGCTCAAGGACAACAGAAGGTGAGATCTTTTAGTTGCTGTCCATGATGTGAATTTCAACTGCAACATCCTCCTGAGCTCTTCCATTTATGATGTTGGTTGGGACCCAAATTTCTCCCACCTGTAGCAGAAAAACACTCTGTCTTGCTCAGCACCAAGGAGGCACAGGACACGTCTCAGCCCCTACCCAACTGGGGAACCTAAGTGCTGAAACAAGGAACCCACCTGGTGGAAGTTTCAGAATCCAAAAACTAGGAGATGGTTTTCCCTGAAAGAACATGTGTGGGTTTGACAGATGGACTGTGTCTGCACTCCTAAAGGTCCAACAAACCTGTCAACTCCACCTGCTTTGCTCCTGATATCAAGAATTTAAAGGGCTTATATTAAAAAACAAATCCCCCAAATAAAATGAGTGTCTTTGAGAACCATACATTCAAATGAGTTTCCAGAGAACCCACCACGGAGTCTTTGTGGACCACGCACATGGCACGCAGTGCTTTTGAGGACTCACCATGCAGGTCCTTTGCCACTGCATATGCTGATTTTAGGGCTGACATGTTACTGTTCTACGCATGCCCTCACCCCAAGGATCCAGTGTTTCCGGCAGTTCTGGTATATACAAGCATATACAAAACTAGGGAATCCTTTATTTTGCGGGTTCTCCGTGAACTCTGAACCGATACAGGCAGGTATACTCAGGGTGGCCCCAGTTTGAGAGGATGCGGAGTTCCAGTATTTGGAAGGCTTTGTCAGGTCTTTCCTGAAATGGGAAAAAACACATTTACTTCAGATTAAGAGCCCTGACACCATCACTTCTCCTAGTATGCTATCTGACAGGAAACAGCCTTTGGAAATTAGAATTCTCAGTATGAACTTTCTAAATCATAAATTCAGGGAGACTCTCAGAACTAACCAGCCACAGACTGTCTTGCTGTCACCACCAATACCTGCACCTGCACACAGCTCTCTACAGCTGGGAGGTACAGGTTGATTTCCTGCCAAAGCTGATCCTTAGTGACCCTCAACAAGACTGTTCCCAGTGACAGAGATGGTGAAGGGACACGGCACCAGTCCTTACCGGAGCATGGAACATCTGCAGTGACTCCCCTTCTTGGTCATATGTGAACTGTCCCAAAGGCTGCCCTTCTTCTTGATACTCATTTTCTAAACCCTGAAAACAAGACCAGGTAGTCATCAGCCAATGGAAACAGCAGTCATCAACAGAAGTGACAGTGTCACTTCACCTCCATAAGCAGTACTGAAGCCCTATCTAGAAGCTTTTGTCATGGGCTTTCAACCAGAGCCACCCTCCGAGCCAGGTGTGACTGCTCCCATAATACAGATGGGGAAGATTGAGGCCAGCAGGAGGCGTGTGCAGGTAGCAGAGATGTGACTGTCCAGTGGCACAAACAACACTCACAGCTGCCCTCACCAGTGGGAATTCTAGGCTCCCATGAGCCCAAGAAGACACCAATTTAAGGATAAGTTTGTATACATTCTATCACAATAAAAAATAAAAAAATATAAATGACTATTTGATGTCTGTTTCATAATGAGGATGGATTTTGTAGGTATAAAAAATGCCATGAAAGAATTACAGGCCATGAGCAACTAAATAAAAACTGAGAGTGACAATGGGAGTCTTATCTGTGACATAGTGACTAAGGAGAGGGTGTGATCTCCAGAATGGAGTTACCAGAAGAACACACCTCTGCTCAGGGCTGGCAGAGACAGGAGCCGGGCTGGTGCAGTTTCCCCATACCTTGACTGCACTCTTACTAAGCCCTGAGCATCTAATGTGAGGACAAGTGCAGACAGAAGCCACTGCACTCATGCCACCAAAGGGTTAGTCCATGGGCTCAGCTGGGCAGCATTCTCCTGTACTTACAGATGCCTGGAGACTCTTAATTGTCATAGAGGGATGCTTGTGACAAAATTTTGATTTTTTTTATGGCGGAAAACAAAAGTTTATGAATAGTAATGTCTAAAATAGATTTTTTTTTTTTAAAAGGGGAGGAGGTCACAATGGTAATGGTGGCTTTCTCTAGGTGCTGGAGTTGTGGGTACCCTTTTTGAATTTTTTTTTTTTTTTTTTTTGTACTGGGGATTGAACCCAGAGGTGCTCTACCACTGAACTATATCCCAGCCTTTTTATGTTGAGAGGGTCTCACTAAGTTTCTGAGGCTGGCCTTGAACTTGCAAGCCTCCTGACTCACTGTGATTACATCAGGCTTTTTTCCAAATTCTATATCATTTATTTCTATAAATTTTAAAAGTAAAGAAAGAAAATTTGCTTTATTGTTTATCATTCACTTGCTTCAACACCACATCATGGTCCGAACTGTTAGGAAAAGTATAACGGCAGCAGCACCCCAGAAAAAAACCCTAACATGGCGCCTAAGAACCTTCTCTTCCTACTTTCCCCTTTTTCCATTCCTGCGGGTGTGAACTCTCCCGCTGGCGCCAATATTTCAAATCTCGCTGGTGGAGAACCTTAGCCCCAATAAGAACTAATTCCTGGGCTCTGGAACTGATATCTGGAAGAACTTGCCAATAAACGGGTGGCCTGCCATTTATCTAAGCCCTGCCATCTCTCCTTAGATCTATATAAGCATACAGCCTTTTGCAGTAAAGTGGAACTCTCCCCGGCAAATTGTCTTGCATGGAGGCTTCTTTCACGAGCTTCCTTCTTAGGTGAACAGACACTTGGAGAACCCCAGTCTCAAAGGCAGGCACATCTAACCCAGTCAGGTAAACTTGGCATGTGAACTGGACATTGACTGCTGTGCTACTCATGAGTGCCCCTCCCTGGAAAAGTGTCAGAATGTTCCCAAAACACTGAATGTACTAATTCTTCTGAAGGGCAGAGGGAGAAGGCAGAGGAGAGCTGCCATCAGTCTTTGGGTCATTCATCTTTGGGAAATTTCCGGAGAGGGAAATGCCCCAGCAGCGGGATGCACTTACGTAGACTGCGAAGTCCTTGGGGGCACTGGAGATGTTGCCAGTTGGTGACAGTGTCTTTGGTATGTGCTCCACTGTGAATATGGTGGGATGGATCTTCATTGACAGCCGAACTACCAGATACCCCTGGGAGCCTTTAAATGCCCAGCAATTACCTGGATATATGTCAGGCTAGGGAAAGGCAAAACATGAGAACTCAGAGTCTGAATCAGCCTTTAACCTCTTAAAAAACAGAAGCATTAAGGAAAAACAATGCTAATACTAAAATAAAAATAATAAGGACTTTTGCATGGTAAAAACTGTCATGAACAAATCAGAAGAGAAACAAGGAAAGCAAGGTGGCTGCAGTGTGTGCCTATAAGGGTCCCTTCCTTTTCCCCTGGAAAGGGGAAGTGCTGATGATTGAGTTGGTCACTAACCACCAAAGATGTAATTAATTATGCCTGTGTGATGAAACAGCCAAAAATCCCCCAAAGGCCAAAAGTTCAGAGGAGCCTCAGGACAGCTGAACACAGGGAGGTGCCTAGGTGGTGGCACAAAGGAATCAATGTGTTAAAGTTTGGATGTGTGGTGTCCCCCAAAAGCTCATGTGTGGGACAATGCAAGAAAGTTCAAGAAGAGATGATTGGGTTGTGAAAGTCTAACCCAATCAGTGATTAATCCCCTGACAGGATTAACTGGGTGGTGTCTGAAGGGTAGGGTGTGGCTGGAGAGAAGTGGTTCATTGGGAGTGTGGCTATGGGGTGTATTTTTTATCTAGAGAATGGAGTCTTTCTCTGCCGGATCATCATGGAGCTGCTTCTGTCTGCTATACTCTTCCACCATGATGTTCAGCCTCACCTTGAGCCCTGAAGAATGGAGCTGGCCTTCTACAGACGAAGACCTCTAAAACCGTGAGCCCATAAATAAACTTTTCCTCCTCTACAGTTGTTCTGGTTGGGTTCTTTTAGTCACAGCAGTGAAAAAGCTGACAAAAACACTAAGGAAGTGCTGGGGCCAGTCCCTCAGGCATGAACTCCCTCATGAGCTCCCACTGAGCTGCCTACCCATGATCCCTGCACTTCTCCAGCCGCTGCACAGGGCCCAGGCTGGGTGGAGGACCTCAGTCACCATAGAGACAGACAGCATCTACTCACCTGGATCACCACACGGGGTGACTGTGAGAAGTACCACAGGGGGATTCCAAACAGGCTTAGCAAGGCTGTCTTGGTTTCATATGTTTCAGAGCATCGAGTGCTCAGAATGCTGCCACCTGGAACAAAGTAAAGTTCATTTCATCATCTGACTCTACTACTGCCCCCAGCAAAGACTGCTGCCTGTTAAGCACTACACAGAGTGCTTTCATCTTCTCAAGTTTCCACTTGCAAAAAGAGCCTTTAGCTTCAAGATCAGCCCTATTCCTTTCCTTTTAAATTTTTCTAGATAAAGAATCAAGAATTCTAGCAAGCACCAGTCCTAGTGGTAGGTGAGTTTTCAAAGGACTACTTAAGGGGCAAGGTAATGCTATGCCAATCCTCAATTAAAACCAAAGTCCTGGGGGCCAGTAGTGACCAAAGAGGTATAAGATTTTCTTTGGGGTAACAGGAAAATTCCAGAATTGGTGGTGATGACTACATAGCACTGGGATATACTCACAACCACTGAGCTGCATACTTTTTTTTTTTTTTTAAGTTATAGGTACACACCATGTCTTTATTTTACTTTTACATGGTGTTCAGGATCAAATCCAGTGCCTCATGCATGCTAGGCTCTACCTCTGAGCCATGACTCCAGCCCTAGCTGCATACTTTTAATTAAGATGCTTATGTCACATGACCTCTAATCTCAAAGAAGCAAAAGAAGTTCCAGTCTGCTCTTCCTATGGAAGAGCGCAGACAAGACACTGGAATCAGCAACAAACAAGCAAAGAACTCAAGATTCCCACAGAGCTGCATCAGCCCTGGCCCTCTGCCCTTGGGCCCTTATGTGGCTACACAGCAGGACCTCAACTCAGTGATTCTCCTCTAGGAAGAGATGGGAGGGGTATGAATTTACATTTAAACTAGGTGTTCAACATTCTGATGGCTATCTGATGTTCAGAACCACTGAAATGCCTTTTAAAAATGTCCCACTATGGGGCTGGGGAAGTGGCTCAAGTGGTAGAGCGCTCCCCTGGCTTGCGTGCGGCCCTCAGCACCAGTCCGCTGAGAACTAAAAAATAAATATTAAAATTCTCTCTCTCTCTCTTTAAAAAAAAAAAAAAGTCCCCCTATCAATAAAAACAAGAGTCTTCATAAAAACAGTGCTGAGAGCTGACAGATGGAACCTAGCCAGGCATTGCAGGTCACCAGGGTTCTGAATTAATTATACACAAATCTGTGAGAACCATAAGAATGAAGGATGACTATTGGCCCAACCATTTGGTTAAAATGGCACTTGATGCCATTGAACTCAAAATAACTTCTAAATTGTTGAATTTCAGAGGTGTAACTAAAATCTATGCCCTAAATAAAGATATTTTAGAAAATACAGAGAATGTGAACATTAGTGCTGGCTTCCAGCTAGCACATAAAGGACCTACTGTCCTTGGCAGCCCTGGGGCTCACCCATCACCACATCCAGAGCCCAGGAGAGGGTAACATCCAGACTCAAAACCCAGCTGTTCCAGCAACAAGGGGTTACGTGCATGACCTCCATTGCCAGGTTTCCTAACCTGAGATAAGCCAAAGCAAACAGATTGTGGGTTGTAAAAATCCCCATTTCCTCTGCAGGCTCAACAACCCTTCTGTACACTAGTGAATATTCAAAATCTCCTTATCTCCCAAGAAATGTTAGCCTACCAGCCCCATCTGCAATTCCTAAAATTTAAAAATTTAAGGTAAGTTTCGTGGTACACACCAATAGTCCTAGCTACTCGGGAGTCTAAAGCAGCAGGATCACAAGTTTGAAGCCAATCTGGGCAATTCAGCATGACCCTGTCCAAAAATAAAACAAAGAGGGCTGGGGACATAGCTCAGTAGTACAGGGCTTGTATAGTATGTGTGAGGCCCTGGGTTCAATCCCCTGTATTGCAAAAAAAGAAAAAAAGTATCAGAAGACCAAGATTTTCTTTACTACCTACCCATGGAGGCGAAACCATACCTGAACTCACCAATGCTGTCCAAATGGTATCTGTAGAGTGCTGGTGTGCTGACCTGGTATGCAATCCCAAACTCACTGCCAGGGTATATGGAACCACAGTTCTGATTTCCCAGACATAATGGATCATGACTTTGGGGGACCAAAATAACACCCATGTCCTTCTACTCTCAGCTGCTTTCCTACTGTCTGCCCTATTCATCATCTTTCCTGAGGGCAGAGTCACCACACTCATGATCAGCAACACTGACCAACCTCAGGTGTGTTCTGAGAATGCATAGGCACGGTGTTCCAGCCCTTCTGGGGTGCACACTGCAAGCATGTGGGCCCAGCACATTACTGCCCTTCTAGGATGTGCCCTGTGAGCATGTAGGCCCAGTGTTCCAGTCCTTCTGTCCAAAAGGTAATTGTCTAGAGACAAAAAAGCACAAGGGACTCGCCTAGAATTGTACTCATACTGGTCAATGTTCCACCAAGTCCCTTAATACTTCGAGCTCCCAGCCTGCTAGCAGGTGAACATCGTATTTAATGATTCAAATATCTGTGTACTCACCACCAGATTCCAGGGCAAAGTCCACCATCCCAGTCTTATCTTGAGAATACAGCTTTAAAGCCTTGTTCACAAGGACACGCACTTGCTGGACAAACACATGTGCAAGGGAAGCCCAAACACGAGTGCAAGAGAAAAAAGTCACATTAGTGATGTGAATGAAGATCAGAGGTGCAATACACTTGGGTGACAGGCAGGGGATGCTCCTTTCCTATACCCGAGGGCCATGTCAGAGGGCAGAAGAGCTAGACCCTCTTTACTAGGGCTCAGATATATCATTCCCAGGATGCCATCAAGGAGAGTGAAACAGGGATTAGATTTTGGAGCTATTAACATGAGAATCTGGGAAATTTGTGTAAGACAGAAAACTCTAATAACTCAGAAAGTATACCACAGCACAGGTGGATGGGATCTTTGGAATGAAAAGTTTCAGCGTATAAAGTGCTTCAGGGAGCAGCTGGATGTGACGCTGCGTACAGCATGCTTTCATAGGCTCTGGTATTGCACCTGCACCTCTGCCTCCTCTCACTGAACCTGGCCCAACCCTGGAAACCATTCTCAGGATGAGGCTTCACAGCCTGCCTGCATGACACCCAGACATCCAGTCTCACAACAAATGCAGGCTGAACCTTGTCTCACCACTGCTCACCTCCTCTGTGATTCCAGAGACGCCAGCGTTGCTCATGGCAGACACGACAGCCTCTGACGTTGGGGCCTGTCCTGTCACTGTAATGTGGTGGGTGATGTTCTTCAGCACCTGCAGCTCCAGGTCTTGCAACAAAACCTGCAGGTCATCCTTGCTCACAAACTGAGAGGAAAATTTCTGCAGCAGCCACTCCAGGGAGCCACCTTGCTGGTCCTCAGAAAATAGGAGCTTGATGGTTTCTCTGACCTGGGTATCCACCTGGTGGCAGTCATTAGTAAATATACAGTGAATTTACTGTTTTAACTAAACCACATCAACACAATATAGATGCTTCAGAAGTATCATATAACTTTCTAAAGTATGTAATATAAAAGTGACACATTTTTTTCCCTTCATATTAAATTTAAGACCCCTTCCAAAAATGCTGAAAAATTTTCTTTTTGGGGGTCCAGGAGATTGAACCCAGGGGTATTGTGCACTGAGCTATACCCAAGCCCTTTCTTCATTTTTATTTTAAAACAGAGTCTTGCTAAATTGCTCAGGTTGGCCTCAAAATTGGCATCCTCCTGCCTCAGACTCCCAAGTCACTGGGATTACAGACATGTGCCACCAAGTCCAGCTAACACTTTAATGAGAACAGGAAACCAGTATTGCTTAAAGATGAACTAAAAAAAGCTGGTGGAGTCCTCATTCAGCCATTGTTTGGGCTCAACAAGCCTCTGCCAGCAGCCCCATAGGTGAGGCACCAACGTGAATGACAGAACTCATCCTCTTCAACAAACTGGGCCTGAATGAAAAAAACAGGTCAAGCCTGGAACAGTGACGCACACTTGTAATCCCAGTGGTTTGGAAGGCTGAGGCAGAAAGAAAACAAGTTCAAAGCCTCAGCAATTTAGCAAGGCCCTAGCAACTTAGGGAGACCCCATCTCCAAATAAAGAATAAAATGGTCTGGGGATGTGGCTCAGTGCTCTGTATCAAAAACAAACAAACAACAACAACAAAATGTCAATATAAAGCCTTGAATGTAATATCATGAATGCTGACTTGTCCATGTATATCATTTCTACACACACCTGTGCATGTGAATTTTTTACTTTCTAAGGAACAGAATATGGCAGCTAGCTGCACAAGACATACCACTCTTCCTTATTATTTTATTTTTTATTTTTTGTACCAGGGATTGAACCCAGAGGCATTTAACCACTGAGACAAGGTCTCACTAAGTTGCTGAGGCTGGATTTGAACTTGCAATCCTCCCGCCTCAGCTGGAATTACACATGTACCAAGGCTGTCTTCATCAACAAAATGTACCCCCTGTACCCAGCGACATACCTTCCTTTACATACCTATAGGCCTGCCTCATCCCTCTGCTTCTCTCTGGCACCCCATGAGTGACTGTACCATGTACTGTACTCCCCTGCCCTTACCCTTTCCAGTGCTACCCTGAGCCCTGCCCACTCCTCTCTCAGACTCTGCTCTGCCTCTCTTTCTGAAGAGTGTGGGTGCCAGTTTCAAACAGTATGCATATTTATAATTGGCTAACAACATAAAATTCACCCCAAAGCTGTACACACGCAAGAATGCTCACGGCATGGCTAGACTAGTGGTGGCCACTGTCCACACGTGGCTGGAGGCAGCCACGTACTTTTATTTGCTCATCAGCCACGAGCCTGCACCCTGCCTACGTGCTCTGTCCTCTCCACTATTTCTTCTACCAGTTCTGAGAGCTTTCTGCAGAGACAACTTAACCACTCTTGTCACAAGTAACCCTGATCATCTGGGACTTCTGAGGACTTCTGTCAGTCTAATGTCTGTTTTCATTCCCAGAAACCATAAGCATCTGGATGTTTTCTGCCCAAGGACAAGACAAGTGGACCTGAAGCCACATCCACAGCACCACCTGTGTGCACAGGCAGCCCAGTGCTGTGGTAAGATAATACACAAATGCACCATACATCAGCATGTGGTTGTGTGCACAGAAGTATGCATGGAAAGTTACTTGCTCCTTCTTATGTTACATCACTAGAATAGGGGAAATTCAAGGAGCTTTGAATTTGTTACTTTGAATGTTTAAAAATGTCAAATAGAGGGCTCAGTGGTAGAGTACATTCCATCCCCAGCACCACAAGAGAAACAAAAGAACTTCAAATATAGTGAAAGAAGTTTTTAAAGGAAGTCAAAATTAAACAACTTGATAAACATAGGTCATAACTTTCTTCTACTTTGTTACAAAGCAAAAGACTGGAACCAGTACAGCTGCCTGTTCTTGGAGTTGGCCTGGCCATTCCTGGAACTACCCTTACCTCCTCACAGCTGGCCTTCTGATGCTGCCAGTCTGACAGCTGTGTTCTCAGCAGGCCCAGTTCTAGCTCCAGGCGCTGAATTCGGGGCAGGAGGGGCTGCTCCTCAGCTCCACTGTAAACCAGCAACCAGGGAGGAGAAGCAGGTCAGGAACCCAGACACACTCAGGAGGAACCTGCCCGACCATGGCCCAGACAGTGCGGTCAACAAATAAGCAGCACTTATCAGAATCACACAGGATTTCTTTTCTGCTCAATTCATGTATGCATCACACCTACCAGAATGCTATTAGCAATGGTTATATGCTCATGAGGAAAAAATTCTTTCTGAAAACTAGTATTCAAAAACTAATTCCTTAAAATTATAAATAAAACTTCAGAAATGAAACAAAATTTATCAACCGTTATTATAAATTGAATCTACATTTTCAAGCTAATGGAATGAACAACTGCACTAAAAACAAATGGCTTGAGAAATTGACAATTTTACTTTAGGGAGGTAATGTAATTACAACATAAATATTTAACGTCATATTTGCTGAGATACTAACAATTCCTATCTTACAACCATACTCCTTTCAGAAAAACAATGAAATCTGCATCCTGGCATATCAAAACTATTTCCCATTGAAACCAAAGCTGTAGGGATAAAGTGTGCCTAGCACTTGCATCCCCCACACAGGGCCCAGCACTGTAGGAGCACAGAGGAGCAGACGTGGGGGATGCATGTGAGCTGCCCTCTCATCAGCTAAAGCCCTCCAAATGGTTTCAGGACAACAGGATTGCAAAGGCTGTCACATGCAGACCCAGGAGGGCAGAGAGCTGGCTGGGGGCATGTATGGGAAGATGCAACTCTGGGAACATCAAAGAAAGGAACATTCACTCTAAGGGCCTCAGGCAAACTGAAACCTGCAGGAGAAAGCAAGCTGGTAGTGGGAATAAGCACCAGACCCCCAAGAACAGCGGGGGGCCAGGGCTATGGAGATAACTGGGAATGGTTCAGAGCCACCAAGTTTAAGTGTAAAAGCTGCAGCTGTGAAAAGGCTTGGACCACATGAGCAGATCCCAGTGTGTGAAGTGTTGTCCAGCAGGCAGGTGTCCCACCCACCTGAGGATTGTGAGCAGCAGGGACAGTGGCTACTCACTGAGACACTAATGGTGCCAGTGGAGGCTTTGTCATGCATCCCTCTCACAGGAGCTCCAACCCAGGTCCCTTGGTCTACTCCCTAAGGGTGGCCCTTTGAGAGGCCCATGCTATGTCCAAGATCCTCAGGGCCCTCTGCCCTCCCATGGCCCCAAAGGGACACCCAGAAAGACACACAAGCCAGTGACTTCAGGTGACACGCAAGTGGGTACATCAGGAACACTACTGTCAATGACTGCTGTCATCTAGCAACCAGAAAGAAAAACACAAGGGTCAAGCTATAGAATCGTTTGCAATCATCCTACCTAATTGTTCTCTGCTTGATGTGTTCTAATTCCTTCTGGATGGCCTGAAAAGTATGAGAAACAATCTGTTTCAACACATGTCATAAACAAACTTCATAAAATGATTATATGATGAACTTAAACTATGTCTATTTGGAATTTCCCCAACCCCAGCCTTAATTCAAAGCCCAGATCTACCTGATGGAGAGGAATATTTATTTTATTTTTCAATGTAAATTTTAAAAGACATTGAACTCAGAGAGGTGTGAAATCACCTGAAAATAGCCTGGTAAACCTTCCAAACATAAAGCTCCTTTAACTGGCACCCAGGTCGAGAGAAGAAAGCTTCCAAAGTGGAAGGCTAAGGAAAGGGTGGTCACACCTGAGGATGCAACTTCACATGGGCTGTACAGAGGCATCCAGATTTCAGCACATGCCAGGAAGACAGCAGCCTGCATTCCAGGTTGATCAGAGATGGTGTTCAGGCTACCCCAAGGGACACATGCTTGCAGCACCCTGGGAAGGTGAGTCCCCTATCCTGCTGAACTTGCCTGGCTCTCTCAGTGACAGGAGCTGGCCCCAAGACCTCCACAGGGCTGTACTCCAATGACCCCAAGATAAAATAAGTTTCAATTTAGTTGAGTTTACACATGAGTATCTGCAACGCCAGGCTCCAGGCTTCGTGCTAAGCCCTAGCGATGCCAAGAACCTGACTCAGTGCCCAAAATCTCCACGTCTCAGATTGGTGCAAAAATCCCTGGCCTTCCCTACATCACACAGTGACATATATCCCACCCAAAATTAATTGTGCCCTGCTCCAGACAAGCAGATCTTGCAAAAGCTGCATGGTACCAGGAAGAGCAAGGATGGCTAGATGTGCCCCCAGAACCAACTGCCTCCTCTTACTTGCAGGCTGGCTCCATTCCCAAGAGTCACCAGGAACCAGGAATCCTGGTCAAGCACTCCAGCAATAAAGTAGACCGCCACAGAAAAAGGACAGGTCAGAAACAAATGTTCACATTTTATAAAAGACCATGGCAAATACCCTCCAGGAAGCACATTCATGGCTGGGGGACTTTTGAAAACATTAGTGGTAGTTGATTTTTTTTTAGTAAGAAAGCCTGTTAGAAGTCACAATTATAAGGTCAAGAATAAATACCTCAGATGTTTCTCTCAGTTTTCCCAGAATATCTTCTAAGTTTGAGAGACGCGCTTCATGATCATGGTTGAAAGTCACGATGTTGGTCTGAGAAAGAAAAATGAATGAACAATTTTAAAGTTAAGCAATAAACAAAAGCTAGCCAGTTAGGCCAAGTCACTTCAGCCAGATTTTAAGGCTCTGGGGTTGCTGCATGGCTTGACACCTGGGAAAGGCATCACCTGATGGCATCCTCTATCTGACTCAAGATATCCAGCCCAAGCCCAACAGCATAGATGCTCTTCTGGTGACATGAGAGTGTTAATGAAGACCAGAAGACACTCGATGCAGAAAACAAATCAACAGTCCTCATTCAACAAAGCTAACTAGGCACCACCATGTTTAATGATTCAAAGAAAGGAACTCTAGACAGAGATCTGTGATACACTTGTTTTCCCTTGAGCATCTCACTTTCAAATAAAACTTGTAATATATTCACACTTACTAGGAACAACCCATTAGAGTGTTCCCCACAGAACCCACCAGGCGACTAAAGGAACCCAAGAAGGTGAACAGGCAGGTGGCTTTTCAGGCTCAGTGAGTCATTTAATAAATCAGAGCACCAAAAAGCAAAGAACAAAGTTTTCTGAATATTAGCTAACTGCTAAAAATAGTGGTTGGTTTCCACCAGCATCTCTGGAAACTTTTAGGAAGGTAAAATATTTGAGACCATCAGGGACACTCCCTGAGAAGGTATAGACACAGCATTGAGCCACAGGAAAAAGGGCAGTGACAACAGAGAGCAGCAATAACAGAAGCATCATGAATTCAGAATGACCAAGGCCTCGGACACAAGACAAAAATGGAGGAAGGAAAACAACCAAAGTGACTGAAATCTAAGAAGAAATGGAACAAACCAGAGCAAAGGGATGAAGGCCAGCTAAAGAGATGACTCCAGGTGCAGATACACATGAAGCCTGGCCCCAGCTTGGTTCTCAGAATCTCCTGAGATGCTGTCCATAGATCTATGAGCCAGGATGAACCATCCTGTGGCTGAGCTGTACAGGGCAGCAGCCACCTGCAATGTATGGCCATTGAGCACAGTAGCCAGTGCACCTGAGAAACTACACTTGTAAAATTTTATTTAAGATTAACTTAAATTATTGAAAAAACTGACAAAACAAAAAGTTGCTTCTTGGACTGGGACTGTGGCTCAATGGCAGAGCACTTGCTTAGCATATGTGAGGCACTGGGTTGGATTCTCAGCACCACATAAAATAATAAAATAAAATAAAATAAAGGCATTGTCCATCTACAATTAAAAATATTTTTTAAAAAGTTGGTTCTTTGAAAAAAATTGATAAACCCTCAGCCATGCTAACGAAGAGAAAAATAGAGAATTCAAATTACTAACATCTGTGATGAAAAAGGAAATATCACAACAGACACTGCAGAAATACAGAAAATAATTAGAAATTATTTTGAAAATTTGTACTTCCAATAAAATAGAAAATGTCAAAGGCATTGATAAATTTCTACAGTCATATGATTTGCACAAACTGAATCAGGATGATATACACAAGATCAATTTCAAGTAATGAAATAGAAGACACCATCAGAAGCCTACCACCAAGAAAAGCCCAGGACCGGATGGATACACAACTGAGTTCTATAAGACCTTCAAAGAAGAATTAATACTAATATTCCTCAAACTATTTCATGAAATAGAAAAAGAGGGAACACTTCCAAACTCATTCTATAGGCCAATATCACCCTGATTCCCAAACCAGTCAAAGACACACCAAAGAAAGTAACTTTCAGACCAATATCTCTAATGAACATAGATGCAAAATTCTCAATAAAATTCTGGCAAATTGAATATAAAAACATATCAAAAAATTTACACAGCCACATGCAGCTAGTGGCATGCCTATCAGATAAACCAAACATGAGTAAATGTGTGCAGAGGTCCACGGGAAAGCTTGCAGGGCACCAATTATCAGATAATTAGAAAACTGTACACACATAAGCTGGCTGCATGAAGATTGCTATCACAATTGCACCCATGGACAGGGACAACATGAATAGAATGGGCTAATTCTGTATGGAAATTCAGTATGAAAACAGCCCAAAATCCATATAATTTATTTTCTGAAACACCAGATAAATTGATTTTCTTCTTCTTCTTTTTTTCCCAAACTGGGGATTGAACCCAGGGGCATTTAAACATTGAGTTACCTGGCCAGCCCTTTTTATTTTGAGAAAGGGTCTTGCTAGTTGCTTAGGGCCTCACTGAGTTGCTGAGGCTGGCCCTGAACTTGTGATCCTCCTACCTCCACCTCTCAGGTTGCTGGGATTAAAGGCATGCACCACAGTGACTGGGTGCCTTGGGTTTTCTTTTTCTTTTTTTTTTTTTAATTTTAATATTTATTTTCTTTTAGTTTTCGGCAGACACAACATCTTTGTTTGTATGTGGTGCTGAGGATCGAACCCGGGCCGCACACATGCCAGGCGAGTGTGCTACCACTTGAGCCACATCCCCAGCCCTGCCTTGGGTTTTCTGAACAACTGTTTCTTCACAGGAAAGGGCTACCGTGTAACCAAAGGTCACCAGACCACTTTGAGCCATTCTGAGGGTCTAGTGCCTCGGGCTGCCCCACCAACACTCTCTCTGGAAGTCATTGCCAAGCCACTGCATGCCTTCAGGGACTGCACTCAGCCACCTGTACCAAGAGGATCCCACTGCTGGCTCTTCACCAGCACCTGTTTCTAAGCTGAGCTAGTCTCAACCCTTTCTATACTTTTACCACATCTGCAAAGCAGCAGCAAAATTCAGATTTGTGGTTTTCTTTCTCCCTTCTGTCTACAAGGCTTGAAAATGGCCAACAAGAACAGAACAATACTATGCCAACTGGATCTTACTGAAATCTTTTCAAATTTATGGTTGAGAAACTAAAAATAAGTAAATAGGGAGGCACCAAGTGTGACACCCAGGTATTCTTTGAGTTGATACAAAACCTCCAGGAAAGATATTCTGGGACTACTCAAAGCAGGTGGGAACACTCTGGGGGCCTCAGGGCCCCTTGGAGTCAGCACATCAATAATTCAAACACCTCATGCCAAGCCAAAGTTGAGGAATTTAAGGAAATAGACTGACAAATGTTTTTGTGAAAGTGGCAATCCATTCTCATCTGCCACAGGCCTATGGTTCCACACGGAATAGCAGCAACTCTTAACTATCAACCTCATAGTCTTGAGAAGTTTTCATTCAGCTCACCAAACTAAACTTTTAAACTAGTGGTGACAGGGAAATAAATGCAAATCAAATCAGTGCTAGCAGAATAAGTAAAAGTGTGAACAAGATTTCTTTGTTTGTAAAAGCTGATAAGGGCGGTGGTAATTCCTAGGACAGGAAGCCAAGTTTCTCCCAGGAACTTCTGATTCTTACCTCAGTGCTTGGCAGCCCAGCAAGGCCCATCTCTCGTAGGTGCAGTCTGACTGTGTCCTTAACCCAGGATGACAGCCCTTCCCTGCCGTCGTCCATCTGGTTCACCCGCACCTGCAGCTTCTGGAGCAAGACTGTCAGCTCTTTGAGTTTCTGGTCATGGTTGTGGCACTGTGCAGTCAGAGAGGCCACCTGATGCCCCATGTCACTCTCTTGATGCCACTGGGAAGCCCTGTCATCAGCCTAAGACAAAACCAGGTATTCTCAGTCAACACTGATAGCCATTCTAGCAAGATGCCAACAACAGGGCATCCACACAGGAGGGAAACATGCCAAGCCTTGATTGCTGGCAACTACCCTCACATGATGACTACAAGTAGTCATCATTTCATTCTTCATACGGTTCTGCAGAAATAGATATTCTGCATAGAAATAGATATTCTGATAGAAAACAGTAGATATTCTTTAAAACTAATTGATTATGAGATTATTTAAATACACATTATCTGAGCTACTTCAGAACATTTTAGGAACTATACAATTTGCTTATTTGACATTTAACAATACTTTCTATACTGGCCCCCAACTAAGCCACTCTGTTCACAGGCCGTTATGCAACTTACACTGAACAGCACATACTTGCGATGTCAGCAAGAATATCCACACTGTTACCTGCAGAGGCTGGTTCAGGTAAGAAGCCCCAGGTCTGAACATGTCCTTAGGGTCATTGGTCCTGTGTGCTGAATGCACATTTGTCCAGTTTAATATAGGCAGGAGTGAAAGGAAGTCACCCTGGCCCCACAGGGAGATGCCTGCACCTTGAAAGAGAGAAAACAGTTATGCACACATATGCACATGGCTTCCCATGCACTGAAATGAGTGATTCCCACACCAAGTCACCTGTGTGCCCATGAGGATCATCTAAGGTAGTGAAGCAAATTTTACTTACCTAATAAAAGTAATAGTGGAATGAGTAGAATTAAAAACTTGCAAATATTTCGAAGGCACCTGGGAATAGAAATAAAAACATTTAACCTGGGAAAAGAAAAAGGCAGGGTTCACTATTCTATTTCTGTCTCTCGATAATTTTATACAACCTACCCACCAACAACATTAGAAACGCATGATAGTTTTATCTCCAAGGCTTGGATATACCTACAGGAGACTATTCCTACAATACACTCAGATCATCTGCAGTGGAGGTCCCAGGCTAGAGTCCAAGTGCCCACATCGATAAGCCTAGTCACTGCAAGCTGAGGTGAGCAGGTGTGCTGGTTCAGGCTCCAGACTGACTAGACCTCTAGCTGGGTGCCACTCACACTGTTCCTCTCCATCACAATAATATCCACCCTTCCATCTCACAAGTGGGTTGGAAAAATCAAGTATGAACATGAAAACACTGTAAAATACAAAAATGAGCTGGGAATCTAGCTCAGAGGCTGAGCATTTGCCTAGCATGTGAAAGGCAATCCCCAGGACAAATACACATATAATTTGTAATTATTCATAAATAAATTTAAGAAATAAACATACCAAATAACAAAACAATGTAAATATAAGCTAAATCACTATAAAAATAACAACTCAAACTACAGCCTGCAACTGGCACAGAACTACTTCCTTTTTTTGGTACTGCGGAGTGAATCCAGGGGCACTTAACTACTGAGCCACATCCTCAGCCCTTTTTGGTATTTTGTTTAGAGATAGGGTCTCACTGAGTTGCTTAGGGCCTTGCTAGGTTGCTGAGGCTGGCTTTGAACTCGCAATCCTCCTGCTTCAGCCTCCTGAGCCACCGGCATTACAAGTGTGTGCCATCATGCCTGGACAGAATTGGTTCTTAGAACACAATGCTGGTGTGGTATCAGTTTCCTTACCTTGTAAGAAGAAACACATTCAGCCAGGAAATCAAAGTAACAAACTGGTACCATCCAATCCCTAGCCACCAAAGCATTCCGGAGGCTGCCTTCCCTGAGAGAGAGAAAAGGTTAAACATTCTGAGGAAATGTGTATAAGGAGCTAAGCTCCCAGGTGGGCTGTGAAGACAGAATGAGAAGCAGAGGAAACTTGCTCATAGGTTTCCTGGGAGTGTGTTAAGATGAGTCAGTGAGGGAGGGAGTGCACAGAACGATGCTGGGGCCACAATAGGAGAGCAAGGTTCAATGTTGACAAGTACACAGATGAGAGTCCCAAGGAGGCATCACGTCCATGCACCTTGTGTACATGAAAGCTGAGCAGCAGACTTACACACAACCCAACATGTCAGAGCAAAAAGAATGCCCATGCAACCCCAAGTATAAGATGTTAACATCTCTAAGTAAGAAGAATGGAATATGTTACATTGAGGATCAAAGCATGGGAACCTACAATGAAATTTTTATTTGGTTAGGTGAACTACTTATTGCAGGTTCTTAGCTGCCAAAAACTTTGGCGAGAATGCTAACATGGAAATCCAAAATAACCACCTGGAGCAACAACAGCCAACCAAAGGACCGACCGCACTGTCTCGGACACAAGCCATCCAGCAGCTCCAACCCTTCGCAGCATCTGCACCAGGAAGTGACCTGCGATAGATGAGACAGGAGCAGGAGGCACCTGAGATAGGCAGCAGAGTGCCTGCCTACACGTTGACAGCTCAACAAGAAATACACTGCAATATATGCTCTCGTTGAAGTAAGTCAGAGATCTCTCCTCAAGGGTAAATCAACCTTGCAAGTCTAAGCAAGATATTCAATGAAATTAACTAATGAAATCCCTGCTATTTTTAAATAATTTGTCATTTACTCCTGACTGCAGATACTGAAAAGGTAAGATGTATACATCCCCTTTTTAAGACCCAGGACAGAACTAGAAGCTGTCCTATAAATGCTGGCAGTTGGTGAAAGCAGAATTTTGTGTTGGAAAGATAATGCAATCTTGGAGAGATATTGAAATTCCAGACACCAGCAGTCACATGTGCTGGTTGAGCAAATGATTACTCAAAGACCACAATGAAAATTATCTAAGAGGCAAATATTTTCTAGTAAAAAAAAAGTATTTTGGAATGATGGACTGGGCCCAGTAAATTTAGCCATGAACAACACATGCTACGTAAGGCAGAAAACTCATAAAATCAATTTTGTTCCATTTATTCAAGAGTAATTGTTGGAGGTCTTACCCTCATAATAACTTAATATCTGCATGTTGACTCCTGAAACTACTAAGCCATTTCAGTGTGCTGATACACAAAGAAATATAGCTTCACTGTTTCATGTTTATTAACTGCTATGAGACGATTATAATTTTTTAATTATTATTATTATTATTTTTTGGTACCAGAGATTGAACCCAGAGGTCTTAACCACTAAGCCATATCCCCAGCCCTTTTGATATTTTATTTTGACTCTAAATTCCTTACGGGTGAAGTTGTGAGGTTGGCTTTGACCTTGCAATCCTCCTGCCTCAGCTTCCCAAGCTTCTGGGATTATAGGTGTGTGTCACCACTCTAGGTTGTGTACACTTCCTGGACACAGTGAGATGGCCATGCAGTGAGGGGCAGCCAGCAGCTACAAGCACAGACTCCAACACAAGAGGCAGCAGGCCTTTTCTCAACTTGTGTTCTCACTTTTAATAAACTGCTTTCCATTCATCTAAGTCATCCTAAATAAACTTACAAAGAAGCTTTTCAACAGAGTCTCCATTTTTTTAAAAAAACACAGTTGATGTTACTTTTGCCACTTTTTAAAATGCTTTAGAACTTTTGAATTGCAAACAAATTAAACAAAAACAGTAGCCCTGTCACGGCATGAGACAAACAACACAAACAAGGTGCGAAACACAACCTGCATGGGTGAAGAGGCGCCCCACGGCCCCTGCCACCCTGCGTGGCCTGGACAGCTGCAAGTGGGTGGCTGTGTGGGTCTCAAGGTGCTTCTTTCCCTTACAGTCGTCGCCTGTGGGTGTGGGGACAAGCAGTGGAGTGACAGATTAATATGCAAACCCTGTCAATTACAATAGCTGGAAAAGCCAGGAGACTTGATTTCCCAAAAAAATGATAGCAAATGCAGCCTGTGGTGATTTAGCAATAACTGGGGTTTAGCAATAACTTTAACAGCATGTCCTAGTTTTGAAGCTACCAAGCTCCTGCAGGCTGCTCATTCTCCATGGTTAATGGCTCCATATTACAATGGGGGAGGAGGCACTTCCAAGACCAACTGCTTGTGTGGGAGGGGAGTCGTACTCACACTGGGACTCCCCATGCACACTGGTGTGGCCATCCTCTCTGGAAAGCTCTCTGACAGCCATCCTCCCGAGGTAACTGCGATGAGCTGCAACACATGTGCAAGAGGCTTAGGAAGCTCACTGCACGAGCTCAAATGCTTCCTATGCCCCACAAAGCCAGAGCAACAGAGAGGCTTCCCAGGGATTCAGAGTCACAATGTGGATGAACACAGGCGACAAGGCTTTGGATATGACAAGAGACTGTAAGCCTCCAGCTTAATAATAAGCATGGACAATACCAAACAAAGACTGGCTTGCCTAAAAATTTCTTGAAACATGATTCTAAATGACATTCAAAGAAACTGGTTTTGCTTTCAAAAGGTAATCATCAAAATCAAAGGCTGAGTATATTAACTCTTTATTTAAAGAAAAGGAACTTTTAAAATATTTAAATAGTGGCCACCTTTCAGGAAGGTGAGCTACACATAGCACATTAACACTCCCACAAGCTCCCATGATAAAAGATCACTAAAAGCAGCTGTGAGGGGGCAGTGCAGAGACCCGTGACAGAGCCAGAAAGAGCTTGCAGAGGAGCAGCGTCTTCTCCACCTTGAAAGCGAATTTGGTGGAGAAGGGAGGAATAAATATTTAAATACCTCTTGATTCATGGCTTTTTGACTTACAGCTTTCTGATTCATAATCTTTTGATTCATAACTTTTCAATTTGTAATTTTCTGATGCATAATTGAGCTTCATTAAAACCACTTGAAAAAGTTGAACTAAGAATGATGAAAAAGATGACGAAGTGTATTTGGCCAGCCACAAAATACTATCCACGTAGAGAGAAGCACCGCCTATTAAAAAACCGTGAATACACGTTATTTCTTCCCACAAAGCCAGTATTTTCTCCCCTGACTGGCCAAAGAGCTAAATCACTAATTTCAGGAAAAACATAAACAAAACACTTTTTAAATGGACACCAGAGAGGACCACCTATGAGGAGTATCCTGATCAGAGACAGAGCTGAAAAAAGGAGTCGTTGGTTGGTCCAGTCTCTTCCATAAGGTATCCACTGTGGGACCATCCCATTCAGCACTGTCTACACACACAACACGACATTTACATGTTGCCACACAACTGCCTCTGCCATGACCTCTGCCCTACCAGTCTCTAGAGTGATTTTAAAACAAAATTTAAAATAGGGTTTTATAATTTTCAAAAGAATTATATTTGTGAGCTAGAATCTTGTGAGAAAACATAAACCTGGGTCAACTAGGCCCAGGCCAATATTGTTTTACATAGACGTACAAACTTAAAAAAAAGTGGGCAGGGCTGAGGATATGGCTCAAGCAGTAGCGTGCTCGCCTGGCATGCGTGCGGCCCGGGTTCTTTTTCACTAACAGAAATTGAGTCCAGGGTGCTCTATCACCAAGCGCTGCTCAGCCTTTTATTTTTCATGTTGAGACAGGGTCTTGCCAAGGCTGGCCTTGACGTAGTAAATCTCTTGCCTCAGCTAGAGTTGCTGGAATTATAGGCATACCCCACTGGCAAAAATGACAAAAATTTAATTAGAGGTAATGCATGTCACTCTTATTGATAATCAAAAACATTAAACTTCATTTTTCTTCCATCAATTGTCAAGATTCAAACAGGACAAAAATATGAAAATTGGCATAAGTACAGTGGGTGCAGCTCACTGCAGGGTACATGCTCAGCATGTGCAAGGCCTGGCTTCTAACCCCAGCACCAAAAGCAAAAGAAGTGCAGTGGGACCCTTATTCCATAGTAGGAACCTGGGCTGGCCTTCAATGAAAGTAAATAGAAAAATGTCTATTTAGTGTCCCTGGGGGGTTGAACTTAGCGGCATTCTGCCACTATGTTACATCCTCCTTTTTATTTTTTATTTTCAGACAGGGTCTTGTCAAGGCTGGCTTCAAACCTGTGCTCCTCCTGGCTCAGCCTCCTGAGTCACAGGGATTACAGGCGTGTGGCACCACACCTCACTTGAAAAACTGTATTTAAATTAAAATTGCACATAATCAATAACATATTCTTGCTACTTCCAGCTTGTCTACAGGAGAGGCTTACACACAAATACACATGTACAAACAAACACACTGAAGAAACAATGTTTTTAATGGTATAGAAAAGTAAACCTGGGGCTGGGGTTGTGGCTCAGCGGTAGATCGCTTGCCTTGTATGTGCAAGACCCTGAGTTTGATCCTCAGCACCACATATAAATAAAAAAAAGCTTAAAAAAATGCTCAGGCACTGAATAAATTTAGATACAACCACAAACATTGTGATAAGTACCCCCCAAAAATGAAGCTAATCTCAACACATGTAAGATGAAAATGGTTATGAAATGACATACATACTATGACAGCATTTAAGTGAAGACACAGAGTATCTCTCTTCATAGTACATAAAAGCAGAACTGAGGTGTTGGCTGCACAACTAAATTCCATTTGATTGTACCTTTAGGATGGTTAATGGTTAATTTTATGTTATATGAATGTTAAGTCATTTTAAAAAAGCAAAAGAATCCGCTTAGAAAAGGAGACAACCTAAGTTAGCTCACGTGCTTGATACCCCAGGCACTCCTAGAGACACTGGAGGCTCAGGGCCAAGCTCCTTCACCTACAGCAGGCTTCCTAAGCTGACCGCACCTGTCGGCCCACCTGTTGTGATTACCTGTGCAGAGTGCGGGCCCAGCACAAGCACTCAAGTAATGTGTGCTGACGTATTTGAGCCTACGTGGTCCTCAAATTATTATTAGGAAATTCACATATCATTTTGATTCTGCCATCTACTCCTTGCCCTTTCATGCTTTCTTATTTTGTTCTATTAATGCTGACAGTGTCCACAATGCCACAGCAGAATAAAACCTGAAAAATAACTTAAAAGACACTAGAAATAAATGAGGACTATATTCTTCGTCCTACTACCATTCTTCATTATGTCTAGTCACTGGAAAGTACAAACTGAGCATTGGGGTGGTGCACAGGCAGACATGCCCACCTCTGGGCCATCCTGCTTCTCCAGGCTGCCAGGCTGGGGCTCCACAGACAGGCACAAGAATTCAGAAGGAGACAGCTCCCACCAATCAGGGCTTGTCTCTTCCTGTCATAGGTGTGACCTCAGGACAGGGTCATGAAAGGTATAGAGTCCCCAAGCTTCCTGCGACACCACAGTTACACCTGTAACCTGGAAAGGGGGTCTATGGCTGTCTCCCTGCGAGCCCAGAAAGTCCCATTGTCGCAACACCACAACCGCAACCACTGTCATGACCACCAGACCAGTGACCATAGAAAGCACCTCCTCTGTCAACAGTGGCACAGACACTCTGGCAGCAGAGGCGAAAGTGCTATTACTCAAGCACATCTGAACATCTGTACACTTCCTAAAAAAGAAGGAACACATCTGGAAGTGGCTTGTTAGAGTTCACTGAAGTAGGAATTTTCCTTTGCTTACCTAAAGTCCCAACTTACAGAATTTTAAATCCTTCTAGGTATAAATACAAACCACATGAAGTGCAGGCTAAAAGAGGATAAGTACGACAAAGATAACTTTGGGTGTATTTCTTTACATTTACAGAGGATAATTTCAAGTCAAGTCTACAACAGAAATAGTGCAGATACCGAGATTTCATGAAGTCAATTTTAGAACAAGGAAACTTGTGGTCACTGAATCTTTTTCTAACTTTAAGAGTGAGACTTACGTTTTGGGTTCCTATCCCTAGAATAAACTCTTGACGAGGGTCCTTGGGAGGCGGGATGTGCTGTGAGAGCTTCTGTGCGCTGGGAGAGCATGCTGCAGTCCCTGCAGATGTACCCGTTGTGGGTGGTTGCGTCTGTTGCCAGGTCGCCATTTCCCTGAGTGGCAGCTTTAGTTCCACCTAAAGTTTTCAAAAAGTAGATAGAACCTGTTTATCACAATTGAGAAATTACTAACTACAACTTCTATTCTGAAAAGTATACAGAGAGAAGATCTAAAATAATTACCTTTAAGATCACCATCATCATCAAGACCTGAAAAAAACACATATTTTCATTGTTGAATAGAACAAAACCCATAGGGGTGGGGGTGGGGGTGTTAAACTTAAGTAAAGCCTAAGATGGGTGCTAAGCCAGCATCATGGCCCAGGTCAAGATTCATCTCCTACAGTGACAGAGATTTCTCTGGATGCAAGCAGGTGGAGGCTTGCCTCAAGGCCCACACATACCAACACATACTCTGACCCAAAGAGGGGGCAGGAAGTGCAGAACAGACTGGTAAGGTCACTCTCAGTGACCCATCCAGGAAGCACAGCCTCCTAACCACCAACACTGTATCTCTCTTGCCTGGCCTCAGTAGCTGAGCAAAGGAGTGAACATCAACCCCATGCTCTCTACATCAGCACACAGAACTCCTGGAACTGATCTGGTCCTCCACTGCCTGGAAAGGGTCAAGCAGAACATAAGCTGCACTTGACAAGCAGCTCCTCATTCCTCACCAAAAGGGCCACCCCCTGCTCAGCCCCAGAGGCACTGTAGCCCCCCATGGGGTGAGCATCGTCAGAGCAGCCAGCTCCTTCTCAGTGCCATTTTCTCCACACCAGAACTCCTATGACTCAGAAAATAACCCGGCTGTTTTGTTGCTTAGAGCTTTCTAGAAATATGCTGGTCACGATTTTTATACTGCCTTTGCTTAAACATCCTACAAAAGCATGCATTTAGAAAAAGTTATTGGATTACTCTGACTGATCACATAATCTTCCACATCATAATAAGCAATTACATCCTCACTAAGCATCTGGCAACAGATGGGACAGTGCCCAGTGCATTCCTACTTGAGTCTGGAGCAAGTCTGACCTCACCAATGCTCCCCTGGAGCACAGCAAACTAACCACCTGGCCATACTTTGCCTTCTTCCCCAAACAATCACAGCCCATAATGCCTCGCAGTGACTCACCCCAGAAGTGGTCCACTTTGGTCTGTTCACGAATCAGAGACTCGTCCAGCACGGGTGGCCGCGGGGCTGTAGTGCTCCGCAGATTTCGAGAGCTGCCCTGGCTGGTGCCTGAGGATGTAGCCTTCCCTGACAGGTGGTTGATACTAAATGCTGGCTTGCTTGCACTTCTGCGCTGCTTGGCTGTTCTAAACAGAAAGGAATAAAAAACAAGTTTATAGACCTTTTCTAATAAACACAAAATGATTAGTTTACCAACATAATATCTGTGGCCAAGAATAAAGACAGCATTTAAGGTTAAACCATTTTCTTATGCCTTTCCTGCTACATGAAATATCTATTCATCTAAAAAAAGATTTGTAAGCAGAGCCCAAGAAATGCCTCTAAAGTCATAAACACAAAATAATTCAGATGGTTTTAGACCTAGTGATCCAAAGTAATTTAAACATAAAATAACCTAAAAATAAAAATGACCTAAAAATCTATGATTTATAAATTCAAACCCTTTCCTTTTCTAAAAAAGCAACTGTACACACATAAATATCCCCTCCTGTTTTTTTGTCATTAGTAAAGATTGAACTGAGTTAAGTACAGCAAAAATAAGTTGTAACCTAAGATAATTTCTGCATTCATATTAACCACAAATGACAAAAAGAGTAAGCCCTTAAAAAAAAATAGCGTACAAACCCTTGGGGCATTGAGTTAGCAGTGGGGACATACAGGCCAATGGAACAAGATTCTTCCCTCCTGAGCCTTAGTGGTGGACAAAAACCAGCACTGACAGCAGTGTCCAAGAATTACGGCCTGAGCACAGTGAAGCCACAGCTTCGTCTCCTGTCACAGAAACTCTAATGGCTTCTGAAGGCTGTAGTGCAGCTGGAAGAGCCTGGCACTGAGGGTTACACTGTAGTCAACTGGCTCTCAGCTGCTGCCAAGCACCTGCTGACTGGGCTCTACAGAGGCCTCCAACTCCTCAAGAGAACAGCCTCAGACAAGCCATGGGGAGCACTAACAGGTCCCTGGGCAGCATGGTGAGGCGCCAGTAGTCCCATCACCCTCCTGTGATCAACATAAAGGTTCACTGTCTCTAAGTGGCACAGATTCTGCAAACTTTGCTCCTTCTTGGAACAGGAGCTGTGATGGGACAGAAAGTTCAGAGGCAAATGCACTTGACAATCAAACACAGGAAAGTACCAAACTGTACTTCTCACCATCAACTCACACGTCTTAATAAACACATCTTAACAACAGAAACCAGCTGTGGAGCCCATGATGCTCTGCAAGCCTCCTTCCCTTCAACATTTGGCGTGCAGATGAAGTGCAGCTCATTCAAAGGACAAAGTGGCCTTCCCTGGAGGACATGGAGCACATTTGTGCCACAGGGGGTGAGCTGCCTCTCCAGAGCTCTACCACACCAGCTTTATTCTGCAAAATATCCATCCCAGACACCCTCACATATTCCAGAATTAGTTTCAGTCTTTATTCATAGCAAAGATATGACTTCGTAGGATGCACTTGAGCTTGTATATGTGACACACACATACTGTTAAATTCAAGAGGGACTGCATGATTTCACAGACCAAAAGAACTTATAAGCTTGGTTTTACTTAACTGGTGTTGGAAGTCATATGAAGACAAGACAAGCAGTGCTCACCTGGCAGCTCCACTCTGGAGGGAGGCAGCCCTGCTGGTGCAGGAGTGCAGGTCCACAGCCTGGCCATCCCCACTGCTGTAGGTTGTGGTGACTAGGCGCAAACTACGACGGGACATCCTTGGAGAATCAAATACAGGGTCCAATTTGTGCTCAATCTCAAAATCCAGAGCATCAGAAGAGTAACTTGAACTGGAAGGAACAAAATGTGCCAGAGATAAATAAGTTTATAGCCCCAGGGCTGAAACAAACTGAACAAATAATACATGATCTATCATGTATTTTATCATATAACAACTTTATTGGAGAGTAAAAGGCAGGTGGCACAAAACCAGCAAACAGGGGCCTGATACGTATATCCTCACCACTCCTCCTTCAGGTGCAGATGTCTACATTTCATGGCCAGAAGCTCCCTGAGGACGAGCTATCCATAAGAATCCCCATCTGTGGGGAATTATGTTGACAGTATGGAAATCAGTGGACACATGCTAGTAGACACCAGGCCTGACAGAGCAATAATAGGAGTGACCATGGCATGAAATTCAACCCAGTAGGCCAGGATGTCACTGAATGAGTCAACATGAGAAGAAAAGGGAAGGCCTGCCCCAGAGCCATCCACAGTACACTGGGTTTAACACTAAAGCTAGAGATGAAAGCAAAACCGTGAGTCCACGACAAAGTAACTTCCAGTACCTGCCATGCGGCCATTAGGCCAATGCAGTTAAGAGATACGTGTGCTGTGTGGCTAGCAAGTTTCCCAAGTCAAAACACTGACCGAGTAATCTGTGTCCCTGGGGAAGACAGGTGTTACACATGCCAAGGTGCCCAATAGTGGAGACCACCCCTGCACAATCAAAAGAGGAGCTACAATTGTCTAAGGAGGAAGCTGCACACACAGAGCCCTGGCAGGGGAGACCCCTATATTCTGAATTGTGGCTCAAAAGTTCCCCACCAGGCAGGCACCCCATCCCCATGTCCACTCTGTAGAGCTTTGTAGCACCTAGCTATCTGTTGGCTACCTGTTCTCCACCACTCTTCGATGTCACCATCTCCTCCCTTCCATCTGGAAGACCCGCTTCTTCCTTCCCAGAAATGCCAGACACTGGAAGAATGCTATCTCACCCCCACCAGATCCACACAACAGCCAGTTTCAGGGTGCTTCCAAATCTTTGTGGTAGTTAGTTTTGTGTGCTGTCTTGACTGGCAATGAGGTACCCAAATATTTGGTCATAAAATTTCTGTGTGACTAGGAGGGGGCTTCTGGATGAGATTAACATCTGAATCAGAACACCCAGAAAGCAACAGGACCTCACAACATGGTGGGTTCATCCAACCAGGTGAAGGCCTGAGCAGAACACAAGGCAGACACTCCCAAAGCAGAAGGGAGTCCCCTCAGCCCTAAGCCTTCAACCTGGAACATGAGTTTTTCTGGGGCTGCTAGTCTGTTTGCCTTCAAACTGCAGCTGCACCTTTGGCTCTCCATCATAGTTGCTGACTTACCTGCATGTCTCAGGATTGCCAGTTCCTTGTCCTCAGTCTGTCTCCACACACCCGCACGCACACGTTACCCTGGTTTGGTTCCTCTATGGAACCTGACTCACATACTCTTCCTTCCTTCTGCAATGGAAGGAGAATCCTACAACCAAGCCTGTGTGCTCTGAACCAAGTTTTCCACTCTAAAAGAACCTTCCCTCCTTCTGTCATTTATTGCCCTCTCTCCTGAATCTCCAACTCTCCTTACCTGAATCTCCAACTCTCCTTACCATCAGTATCTACAGACTCTCAGCCAATCCTGTGGATAAAACAATTTCCACTCAGTGCCACACCCCTCCCCTTCACCAATTGGGCTGGCCACACCTGGCCAGCCCCTGCTTACCTTTCCTCCATTTTTCACTCCACCTGGCCACAAGTTTACCCGAAGGTCTAACTGAAGAAAGGCTGTAAATTTTACTGAAATTAAGGGTAGCTTTCCCAATGTAGAGACCCTACACATAGCACTTTCTAAAATTGTCTTTAGAATAGGTCCTAAGAGCTAAAAATAAATTACCAAGAATAACTTTCTATGCTCCACTACAGGAATAGAGAACAGTTTAACTTGAGCTGGCACACGACAGGCCTCATGTGAACACACTGAGACCTGGAATTGTGAACAAAAGCTCGATTGTCAAATGTGAGCTTTAACCAACACTGTTAAGAAGTATTTTTCTTAAAACACTTGCTAATTTTCTTAAGGTTTCCTTCAAATTTTCACCCTTTTTCATATATTCTTAACAAGCTACTGAATAATGATAAAAGCACTTTCCCCATGAGCCTGATGCATCTTGCCAGGTGCCCAGATTTCCTTCCTGCTAGTCAGATCCTCACCAAACTAGCCAGGGCGGATGGGCAACTTTGAAGACTCAACTGTCAAACTTTAGGATATCAGACATGAATTAAAAAGAAATAGCACCCAACAAAAGTCACACTCTTCAAACTGTGGGCTCTCTAAAGGCAAACTCTATTCCAGGTTATCACATACACCACCCCATCTGTATAAATCCCCAAACACTGGTCACAGCCACAGACTTATTCCTGAGATCGCAGCCCTCAGGTAGGGCCTAAATCTGCTGGTCACTTGCAATGACTGGGTGCTCATGCACAGGCAAAGCTAACTCAGCCTCTGTGTCAACACGTCAGTTCTGTAATCTAATGAGACGTGAAGGCTGCAGGTTTCTTCAGTTTTACCTTCTAACCCATAGCTGGTGGTGCTCTCCAGTCCCTATATCTCTACCAACTTAAGCAACATGCGGCCTCATAGCCAGGCCCCAGTGGGCGCTGCACCTCACCTGAGTGCGTAGGTGTAGCCGGTGTTCTCCGGCACACACTGGGGTGGGGTATATGTGTGCAGCCGAGAGAAGTCCATGTTCGCCGTCTCAGATCATGCTGCAGAGGCAGAGAAAGGGTGGTAAGAACTCTGATGACATGAGCCATGAGTGGTTTTTGGTTTCTAACAAAGAAGACAAGTTTTCTCCGTTACAAGCCCAGGGCTTCTGCCATATCTATTCCCCATTACACCCACAGAAAAGTCATGGGAGAAATACTGGGCAGGATTTAGAAAACTTGGCACTTTCAAAGAAATATTCAAAGTACTCAGAACCCTTTTTTTAAATAGATTTTTAAATTCCTGAAGGTGTCAAAATGTTCTTAGTCTTCTGGAATAAAGTTTTATTGTTATTATCTAAGATAGAACTTTTCACGGTCAGAAAACAGCATTATAATACTTTATTTACTAGATAGCTGAAGTTTTCACAAGCACCTCAGAATCAGAAAACAAACTATGGGATGAATTAAAAAAAAAAAAAGTTTAGGACATTGATTGTACTCCCCTCATAAAACAGATTATTTTTAATTAAAGGGTAGTGAGATGGGCACAGTGACACATTCCTGTAATCCCAGTGACTCAGGAGGCCGAGGCAGGCGGATCACAAGTTTAAAGTCAGCACCAGCAACTTAGTAAGACCCCAATTTCAAAATAAAAATAAAAAGGGCTGGGGAGGAGCTCACAGGGCCTTGGGACTAATCCCTTAAAAAGAAAAGGCAGGGTGTGTGTGTGTGAGCACATTGTTCTTCAGGTTGCCATTTTAATTTCTTTGGAATGACTCAAACTTTCCACTGGCTAAAAATATTCACTCAAGAGAACACACATGCAAAACACACACACACACACACACACACACACACACACTCTCTCTCTCTCACTCTCTCTCTCTCTTTCTCCCTCCCTCTCTGAATTTAAGAGCCTTCATAGTAGTAATGTAAATCAAAAACCTGTTGTTGAAAAATCTAAGGAAGAAGAAAAAAAAACAAATCTAAATAATATCTTGGGCAAGAAAGTATTTATATATAAATGACTGAACACTATAAACTAAGACAAAACTTTTTTAATGTGTATAATTTTTTAAAAAATATTACCCAAACTCCCCACCACCACCCGCCTTCCTTTCTTTTACAATAGTGGGGATCAAACCCAGGGCTTCCTGTACATGAGGCAAGCACTCTACCACTGAGCTACACCTCTAGCCCAACAAATATACTTTTGAAAATTAAACATTCATATACAAATAAAGAACACCGTGTGTGTATGCGAATGTGTGTATAAATGTTACTGCATCTCCTAATTTCTTTTTTGAAACAGGGTCTCACAATGCTGCCCAGGCTGGCCTGCAACTCCTGGTTCAAGAGAACCAGTTCAAGAGGCCAAAGTCTCTCGAGGACCTGAGACTATAGGTGCCAACATTGTGCCCAGCACATCTACTAATTTCAACAAATATCACAAAACTCCTGCACATGAAGAACACCTGGTAACTCTTGGGTTCTTCTTGGGGCACCTGGCCCACCAATGCTACCAGAACACACTAGACGAGCACAGTGCACTCTTAGTTGGCTTTCTATTCATTTACACAATAATTTTTTTTGCAAGTAAAATTAACTATCCTTATTTAATTCATGTAAGGTTTAATACCTGTTTAACTGCCTCAATCTCCCCTTTCCTACTTTAATCAACACCTAGAGAATGTCAAGGTACAGAGTGTCCTGCCTCTACACTTGCTCTGAGCCGTTAAGAGAGCCCCACTCCTGCTGCCCTTCGGAACAGAGCCACACCCCAGTAGCAATGTAATAATCGCTTCTGGCTGCCCTTGTGTTTGGTAATGATTCACTAGGCAACCATAACACTGGGATGAGTAATGATATCATATCCCATTACCATTTCATCCTTTAGGGTAGGTGGCCAACTGATTTTTTTTCATCCCTTCTTATTCACCATCAAAACCAAACTTCCTGCTTCATTCCCCAAAGTGATTTTCACTTTCATATTTCACTGTGCCCGCACTGTTTCCCACCATTAACCTAAGGATAAAAGTTTACTGATTCCGACCAAGTGTCTTCTAATCAAGAGTCCACTGGTACTAGTGAACAGGGACTGGCTTCACATGCCTGAAATCTGAGAACAATGTCATAAGCAAATGAATGCAGATGTCTGTAAGCCCTAAGACCATGAGATGGAGGCACTGGAGGTGTCCCAACATTTGGGTGATGCAGACACATGTGTGCAGGCATGGACTTGGACTCCTCCTCTGCCCTGTTGCTGACAGCCCTGCCTGTAGGCTCCCTGGGTGAGGCAAGTGGGGTGGGCGTGGCTCAGGCTAAGACATGCACAGGAAAGTGTGTAGCTCTTAGAAGATGGGTGCCAGGGACAAAAGTACCCACGTACATCACATGTTCTCACATGTGTGGCCATATGAGAGACCCAGGGTAACAAAGGAACCTGAGCATCTGGCGACACACAGGATCAGCAACCACCAAGGTTCCTGCAGTCAGTGGGATGTGTGATCAACCTGGACCACATACAGCAAAGCCCCATCCCACAATCTAAGGAGAAATGTAACTGCCAACTCTGAATCAAATCTGTTGAAGAACCAAAGCAGCCACGTGTCATGAGTTGTACTTCCTATTTGGGACACAATAGCCTACAGAAGAGGGAGGCAGAAAAGGACCCACAGTTGGGCAAGAGGCAGTTGGTAGAGGTTTGGGAAAGTTTGATTAATGGAACTATAAATATGACAAAGCCCACATCACCACAGAGAACCAGTGTGGACATGTGGTGACTCAGGCAGCCAGGCCTAGGGCAGGACAGCGAGAATAAGAAGGTAACTGTGGAGAAGAGACCTCACACTCACGGCTCAGCAGTTGTTGCATGTGATCACAACTTACTCTTTCTTCATTATTCCAACTCCACCTGGATCACATGGAGTTTACATTCTCCCATGAAACACATCAAAGCATAACACTATGTACAGAGTCCATCACTTTATTTCCTAACACTTGTAAATGAGAACATAGAGCCTGGCCCACCTGACCTGGCCTAGCCCGACCAGACCTGAGGCGTAAGGAGATGTTCTGGCCACCCTTCATATCCCAGAACACGTACATGTGCGCACACACACACACCCCTCCAGGACAAAAAGAACAAACTCATACAAAGGAGGAGGTGTGGGCTCAGAATCCAGGAGGGAGGGTGACCAGCCCATCATCTCTCAAGTGCCAGACAGAACTAAACTCTCCCCACATCCTTGGTCCTTCCTTCTACCATTCTCTCCCCAGCTTCTTTCCTTTCCTGTCTTCTTTCCCTCTAAACATATCATGATAAAGACTCAGAATATTTTCATTTTCAGTGTTGTACAAGACTGAACGTTAAACTGTAGGATAAAATAAAATGAAATAAAATTTTAAAGGACTAAATGACATAATGCATGTAAGGCAGTACTTGATAGAGGTCAAATACTCAAATGCTAACCATAATCATGGAATAACGTTAAATAATCTATGCTTTAAATTAAAACAACAACAACAACAACAACAACAACGATGACATTTCCCTCCTTGTTCAGCAATCCTCAAAGTGGAAGATTAACACACTGCTGCTCTAAATAAGCACATCAGTTAGTGCGCACAGCTCAGGCAGACGCACAGCACTGGCTCCTTACAGACACATCTGAACGCTTGGGGGTGAGATTCAGTGACATTAGTTCTACTGGTGGCTAAAGGAAGTGCTCAGTATCTCCACTTCCATTAGGGTGGGGGCTGTTGGGGTGGGGCTTCAGTCTCAGACTCAGGAGAGGAATCTGCATTCACAATCTGAATAGCAGTGACTCCAACTGAAAAATGGATTACAAATGTTTTCAATGGCATCAGAAGATCTTGGAAAGAACCTGTAAGTCGACAAGTTTGCAAACAGACACATTACAGGAGAGGCCCCTATCTTCAGGCTTCACTCTTTTTGCTCTTGCAGTGCTCTCCTGCAGCCCTGTGTCAAGTGTCACGGTTGCTATCATCTTACTCAAGCTGTGTTCCTTATGGGTGCCTTGGACTCTGAAGGGGATGACTAACTTGAACCCAATTTTGTGCAGAACTCAGAAACAGGAGCTGAGCCTGCCTCATCTCAGAGAGCCCCGTGGCCGGGGTTCCTAAAAGTCAGCTCACTGACCAATGGAGGATCCCAGAGGGACCACGAAGAGCCTGCACCTCAGAAAACACACACTTTGGGAGATGCAGCCTAGAGAGACATCTTTGAGTAAAGGAGAATACATTGCTACCTGTCACCTAGGCAGGGCTCTCCCTTTTGTCCTATGTTTTCTGGTGGCCAAGAGAACATGGAACTCAATGACAGGCAAAAGGAGAGCAGACCTAGGTTCCAAATCTAAAGAAATATCTTTATAAATATGCATGTCCTAGCATGGTTTCAAAATTAATGTTAAGATTCTTTTTAAGTTACACCAGGTTTCTCCTTCAAAAACATTTATCTCCTATATTACAGATCGTAAGATTCACATTGTATGGTAGAGAAGAAAATATAAAGCCCAATTTTTGTGAATGCTCTCATCAAAATGGGCTTTAGCCACTCACATCATATTAATCATATCATATGAATCTTTACTATTTAGAATGTCTGCACAACCTCATTGCAATTCAGAAAACATGGCTGCAAAAATCTCAAAAAGAACAAGTCACATAAAGTTAAAAATAGGTTTGTTCTACTTGCTCAAAGCTAAGGACCAGGAAAAAACTCTGGTTCTGAAATAAAATTAGCAATCTTTTCTGATAGGAAACAATATCAGTTCCTGATATAACTAGAAAAGGCAAACTTTAGCGTACAATCAGTGACTTGAAAAATTGTGCTTTATATGTGTAATATGAAATGAATTGCATTCTGCCATCATGTACAACAAATTAGAATAAATAAATAATTTAATAAAAGAAAAAGAAAAGGCAAACTTTAAATTTGGTGGGTGGCACTTCCTTTGGGCACAGGGGCATTGCAATATGCCCACCTTTAAGATGGCATTCTTCCCTGATCAGATCTAACCCTGAGGCTCAAGTCTAGAGCTTCTCCAAGATAATAGCATTCTTAGTCCTCACTGTAATCCAAGGCACAAAACCCAGGCCCTACTCCCAGCTCCCCAGGAAGTGGCATCTGCCATAGGCCCCATCCCTCAGGGGGAGATGAGCTCCTGATCCTCACCACAGCCTACAGTGGATGCTCACTTGACCCTGCTAGGCAGATACTTAATCTTCTGAAGAAACACCGACATACACACAAGTGCAACACACACACATCCGTGAGTACACGCTTGTAACTCCATCCTCATAAATCCTTAACCTCTGCAGGGCTTGGTTTTCTATAGCAGCTAGACTGCTATCAGGCAATTCATTAATTATGTCCTTTAGAAAGATACACTAAAATTCTGAGCAGCCCTTTAAGTAAAATCAGTATTAAGTCAGGATCAGTGGTGCACAATTCTGGAGTTTGATCCTCAGCGCCACAAAAAAATAAACAAAATAAAGGCATGCTGTCCATCTATAATTACCAAAAAAAAAAAAAAAAAAAAGGCTGGGAATGCAGCTAAGTGGTACAGTGCCCCAGGGTTCTCCAGTACCAAAAACAAAAAACAAAACCTTTAGAAATGTATCATATCGAATTTGTGATAAATCCATCTTCCCATGTTAAGGGATGTGGGGCAGCCAGATCCCTTGGTTCTTTTACTCTCCCCAAGGCAAGGCCAGGGCTCTAGTTATGAGCCAGGCAGCAACAGTGCTTTCACCTCTAATGCCACTGCAAACACAAATTGCAGCTCAACTCAGGGTGCAGCCAAAGGAGCCCTTTAACACTCAACCTGCTTAGCACTGCCCACCTCAGTACATGGAACAAGAACGAAAAATGAGTCATCATCAGTGGCAGATAACCTCTCACCATGCTGTACTGTTTCTACACACTTTTGGAAATGATGAACCAACAGGAAGAGGCTAAGCTATATGAGCTGTTGGCATCAAGAAAACAGCTCTAGGGGCTGGAGATGTGGCTCAAGCCATAGCGCGCTCGCCTGGTATGCGTGCGGCCCGGGTTTGATCCTCAGCACCACATACAAACAAAGATGTTGTGTCCGCTGAAAACTAAAAAATAAATATTAAAAAAAAATTACTACTTGTTCTGATTAAAAAAAAAAAAAAAGAAAGCAGCTCTAGGTATAAGGAGAGAGCTTTAGTATGAAGAGGCATTATCACATGTGTGCATCTCCTAATGATAAGGGCTCCAAACTTTCTAATAAAACCCCACTTCCTCTTACAATGACAAAGGGCCCAAGATCAAATTATTCCAGATTTGTACATGTTAAGTTCAAGGGCCTTTTTGGAATACAGAAATATTTCATAGTTTAGACAGAAACCTAGAGTGTAATGAATTCCCTCGGGAACAGTGCAATTAGAAGGACTACCCACAAAATTTCTACTGCAAGGACCCCATCTAGGGGAGTAGCCTTGCATATGGGACTGCCATGAGGCCACTAAAGCCATGAGCCTATGCCACCCGTCTGATAGCGTGTGTTAATTATCAATGACTTGAATCTTCCTTTTGTGTTTCTGGGCCTACTGCATTTCTTATGCTCTTAAGGGTTTCTTATTCCCATTTCCTTAGAGGACCATGATACATGTAAGGTATTAGCCCTTTCCACATGACACATGCCAGGGATGCCCCTTGTCACTGTCTTGGCCTGGTTTTCCCTGGCTTATGTACTGCTTCTAGAAAGGTGCTCTAAGCCAAGAGCAAAGGGATGATCTATAACACAGTTTCCTACTCAGTGCTCTGACTTGTCCATGTTAAGCCATTTATAATTTATTTGATTCATCTGTAATTCAAGTTTGTACAGGGAGGATTGCATCTGGTTTTATTTCCTGTTGGACCTTTCCACCAGGCTTGCCAACAAGCCACTCATCCCCCGTCTCATCACCCTAAAAGCCTGCTTTTTCCTCTTCATCCTGCCCCTCAACTTGCCATCTCTGGCCAGCCCCTTATATGCACTCAGACTGACTTCCTAGCTCCAGTATTTCCCCCTTAAGCCAATCCTTTATAAACTTACCTGAATAGTTGAGTTGCTTTATTTTCTAATAAAGAAATATTTTCTAGCTGCTTTATTTCCCATCCCTGGGTCTAGCTATGCCCAAGTGATGGCTTACCTCTTCACCCTAAAGGCTCAGTAGTGACATCACCTTCAGGAAGCCCCTTGGACCCTAGCCTCCAGCCCAGTGAAGTGCCTAGCTAATGCTTCCCAGCATTTCTGTTCATTAACACAAACCCTAACCACTATTGAGTAATGAGTAACTCCAACTAGACTCTGAACTCCAAGGGCAGGAATTGTGCACTGTTTTCCTGCAGGTCTAACACCCAGTGGTGGGACACTGTTTAAGTGCCTACAAAGCAGGAGTACTCATCATTATGCACTTGACTTGCTTTGCCATTAAGCTGAAAAGACTCACCTCCCCCCACCCTCTGCTTCTTATCTGATTACACTCTGGGAAAATCTTGTTCAAAGTGCTATAAGAACTTATGAAAGCAGAACGGTCATGTGCACATGGGCCTCTTTATTTCTCCTCCTAATGGATTCATGTAGCCCAAACTGGTGGGTCAGCCATTTCATTTCCAACCATAACTGGGAATGGTAACAAGAACAGCAACCACAGGATTTTATTTGTCTCATGAACACAGCTCATCCATTCATACCTTTTTTAGATCACCCTTCCCTTTTGCTGTTCTGTCTTTCCAAACAGGAAGCACCAGGCTAAAGGTGAGTACTCTCTAGTACTGAAGAGGTTTGCAGTATGAATATAAATGGCAAACAAAGCAATCAGAAATTGATGTTTTTCATATTCCAGATATAGCTCCCATATTCCAATCATGAAAATCAGAGTAAACAAAATGACTAAGAAAAAAGCAGCCAGACAATGGGCTGCTTTCCTTTTAAACCCCACACGGCGCCCCAAGGGAACCCTCTCACTTCCACTGGCAGCCACTGGTCTAGAATGAGCACCTTTACCAACTTATAACCTGAAATTTAATTTTGCACAAAGGTCAAAGAGCACCATTCACAGAGATTTTATCTCCTACACTGAAATTTGCAATCTATAGTCATTCACTGGTGCCTCTAGCAACCAAATGAAAACCATGGACCACGTGAAGTGTGCTTACTTACAGCTAAAGTTGAGCAGCAAAACTGGTTATTGTGTTATACAAGCTGCTTAACGAAATAGAGCAAATTATAACCTATAACATAATAAACAGTCTTATAGGCAGCAGTACCATGTTCCATATTTTTCATCTGTCACCTCCTCATTTATTTTGGCCAATGAAGTAAACTGTTCACATGCAGAGCTAGCATTCCCAGATTCTCTACCTGAATTTGAGTGTGCAAGTAGTCTCCAAAAGCAGTGAGTTCCAAATTTAGGGAGCAAGGGGGGGAAAAAAGATAAGAGCTGATTTCAAAAAACTAAATATCAAAAACCCTCTTACAGGGAACAAAGGGCCACAACCTCCTGCTCTGAAACTTCACAGACTTCTGGAGGGCTCAGGACCACATGCCCGTGGCCTTAGGAAATCCCTATAGTTCCCTGGATTTGCCTCCTGTGAGAAGACCAGGGAAGAGTGAGCTGCAAGGTTGAATGGAGGCCTCCTCAGGCACCACTAACCCCAACCCCAACTTCTCCTAATAATGTGCCTGCATTTATTGTGAGCAAATTCAGGTTGGCTTTGTTTCCAGGATCTGGAAAGGCTATAGGCAGATTATTTAGGAGGCCATTCCACTGTCATAAACTCAGAACCAAGAGACAATGGTTATGAGCTGACAACATATGCCATTAAATACCAGCATTCTTTGAAAATAGGTCACCAGGAATTTCCAGTTAAAAATGTGATGAACACAGATGTCAGATTCTACTCTTCCACCACCCTTTCAAAAGAGGGCTGTTTTTTAAAAGATACATATCCATGGAAACAAAAAGTAAAGAGCCACAACAAAGAAACTTTTGGAAATTAGATGAATAAAAATTAACTTAGGGGCTGGGGTTGTGGCTCAGTGGTAAAGCGATCACCTAGCACTTGTGAGGCCCTCAGCACCACATAAAAAAAATAAAGATATTGTGTCCAACTACAACTAAAAAATGAACATAAAAAAAAAAAACTTAAGCCAGAATAAGCTGTATAATAAACTTGCAATGGGGAATGCTGAAAAATATCTGATTTTCACCACAGGACCCATTCCCACCCCCCCAAGATTCAAGAACTGTTGCACTTATTTACATTTGGAAGCCAGGGTGGAGGATGGAGCCAAAATACAGGAGGAATTAAATCCTCAAAGACTATTTAAGACGTAATTAGGCAAAACCACATGATCATCTTAACAGGTGAAGAAAATACACTTAAGAATCCCACACTCCTTCATGATAAAACCCCTCAACAAACCAGGAATGAAGGGCTGGAGATTTGGCTCAAGTGGTAGCGCGCTCGCCTGGCATGCGTGCGGCCCGGGTTCGATCCTCAGCACCATATACAAACAAAGATGTTGTGTCTGCCAAGAACTAAAAAATAAATATTAAAAAAAAATTCTCTCTCTCCCTCTTTAAAAAAAAAAAACCAAGAATGGAAGGGAACTTTCTCAACCATATAGGGGCATCCCTGAAAAGCCCACAGCTAATATTACACTCAATAAGTGAAAGGTCAAAAGATCCCCCCTAAGATAAAGATTTAGACAGGGATGCCCACTGTCACGTCACCACTGCAGTCCAATACTGTCCTGGAAGTTATAGACAGAGTAATTATTAGTCAAGAAAAAGGGGGTTGGGAGAAAGCAAACAAATTGAAAAAAAAAATAAATAAAACTACCTTCATTCTCAGATGATATGATCTCATATATAGAAAACCCTTTAAAAAACTACTACATTTGTGTGTGGATTGTGTATCTTATACCTTTGCTGCTTTTGGTTATTAGCTCTATCACTGAAAAATCAGAAAGTGAATTTAAGACAATTCCTTTTACAAGAGCATCAAAAAGAATAAAAACCTTAGAAGCTGGTATGGTGGTACACACCTATAATTCCAGAGATACAGGAAGATCAAAAACTGCAAGGCCAGCCTGGGCAACTTAGCAAGATCCTGTCTCAAAATAAAATAATAGTAATAAGAAAAGCGCAGGTGGGGCTGGGGAAGTAGGCTCCGAGGTAGAGCTCCCCGGTACTGCAAATAATAAACAAAACTCTCAGAAATGAATTTAACCAAGCAAGTATAAGACTTGTACACTGAATACCACAAAACACTGTTCAAAGAAATTTTAAAAGTCCCATCTTCCAAACTTAAGGATGGAAGACTTAATATTATGATGATGGCAATATTCCCAAAGTAATCTTCAGATTCACTATGATCCTTATCAAAATCCCAATGGCCTTTTCTGCAGATATGGAAAATCTAATCCTTAAATTCACATGGAACAGTGATGGGTCCTAAACAGTAAAAAACAATCTTGGAAAAAGAATAAAGTTGGAGGAAGCACACTTTCCGATTTCAAAACTCACTACACAATAACGTGGCCCTAGCAAAAGGACAGACATATAGACCAACATAGCAGGAGAATTCAGAACCCAGAAACAACCATCCTACATCTATGGCTAACTGATTTTGACAAGAGTGCCAAAACCACTCAGTAGGGGGTCAACAAATGGTGCTTTCCACAAGCACAAGGATGAAATTAGGCCCCTATCACACACACATCATGCCCCAAGTCATTTAAAAATGGACCAAAGTCCCATATGTCAGAATCAAAACTATAAAACACAAAAGAAAACAGGTAAGTCTTTGTGACCTAGGATTTAGCAAAGGTTTCTCAGATGTGATACCAAAATTATGAGCAACAAAGGAAACATAGATATTTGGACTCCATCAATTTGAGCACTAAGAGACAGCCTCATATATCTGGTAAGAGTTTGGTGTCCAGAATACGAAATAATTCCTACAATTTAACAAGAAGATAAATAACCCAATTAAAACACAGGAAAAAGAAACAAACATTCTCCAAAGATATACAAAAACACATAAAATAATATTCAACAGCACAATGTCATTTGGGAAATGCTGATCAAAACAAAATGAGATGCCATTTCACACCCACTAGAATGTCCACAATTTTAAAAAAGGAAAATAACAAATGCTGGCAAGAATATAGAGAAAGTGGAACTCTCATATGTGTTATTGGTGAGAATGTAAAATAGTGCAGCCACTTTGAAAAACTTTCTGTGGGCTCCGAGGTAGAGCTGTTTCTCAAAAAGTTAAACAGAGAATTACCATATGACCTAAAAACTCTACTCCTAGGAATATACTCCAAAAAGTGGAAACAGGTGCTCAAATAAAATCTTGCACACAAATGTTCACAGCAGCACTAATTCTTAAGAGCCACCACGTAGAAACAACCCAAATGTCCATCAACAGAGGTTAGGTAAATAAAATTGGGTACATATATACAGTGTAAAATTATTATTTTTTTTAAGAGAGAGTGAGAGAGGAGAGAGAGAGAATTTTTAATATTTATTTTTCAGTTCTCGGTGGACACAACATCTTTGTTGGTATGTGGTGCTGAGGATCGAACCCGGGTCGCACGCATGCCAGGCGAGCGCGCTACCGCTTGAGCCACATCCCCAGCCCCTAGTGTAAAATTATTTAGCCATAGAAAGGAAGGAAATATTGATAAGTGCTACAGCATGATGAACCTCAAAGACATTATGTTAATTAAAAAAAAAGGCAGACACAAAGAGCCACATGCTGCATTATTCCAATGATAAGAAATGTCCAGAACAGGCAAATCCAAAGGCAATAAACAGATTAGTGTCTGCCAAGGGGTGGGAAGAAAGAAAAATGGGGCCTGACTGCTTAATGGCTACAGGGTTTCCATTTAGGGTGATGCAAAGTTTTGGAACTAAATAGATAGTGGTGTTGATTGCACAACACCATGAATGTACTTAATACCAACTAACTGCACAATTCAAAATGTTTAAGATGGTAAATTTTATGTGCATTTTACCAAAATACAGAAAAAAAGCTGCGAGCTACCATGCCTATCCCCTTTCTGCTCTCATCCCCCCAAAATGAAGGGTAAACTGAGGTTCCTCTAGACTCAATGCTTCTCTGCATTGACAACTCTTCCCCTCAACTCTCAAGTGAGGCAGATTCGAGTGCCCTTCTCTGAGAATATAAAATCCAGTGAAAAGACCAAAAAGGATGACAGGGAAGGTTCCTAGGGACGTGCTGACCAGCCATCACCCCCAGTTGATAAGATCGGGCAGGGTGGGAGGGAGTCTATGAATAGAACACGAGGTCACTGTTCAAAAGGGAAAAAACGCTCAAGGGAATTTAAAATAGAGTAGCCAAACTAAAATACAAGCAGGTGCACACCTGTTGGAAAAGACCGAGGTAATCTAGCCGGGAAAACAGAACATAAGTTAGGGCTCTTGCACCAAGAAGCCTAGCTCGGTGGCGCACGCCTAAAATCCCAGCGCCTTGAAAGGTGGGAGGCTCGCGAGTTTAAGGCAAATCTAGGCAATTTTGCAAAACCCTGTCCAAAAAAAAAAAAAAAAAAAAGGAAAGGAAAAAAAATCTTTTCAAGAGGGCGGAAGTGTAGCTTAGTGGTAAAGCACACCTGGGTTCAATACCCAGTACCCCGCCCCCAAAAAAATAAAGGAAAAGAAATCCCACAGTAGACAGGCCAGAAGACACTCCCCAAAACTAACGGCCACGAGTGTTCAGGCTCAGCGCCACTGCGAAGCATCCAACGACGGACAGCGACCATGGACAACGCGGGCCAAGGCCCGCGAGCTGGGGCGCGCGCGAAGGCAGGCAGCCGGGACTGGCGACCCAGCCCGCTCAGCGCCCCGCCAAGCACCTGCGACCGTGGGTCTGTGCCACAGCGCCGGGCTCCGGCGGGGGGGTCACACCGGGCTTGGGAGCTCGGGGAACCGGGGTCCGGGTTCTGGAGCGGGGCTTGGGCAACAGGGCTCCCGGGGAAACCCGGGTCGGGTTCGGGTGCTCTAGGACACTGGGAGCTTGGGGGCCAGGCTTGGTCACCAGCGCGCTCAAGGGGAACCAGGGACCAGACTCCAGAACCAGGACGCTCAGAAAACCGAGAACCCGGGTCAGGCACCAGCGCGCTTGGGGGCCGGGCTTGGGCACCAGGGGCCGGACTCCGGCACCAGCACGCCTCGGGCACCGGGGGAAGGGGGGTACAAGGGCGCCGCGGCCTGGCCGCGAGCAGGGGCGACGGGCGGGCCGGGACAGAGACCGTTGGCGGCTCTGCAGTTCGGTCCTGCCGCCACCGTCTCCGCCCACTGTGAGGGTCGCCCCCGGCACAGGCGCAACCCCGAGGGGGGGGGACCCTGCCCCCGCCCCCGCCCCGGCCAACCCAGCGGAGCTCACCTGCCTCGCGCCGCCGCCTCAGGCCTGGTCCGCGCCGCCCAGGCCAGTCCCGAAGGATCCCGCCGTGCCAGCCAATCGCGCGCTGCGCCGGGGCCAGGGACGGGAGCAATGCGAACGTTAGCCAATCCGGAGCCCTCCACCTAAAGCTCCCAGCCAATGAAGAGACAGCTGCGGGCAGCGGACGCAAGGGCCGGGCCGGCGCTAGGGAAGGGCAGGAGGGAAGGGCGGGACCCGGATTGCGTTGCGGGGCGGGGTAGGCGCGCCTCGAAAGGGGGGGGGGCGGGGGTTCGCGTTTCGGGTGTTGAGATGTCTTGTTGGAGGGTCACATTTCCCCAGGGGGTCGCATCGGAGGAGGGGTTTTACCTCCGGGTCTTTCATTCTAGTGATGGGTCTTTCGGGGAAGGGTCTTATCTTTGGCCAGGATCTCAGGTCCCGAACGAGGTCTCTCCCCAGAAGGGGCGCCCCTCCTCTGCGGTGCTCTCTAGGAGCCCTACTCCCCTCCTGGCCCTGCCGGCATCACTCCTCGGTCCCCCTGCCCCGCTGCAGCCAAGCCCTTTCAGATCCACCCAGCCAGAGGGTTCTTGCTGCATCCCGCGCTGTAACCCTCCCTGTACAGCTGCCCTGAGCTCCATCCCAGGGCCTCTGCCGGGGTCAGGGGCCCCCTGGACTGTGCCGCTTTGGGACCGTGCATCTGGTGTCTGCCTTCGGCGGGACAAGCACCCCAAGAGGCTGGTACCTACTGGAGACAACGTGAACCTCCTTTTGATTTCTCTCTTGGCTGCGTGAGATGCATGGTGGTGGCGGGCGGGGGCGGCTGACGGCTAAGAATTGTAGGTCTGCCCTTGGATTTTCACTAGTGCCCTTTCCTACGCGCATGGGCAAATATGGGTTGGTTGTCTGCATTTTTTAATTGAAATATAATTTATAGCCACCATACGTTAACCTTTTTACAGTGTTTTCCTTGATTTCTTTTGACAAATACATGTAGTTGTATTTGTCTGATGCCATAATAGAAATATGGGACATTTTCCTCACTCCAAAAAGTTCCCTCCTCCCCTTGGGGTCACTGCCCTCTGCCCAACCCACCCACTGTCTTCTGTCCTCTATCCCTGCCTTTCAGAAGGTGTTGCGAATGGGAATACCTTAAACATGGTTTCTTTTGCTTAACCTGAACCTTTTTTTTTCCCCCTTCTTCTTTTGAAGTGGGCTGTCTCCAGGCTGGCCTCCAACTCCTGGGCTCAAGCAGCTAGCTCCTCTCACCCTCCTAAGCAGCCGGGACAACAAGCAGTTGCTCTTGTGGGCAACTTTTGAACCTCATCCATGTTGCACGTATCTGTCCCCCTTATGCACTAGTATTCTACAGTTTTTTGATCTGTCCCATTTGGTAGTTGACAGGTTTGCAAAGGGCCAGTTGGTAGACATTTGAGGCATTATGGGCCATGTGGTCTCCATAGCAAATGTTCAAGTCCACATTAGGGAAAGTAGGTGCACACAGTTATGTGCCAGGGAAACTTCACCACAGGCGGCTGGCTGGCTCCACAGGCCCTGTGGCTACAGTCTGGTGGTGGACATCTGGGTTTTTTCCAGCTTGGGACTATTATGATAGAAGCCTCCATAAATCCCTTCACAGATAGACATTTCTCATATGGACATTTCTCTTGGTTCTCTAGGTTTATTATCTGTTCCCTACTTTTCTCTTGATAATAGTTTGGATATACAAAATTTGACTTTTTTAGTAGTGCATTTGTTTCAGCCGCATGTACGTTACTGTTCCAACCCTAGATTATATCTCTTGTTCAATCTAATCCGTAGGGGAGAGATTTTGACACATGGTTGTATCCTGCAACCAGAGCCCACTACCTGAGTCTCTTACTAGAGATGACAGACATTCAAATCCTAGGCTTCACCCCTGAGAGTGCTGGCCAGCATGCACCCAGACTGAGCAAGGAAGAAACAGGAGGTTTGGGGGGGCACCGTGTCCACGAACCTTGGTCTGGGTTTCTCTGCCTGGACAGCCTCACTTCAGAGGAAGACACTGGCTGCACACTGCCCTACGATGTCTAGCAGGACAAGTGGTATGGCCATTCCCATTTCTGAGCAAGAGAAACTGAAGCAGGCTCAGATAGCAGCCTGTCTGGAGTGAGACTGGCACAGGGACTATGTGGCCAGGCAGGGCTCTCTGTCATCAAGGCCACTGTCTGCTGCAGGGCCTGGGGCAGCCAGGCTTGTTTTGCTAAGCTCCCAGGAGGCAGCAATGTTTATTTCTCGGTGATCTCACACCTCAGACTTGGCAGCATTTCTGCCTTTCAGTTGTAAACAGAACCCGATTCCTGAGAGAGGGGTAAGGTCAGGATGGGAAACCTGAGCCCGGAGGCTTCGTGCCATCTGGCTTAGGGTGCTGGACAAGGATCAGGGGGCAGGGCCAGCAGAGAATTGGGTGAAGGAAAATAAAGTAGCTGACCCTCGACCCTCGGGCTCCTGAAATCCCTTCCTCTTAAGGAAACAATTGGGCTTCTCCAAGTGCTGGTCCTCAGCCTTCTGGCTTCTGGTTCCTGCTTTAACACCACAGAGGAAATGGTCTCTGTCCCTGGTGGTTGTGCCCTGCGGCTAGCGGGAGGCTCCTAGTCCTGCTGTGGTTTGGGGCGTGGAAGTCCTTAGAGAGTGGTAAAAGAACTAGGCCGCGAGGTGAGATGACCTCCCTTAGCCAGCTTTTCCAAAATCCAGAATTCTTACACCAAAGGTCACTACCAACAAGGGCTCCTCTCTGTTTTGGCTTGCCCTGCATCCCTACAACTACTACCAAAAGCATTGCTCAAGATGAGAACAGTCCTCGTTCTCACAAGTGGGGTATGTCCCTTCGGTGCAGAGCTTTGTGAGAGGGGCTCACCTTAGGTAGCAGGACCTGGAGAGACTCCAGGAAGGGTTTTCTCTCTCAGTTTCTGGAGGCTCCAGGCGTTCCTGGGTCTGCGGCCATAGCACACAGAGGTCAGTCTTTGCCGGGCTCTCACTGGGTCTCAGTGTCTCCTCTTTCTTCATTTCTCCTTTTACTAAAGGACACTTGTCATTAGATTTAAGGCCCACCCTACACCAGGATGAGCTCATTCTGAGATCTCTACCTTAATTACATCTGCAAAAACCCTCATCCCAAGTGAGTTCACATTCAGATGCTCTGTCTTTTGGGGGCCACTGTTCAACCTACTACAGGTGTTTAACAAAGAGACATCCTGCCCCTGAGTTCTGCACTAAGTAAACCCACTTGCTCTTTTTTCTTCAGCAACTGAGAAGGTTTTCTCAGCTTTCTGCACTCCCTCCCTCCACCCAGTCCCTTCTGCCTGAGCCCATCCTCGCCACACTGCAGAAATCACTCACTTGGGGAGGCCACTAGCAGCTCCCACTAACGAAGTTGGGGGCTAGTTTTCAGGCCCCAGCATCCCTTAACTTTTGGCATTTGACCCTGGCCGTATCTGGATCTCCACCTGTCCCTGGCTTCTTTGTGACTTCTTTTCAGGATCCTTCTGTCCCTCCCACCACCAGAGGTGGATGTCCCTGAACCCCAGATACAAATGTCTCCTACCTGCTCTTGGGGTATCTCGTGGCATCTCCAGCTTGACATGTCCAAATTGGAATTCCTGGCCTCACTCAACCCTTCCTTCCCAAGTCTTCCTTCCTCACATCAGTCAAGGACAACCTGTTCCTTCTTTTCCTGAGCCCAAAGCCCTGAGGTCCCCTTGGTCCCTCCCTTTGTCACATACACCCTTGGGTGATGTGCTGACTCTACCTTGAAAACAGATCCAGGATCTTGTCTGCCCTCGGCTGCTAACCCAACCCAAGCCACTCTCAGCCCTGGCTGGATTACAGTGGCCCCACACAGCTGGCCTGGCCTCCCTGCAAATTAGCCTTTGGATTCCCCCAGGTAGTACGGCAGCTGGGCATGTCCAATCATTCCAGACCCAACCTATGGGGGCTCCCAGGAGAAGCCCAAGGCCTGACTGTGACCTTCAATGACCTCTGCCCTCTTTTTACTTCATTGTTTTTCAATTTAGGTAAAATCCATGTGACATATAATTAACCATTTTATGAGAATGTTCAAAGATACAGTCACTATGGAAACCAGTATGGCATTTCCTCAAACAATTTAAAACATGCCAAGTTCGATGGTGCACACCTGTAATCAGAGCTACCTGGGAGGATCCCAAGGTTGAGCCTGGCCTAGGTAACTAAGTGAGACCCTGTCTCAAAATAAAAAGGGCTGGGAATGTTCCCAGTGGTAGAGAATCCCTGGGTTCAGTCCCCAGTACCCCCCCACATACAATCAATTAAAAATACAATAAGCATAATTACCATAGGACCATAGCATCCAGCAATTCCAACTTCTGGGTCTACACCCAAAAGAATTGAAAGGAGGGTCTCAAAGAGATAATTAATTAGTCACCTATGATCACTGCCTGAAGGCAGAAACCACTCAAGGGTCTATGATGAGTGCATAAAGAAACTATGGTGCACACCTGTAACCCCAGCAGCTTGGGAGGCTGAGGCAGGAGGATCACAAGTTTGAGGCCAGCCTCAGCAACTTCATGGGACCCTGTCTCAAAATATAAAAAAGGCTGAGGATGTGACTCAGTCATAAAGTGCCCCTGGGTTCAGTCCCCCGTACTGAAAGAGAGGGGAAAAAAGCTAACTGTGGTGTACACACGGAGTAGAATTTATCCACCCCCACCCCCAAAAAAGCAGAGGCTGACAAATGCTAATGCATGGTCAAATCTTAAGGACTTGATACTCAGTCAAATAGCCAGACACAGAGGGATCAATCATGTGATTCCATTTCTGTGAGTTCCTGGAGTTGTCAGATCTAGAAACATGAAAGCACGGGGAAATGGAGAGTTGTTTAATGGGCACAGAGTTTCAGTTTTGCCAGATGAAAAAGTTCTAGAGACCAAGGGTGGTGACAGCTGCACAGCAAGGAGAATGTGTTACCCACTACTGAACAGTCCACTTAAAAATGGGAGCGAAGGGAGGCACGGTGGTGCATGCTTGTGATCCCCAGTGACTTGGGAGGCTGAGGCAGGAGGACTGCAAGTTGGAGGTCAGCCTCAGCAACTCAGTGAGGCCGTAAATAACTCAGCAAGACTCTGTATCAAATATAAAATAAAAAGTGCTGGGATGTGGCTTAATGGCTAAGTACCCCTGGGTTCAATCCCCAGTAACCAAAATAAATAAATAAAAACAGTAGTGACTGTAACTTTTCTTTTTTTCCCCCTCTCTCTCTTTCTTAAGTCCTGGAGGTTAAATATAGGGGCTCTACCACCAATTTATACCCCGGGTCCTTTTTCTTTTTTTCTTTTTTTTTTGGGGGGGGGTGGGTACCAGGGATTGAACTCAGGGGCACTTGGCCACTGAGCCACATCCCCAGCCCTATTTTGTATTTTAGTTAAAGACAGGGTCTCACTGAGTTCCTTAGCGCCTCACTGTTGCTGAGGCTGGCTTTGAACTTGCGATCCTCCTGCTTCAGCCTCCCAATCCGCTGGGATTACAGGCGTGCGCCACTATACCTGGCATGACGGTCACTTTCTGTAATGTGTATTTTACCACAGTTTTTAAAAACTAACCATTTTAAGTATGCACTTCAGTAGAAAGTAGTCCATTTATAATGTGGTGCAGCCATACCTACATGGAGTTCCAGAATCTTCCATCAACCCAAAAGGAAACCCAGTGTCCCCTAAGGCAGTTACTTAGTCCCATTGTCCCTTCTGGCTTATTTTAACTCATCACTGCTTCACTAATTTATCTCATTTGATGACTGTCTCCCACTGTGAAAACACAGCCACCCCATGGGATGGCCTCTCTCTGTCCTGCCTGCTGCTGGGCACACTCAGGCCTTCATGGGCAACTTGGTACTGAGCTTCCATAATGAAGACTGAGAGTCTCTGTATCTGAGTGTGCAGCTGGGCAGCGTGGGCTTGATGCAGATGAGCTGGTGACCCTGCATGGTGTTTGTAGAAAACACGAGTTAGTAGCCAATATTGAAAGATTAAAGGGCTTTAATATTTTTTCCCATGACTATGTCTTTTTAAATGGGCTTAAGAAAAAAAGAGAAATTAGTAAAAAAAAAAAAAAATCTACTTTATGAGAAAGAAAAAACAGGATACAGTTTATGCCAACTTGTGAAGCAGAATCACAACACATTCCTGGAAGGGGCCACCCCCACTAAATTGGGGGCCAAATCCCTTAAATAAGGAGTGAGGCCTTTTTTTTGCCCCCCCAAGCTTACCTTCAGGCAGTGGAGAAGTCCAGGGGACATGACTTGGTTGCTACTGGCTGCAGCCATGGTGTTCAGCTGATCTTCAGAGATAAATTGCCACAGAGATGATTGCAGCTGTGTTTTTACAACTTCCCATGGACATGTCAGAATAGCTCCCTCTGTGCAGCCACGTCCCCGGGCAAACAGATGCTCCAGCCTGTCCCTCTGGCTCATTGTCTCTCCTGCATATCCTCCGGGCACTGAGACGGACATGGATCCAGCTGCCCACAATGGCCCGTGGCTTCGATCCTGGGAGGAACTGCAGGACATCCCAGGGACAGCTTGGGGAGCCGGTGGAGACCTGGCGGCAGAAGGTCCCAGTGTGCCTTTCCTGCTGTGCTGCAGCCGAGCCACTAGGCACTCTCAGCTTGGCACTCTCAGGCCGAGACCCAGGACTCTAATATTAAAAATCTGTTCTTCCAGCCAGGCACAGTGGCACATGCCTATAATCCGAGTGGCTCGGGGGGCTGAGGCAGGAGGATTGAGAGTTCAAAAAGCCAGCCTCAGCAAAAGCAAGGTGCTAAGCAACTCAAAGAGACCCAGTTTCTAAGTAAACTACAAAATAGGGCTGGGGCTGTGGCTCAGTGGTGCCCCTGAGTTCAATCTCCAGTACCAAAAAAAAAAAAAAATCTGGGTCTTCTAACTTCTCTTGAGAAATCAGAGTGGCTGCCAGTACCAGCCTGTCCCATGGTCCCACCCAGTGGGCAGATGGGTGGGGCTTGCTCCTCTCCAGGGGTCCAGCTGCAGACATATTCAGCCCTCAGACATTTGAGGATTTGTAGGGCTCAGGAACTAGTCAGCCAGGCGGCCCAGGCCACCCAGAAAGCAGGGTCTCATGTGGATGGAACCCTCCATCCGACTGTGAGCCCACCTGTCTAGGGCTTTACCTGTTGAGAGAAAGGGATGAGATGAAAACAGAGGCAACAAGGGACCAGCCAGACTTGGCTTCTGTTCTGGTGGCGAAGCATGGTCCTGGGCCCTTGGGCTCAAGGCCACCTGCCCGAACTTGCCTAGGAAAGTTAGAGGGCTGGGGACCCAGACACAGCTCTGGCAGACCCCCAAAACACAGGACTATAAGATATAATAGATCATTCCACACACATACCAGCACTATTTTGTATTTTATTTATAAACACAGAAAACACGAAAGAAAGGCGTTTCTTTGAAAACAGGTACCGTTTGGTATTATTTACCTCTCTGGCACATAAATGATGTTTTTAAATCAAACAACCATAGAGCTAATTAGCAATCAGTAGGAATCCTTAGTGGGAATAGTGAGAAAAAATAATATATCTTCTTATAATCCTTAATGCATAGTAATTCTACAAAATAAAAATTACATATGTACATATATATTTTTTTGTTATTAGGGATTGAAACCAGGGATGTGTTACCATTGAGCTACATCCCCCACCCTTATTATTTTTAATTTCGAGACAGGGTTTTACTAAATTGCTGAGGCTGCTCTCAAACTCGAGATCCTCCTGCCTCTGCCTCCCGAGTCACTGGGATTATAGATGTGTGCCACTGCACCCAGCTAAAAAATAATATTTTCTGATTCATAAATTTAAAGCCTTTAAAAATTCTTTGTTAGATATTCAAATCTCATGGGCACGAGAAATCTGTAAAAATACAGTTATTGAGGAAACTACAGATTCACCTAAGCAATGAGATGTTTTTCGGGACACAGTACAATATCATGACCAGGACACAGACAGGGAACATCTATCTGCCAGTCCTACTCAGGTGCCCCCCCCAGCTCACTTCTAGTCATTTATGCACCAGGGAGTCTTCACTGCGGTGGTCCTTTAAACCCCAACCACTTGTCTGCCCTGAGTTTCTAAAATTCTGATTTCCACGACATCATAGAAATGAACCGGGTGGTGTGTGCCATTTCAAGGTGAACTTTTTTCATTTAGCATTAAACTCTCTGGAGTTTCCTTCAGGTTGTATGAATCAATCTTTTGTTCCTTTCTAATGCAAGATTCAAAGAGGAGAAAACAAATCACAGTGGGGTTAATGAAACAATATTGCCTGTGTTTCATAAAAAAAATGGCTCATTTCTGTCTGTCCCCTGAGGTAGCAGGATTTTCACCTGGTTCCCTGTCCTGACCATCTGTCTCTGAACTGCCCAAGGCAGCAGTGTCTTCTTCCTTTGCGCAGGAGAACAGAGCACAGCAACATGCATGACCTCACGCACAGCTCTACCATGTGAAGTGCTGACCCACTCATGGCTGGCAGTGCACATTGTGGTGCCACCTCCCCAGTGCCCAGGCTGGACTTGTGGGGATTAACTTCTGCCTCTAAGAAAATGTTCATCCAAGGCTGGGTGCTGTGGTGCACACTTGTAATCCTAGCGACTTGGGAGGCTGAGGCAGGAAGATCGCAAATTCAAGGCCAGTCTCAGCAACCCATGAGACTCTGTCTCCAAATAAAAAAAATAAGGGGCTGGGGTTGGCTCAGTGGTAGAGTACATGGCATGTATGAGGCACTGGGTTGGATCCTCAGCACCACATAAAAATAAATAAAGTTTTTTTTTTTAAATAATGTTTTCAAATATTTAAAAAAATAAAAAACAAAAAGGGCTACAGATGTAGCTGAGTAGTCCAGCCACTTGTGTCAACAGGCTTATTTTAGTGACTGGCTGTTTGTACACTGGGCTCCTTGCCTCTATAAATTTATTTTGTGGGCTGTCCTTGTCTAGGATGTCATTTTTGGATGCTGGAGCATCCTGGGAGCCACCGAGGCTGAATGTCAGGAAAGATGCTTTTAGAGCAAATGATATACAAACCTGAAACCAAAGAAAGATTGCCACGTAAGTTAAAGCTTGGCTCAGGGAAGGAGAAAGTCATGTCCCACTGCGCTGCCTTTTCTGGTGACATTGAGTTCCGAAGTATCTTATTTCCAAAAAGCAAGTTGTTGCAGGTGTCATCACAACCTACAGAGAGCAAGGAGCAGCTTGGAGGCAGCGTCCCTCACCTGGCCTCTTTGAAAAAGCACAAGCCTCTGCTGTCCTGGGACCCCTCTCCCTGTTTTAACAACCCTCAGTGTATATCCAAACTAGGAAAGAAGATTCTTCTTGTCCCATACTTAGAAAACTAAGATTTATGACAGGCCAGCATTGTCAATCTTTCTTTGACAAAGTCACAGCTGACACTAAAAGACCCCTCAGGTGGAGCTGGGGTTGTGGCTCAGTGGTAGAGCGCTTGCCTAGCAGGTGTGAAACACTGGGTTTCATCCTTAGCACCAAATAAATAAATACATAAATAAAATGAGCTGGGCGCAGTGGCACATGCCTGTAATCCCAGCGGCTCAGGAGGCTGAGGCAGGAGGCTCACAAGTTCAAAGCCATCCTCAGCCACAGTGAGGTGCTAAGCAACTCAGTGAGACCCTGTCTCTAAATAAAACACAAAATAGGGATGGGGATGAGGTTTCTGTAGCCAAGTACCGCTGAGTTCAATCCCCTGTAACGCCCCACCAAATAAAATAAAATAAAAAAGGTATTGTGTTCATTTACAACTAAAAATATTAAAAAATAAACAAACCTTCAGGCAGCTTTCATTTTCCCTTCCTGGGAAGGACAGTCTCACTGCAGATTGACCAACATTTGCATTAGAAACCTCAGGTCTCAGTGAGCAACTCTTACCTGACTCTTGGTGCTGTGGACCAGGGGAGCCAGGCAGGAGAAAGGGGCCCTATTTTCATATTTGTTGGTGATAAGATGGCAGACAGATGGAATCTGCCAGAATCTACGTGTGCACTGCAGCCAAACCTACAGATGGACAGAGTGTGGTCTCATTTGGACAAGATGTCTACACTGTTTTTTCTTCTTATTTGTGGTGCTAGGAATGGAACCCAGGGTCTGTACATGCTAAGCTCTGTACCACGGAGCCATCCCAGACCACGTGTTTTCTTTAGTTTCATTGAAATCTTCACAGAAATAAGACAATTTGAAACTTCTTTTTTTTTTATTTTTATTTTTTTTCAAATCCAAGTAACCAACAGCTGGATGAAAATTTCCCCTAGAATTAACCCCAGGAGTTGATCAGCCCAGTTCTCTGGCAGTATTGATGTGCACAGCCAACTTAGCTTGGAAGGTGTCCAGGAAAGGCATTTGTTCAAAGCTCAATGATCTTCAATGTTTACCACTTTTTTTTTTTTATCTTAAATAAGATAGCAATAGCCCTCGTGTACTGGGCATTTTCTATTATAGGTCTTGCACTCTTTGGTGTCTTTGTCCAGAACAGCTCTGTGAAGGCAAGGACACATCTCTTAGAGAGATGGACTGCCCCTTTCACTCTGGGAAGATCTCCAGATCTAGCACACACCCAACGCCAGGGACTCCCTGGCCTGAGGCCTTAGTCACCATGCAAACCACATCACACCAAGCTCTTAAACAGAAATCACTTGAATCCCATCACCCAGAGGCCCTTCTGCAAACACTCCTCTGGCCACCCTGTCATTCTTCTATGAACACAGGCGTATATTTTCATGCAAGTGGGTCCTAGAGACTGGTGTTAGAATCTCCTCTCCTGCCTAACAGAACCTGGATGTTCTGCCCTGTGCACAGAGGTCAGCACTCAGTGCAAGGGGAAGAATGAGTCCAGAGAAGTGTCCCCTTTCCATCTGTGACCCTTCAATGACTCATGGAGAAGCACAGAAAGAATGTAGGTGGAGAGAGGGGCGAGGTGCCACAAATTTGGGGAAGGCGGAAAGCTATAGAATGCACGAGTGGGTGGCATGGAGGAAGTGCATCCCAGAATAGGCACCCTGCGGGCTGAGCAGAGTCCTAGTCTTCCCAGGGGTCTGGGCTCAGGGGGCAGGTCCAGCACCTGGCTGGAGCAGCTGTTCCCTCCCCTCCCCTGGCCCTGAGCAAGTGGCAGCTGGCGGCTCCCTGGCCACAGCCAGAATCCACTTCTCCAGAAAGGCAGGGCAACTGGCGTGGGAGGGTTTCTGAGCAGGTTGGGGCTTCCCAAGCAATTCCTTCATTGCTCCTGCCCTGGAGGGGGACTCCCAGCACCCCAACTTTCCACAGCTCACAAGAATGGACACCTGGAAACCAGCCTTGGATAAAGAGCACTAGTCAACCTTTCTACTGAGGAGAGAGGCCCGTGGAGGAAACCCAGTCACCTGGAATAGTTAAGCGAGTGTTTGTCCCTAAGTGGAAGATCCAAGGGAACTGGCATTAGGAAAGAGAAGGATCAAGAGATGTGACCAGGAGACAAAGGAGAGCTCTGGAAATATCCTAATTGAACTCTTCAGGGAGATTTGAAGTAATATCTTAGAAGTAATACCTCAGTATATACTTGCCAAAATATGCCAAAATATTCTTGTTCCAAGATTTTTTTTTTATACTGGGGATTGAACCCAGGGATGTTTAACCACTGAGCTACATCTCCTTGTTATTTTTTAAATTAATTTTTTTTTTTGAGACAGGGATTCACTAATTTGATGAGGCTGGCCTCAAATTTGTGATCCTCCTGACTCAGCCTCCTGAGCTGTTGAGATTAAGATCTTGTTTTAAGGGACTGGGATTGTGGTTTAGTGGTAGAGCGCTTGCCTTGCATGTGTGAGGCACAGGCACTGGGTTCAATCCTTAGCACCACATAAAAAGTAAATAAATCAAATAAAGGTATTGTCTACAAAGAAAAAAAATTTTAAAAAAAGATCTTGTTTTAAGATGTTAAAACAAGAATCAGATGCTGTGAAGAAGGAAAAATTATGCGAGAAAGAGTTTTTGAAAAATCAATGTTTAGTGGACACGGGCCATATAAATTTGACAGAAGTCTTCACTGAAAATTTTTAAATGATTTTTTCTTTTCCAAAAAGCATCTGTAACAAAATTAATAAGCAAGTTCAATCCTGGGAGAATATATTCTTAATACATGTATCTCAAATAACTTGTACTGAGGATACAGAGAGTCCCCAGCGTGGGATGGTTCCATGTAGGAAAGCTTAACTTTACAACACTTTACAAGAGCACTTCCAGTGGAAACCAGATGTTCAGTTCGGATCTCCTGGGCTGGCAGGGTGTGGTAAGATCCTCTCTCCTGATTCGGATTCCCACTTGGCACCAACCTGACACCACAGTGAGCAGTGTTAAGCATTTGGTAGTTGAGGTCGTGACTGTATTCCCAAGTGACAATGAGTCTGTTGGAAAAAAATCCCATTGTAAGTTGAAGAGCATCTGTGCAAAGAACTCTTAATCTAATAGGAAGACAACACAGCTCAGAAACGGGTTACAAATGGACATTGCACCAAAGATACAGCAAAAACTAATGAGCACATAGAGATACTCATCAGCATCCATCTCAACGGAAGCACAGAGCATGTGGGGGCCCACTGCACCCCACTAGAAGGGCTAACGTTTAACCAACTGGCCATTCATTGCCAAGTGAAGGGAAAGATCTCGAGCAGTTGGAACCCTCAGACATCCTTGGAGGGAATGTCGGATGGTGAACAGAACAGCACGTTGTCACCATATTAAACATATACTTACTGCCAGGTGTGGTGGCACACACCTGTAATCCCAGTGGCTCAGGAGGCTGAGACAGGAGGATCGTGAGTTCAAAGCCAGCCTCAGCAAAAGTGAGGCACTAAGCAACTCTGTGAGACCCTGTCTCTAAATAAAATACAAAATAGGGCTGGGGATGGGGCTCAGTGGTTGAGTGCCCCTGAGTTCAATCCCCAGTACCAAAAAAAAAAAAAAACCAAAACAAAACAAAAAAAACAACCAACAACAACAACAAAAAAACTCCAAAAACATATGTCATCATCCAGCAGTCCTACTCCTAGCTACCTGACTGTTTTAGTCAGCTTTGCATCACTGAGACCAAAAGACCTGACAAGAACAACATAGAGGAGGAAAAGTTTATTCTGGCTCACAGTTTCAGAGGTTCAGTCCATGATGGATGGACTCCATAGCTGGGGCCGGAGGTGAGACAGAATGCTGTGACAGAGGAAAGCAGCTCAGGACATGGTAATAGGAAGCAGAGAGCTAGCTCTGCTTATAATCCCCCAAGTCACGCTCCCAGTGAACCACTTCCCTGAGCCACATCCCTCCTGCCTACAGTTACTGCCCAGTTAGTTCCTATCAGGGGCTTAATTCACAGATTGGGTTACACCTCTTGTAATTTAATCATTTCACCTCTGAAAATTCTGCATTGTCTTACACGTGAGCTTTTGGGGGACACCTCATATCTAAACCATGACACTGCCCAAGTTTAATGAAAATGCCTGCCCACACTAATACACAGGAATGCTTAAAACAGCATTGCTCAAAGTGGAACTGGAAAACTCAACTCTCCCTTGGCTGGTAAGCAGACGGAAACTGTGGCAAATCCATGCAGCGCACACCACTCAAGCAATAAAAATGGAATAAACTATTATGTAGGCAACGTGGGTGTCTCAAAACTCAGATACAAGAGCTCATGCTGCATGATCCCACTGATGAGACTAAAGCTAGAGAGCTGAGTCTGATTTACAGTGACAGAAGGCACATCTGGGGTTTGCCCAGGGCTGAGGCTGAGGGTGGGGAAGCCTAGAAAACCTCTCGGGTAACGGAAACGTCCTCTGTCTTGCTGTGGTTGTGATTACACAACTGTATATACTTGCCAAAACATGTACCTTAAATTGGAACCATCTCATTTCATGTACATTAAATTTCAATTAAGTCGATTTAAAGGAGAAGAGACTTTAAAAAAAATGATGGTAATAAAAGGGCCAATCAAAGGGGCTATAAAATAAAGACAAACACACCTGCTGTGGTGTCTGGAGTCCTTGCCACTTGGGAGGCGAAAGCAGTTGTAGGCTGAGGCAGGAGGGTCACTTGAGCCCAGGAGTTCAAGGCCAGCCTGGGCAATAGAGCCAGACCTTGACTCAAAAAGAAAAAAACAAAAACAAAAACAAATAACTCTTTTAGGACCTAGAAAAAGATCATGAAAAGGAAAGAAGGAAGTGAAGAAAAAGAGAAATCAGATGAGAGTTGATAAGAGACCCATTGATAAGGGACCCGTCCAGAATGTTCCACATCAGATATAAAGAGTCTGCAGAAAGAGAGCTGAGTCAACAGGGAGGAAGTCCCTCCAGGGGACAAAACCCAAACTCATCTGTAGAAGTGAAAAGATCCCTTGAGCACAGGTGCCTGTCTCCACTCCTCCAGTGAGACTTCAGAATATCAAGCATAAAGCAAGGAGCCCAGAAGCACAGACTCCTGGAAGGGGTGACGGTCAAAGCATCCTCGGCAAGGCCACGGAGTCCTGCCTTGGGATTCTGCGGGAAAACCTTGCATCTGGAAATGTGTGTCCAGTTAACCAAGGCACGTCAAAGGCACTTTTTGGATCTAAGACATTCCTTCTCAAGATGTGTTTGACCTCACCCAGCCACCCAGAGGGAAGTCGTGAATGGAGAAAGCGGCTGGCCAGCCAAGCACTGGGCCCACCTGGAGGCCTATGCTGGCCCCCCATGACAGGTCAGTGGGCTTTGAGGGCAGCAGGTCCAGAGGGCTTTAAGAGGAACACTTTCCAGAGAAGGGCAGGTGTGCTGGGCATCATTTAGCACAGGAAACTGGACAAATGTGAGGAGATGACAGAGCACACTGTTCTCTTATCTAAGAAAACAAGAAAATAGGGCCAAGGTGATGCTCTATGGAAGAGCACTTGCCTGGCATGTGTGAGGTCCTGGGTTCAATCCCAGCAACACACACACACACACACACACACACACACACACACACACGGCAATCATAAATTCAATAAGTCATAAAAAGTTACAGATGAAAACTTTGGTCCAAATACAAAACAAGCCACACTCTGGCATTTTCTTGAACGATTTGTGGAATATAATCTTTGTCTTTAAGGTTACCAGGCTTAGGGCTGGAGTTGTAGCTTAGTAGTAGAGCGCTTGCCTTGTAAGGCACTGAGTTCGATTCTCAGCACCACATATAAAATCAATGAATAAAATAAAGATCCATCAACATCTAACAAAAAATATTTAAAGAAAAAGTTTACCAGGCTTAGTGGGAGAGAGAGATTGGTCACTGGGTTGTTTAATAAATAAAAGTTACAGGAAGGCATAATCAGAAAACACTGCTGGTCCCTCTTGTGGCTTTTGGAATCAACAGACATGCACACCATGAAATGGTACACTTTCAGTCTGTTCTGTTACAGTGACCCTGAAAATGCAAATCAGGCACCAGCCACCATAAACTGTGAGAGGCTGAGGAAAGGATGGGGGGGTCAGAGGACATGGGTGGGACTTAAGTGCAGTATATTAGTTAATGCTGCACAGGTTCTCAAGGGAAACCTAAAAAAATAAATAAATAAAATAAGATGGTAATGAGAGCATCTGGGAGGTGAGTGCATTTCCTGCAACCTGACCCAGTGAGGCCTCATCGTCATACTCATCGTTTGCCACCTGCCCAAACCTGCCATCTTCCTCTTGCCCAGGGAGAGGTTCCCTGACTCAGGCCTCCTTACTGACCCTCCAGCTTGCCAAATGTGTTCCTGCTCAGGGCATTTGTTCTTGAACAGTTGGTGGAGTTGGGCTCAGAGCTGGGACTCTACCAAAGGAACTCTATTCTGCCTGGCACCAGCCTGACCTTCCTGAGACATGAGGTCAGCCCAGTGCTGAATGCTCACCCTGCCCAGGAGAGTGACAAGTTTTCTGTTTAATCAAACCCACCTGTATGTACATGTATGTATATATGTGTCTGTGTACATACACATTCATACATATATATTCTATATTGAAACAATTTTAGAATTTTTTTTAAACATAAACATTGTAAAAGTGCCAGGCGTGGTGACACAAGTCTGTAATACCAGCAGCTTGGGACCGGAGGCAGGAGGATTGCAAATTGAAAGGCCGCCTCAGCAAATTAGCGAGGCTCTAAGCAACTTAGCAAGGCCCTGTTTCAAAATAAAAAATAAGGGCTGGGGTTGTGGCTCAGTGATAGAGCACTTGCCTAGCACATGTGAGGCACTGGGTTTGATCCTCAGCACCACATATTTTTAAAGTTATTAAACAAATAAATAAACAATAAAAAGGGTGTGGAGGTGGCTCAGTGGTTAAGTATCCCTGGGTTCAATCCCTGGTGCAAAAACAAAGCAGAAGTAACAGCATGTTCTCATCTACTCTTCGCTCACCTTCTCCTAATACTAACATCTTATGTAACCAAGGCACAACATCAAGACCAGGAATTCAATTCTGGCACAGTCCTGTCAACTAAACCACAGACTTCCAGTTCTCCTCCCCGTCCTTTTCCTGTTCTGGGCTACTCCAGGGTCCCATGCTGCCTCTACTTGCTGGGTCTCCTAAGCAGCTCCGTGTGGACCGTTTCTCACAATTCCCTTGTCTTCTGGGAGTGGGACACTTTAGGGGCACTGCTCAGCCATCTTGCAGTCCTCTGCAACAGGGCACGTCTGATGTTTCCCATGCTTAGAATGATGTTACACATTGTGGGCAAGAATAGCACAGATGTCACCTGTGTCCTTGGTGTGTGGTCTCTGGGAACACAAAATTGATGTTTTAAACTTGGATCAAGTTTGACACTGAAAGTTACTATTTTTCCTTTTTATTCACACACACAAAAAAAAGACAAAAAAACAAAACAAGTATCTGGAGAGATATTTGAAACTGAAAATAATGCGTCTCAGGAGTGTTTCCCACTATTTTTGGCATCCCTTAGGAGACCTTGCTTGCTGCAATTACTACTGTTTTATCTGCCTAATGTTGACTTTCTGTTCCCCTCGTATCTAGCTCATCTAAAGGAACATTTTTGTAAGGAAGAACCACCTCTCCTAGGCTCTTAGGGCACCACAGGCCTTCTGTTTTGAAGGTACCCTGGCTTTATTGCTCATGTGGTTCCAGGCTTGGCCACTAGGGGCGCCTCTGGCTGGCTCGACTCTCCCACAGCCTCTCTCGATGTAATTCTCCTGGCTTCTACCCTGTGCAGTGCCAGGCTCATGTTTGCTCCGTCCTGGTCTCAGAAGCAGACAGGTTTTGTTGTTTTGTGCTACTGCGGACTGAACCCACGGGACTCGACCACTACATCCTCATCCCTTTTTATTTTGAGACAGGGTCTCACAAATTTGCAGACTGGTTTGAATTTTCGATCCTCCTGCCTCAGCCTCCCAAGTTGCTGGTATTTCAGGAGTGGGCCACCATGCCCAGCCTGGAACCAGTTTTTTAAGATGGACTTTCATATGCGGTTAACTCTGAGCATTCTTTACAACTGTCCCAGAAAAAGGAAAGGAGGGAGTCATATGGAGAAGGCAGGTAGGGGCTGCTGCCCTTGGCTTCCCCCTGCCCCAGGGAAACTTTCTCTCCAGGGTTGGATTTCTCCTCTGCAGGAAGGATGCAGCTGATAAGGGGGGGAGGCTCTTCATGGACCACACCAACCATGTTGGACCCCAGTCAGGGCCCTGGGGTGGCATTTGGGGTGCAGAGCTGTATTCAAGAGTATGGTGGGTAGGTTTCCAGCAGGGAGGGTAGACTGTCAGTAGAACTCCCCACCTGCTTATGCTCAGTTGTCCCTCCAGATCTTAGAGAGCTGTAGATGGTGACAAGTGAGCCGCTGTCAGGTAAATGAGAGTCTAATTCCTAGTGACCCAACCACTCACTCATCTAAACATGAACTTAGGATGTGCAAAGTTGATTTTATCCAGGTCATTCTAGTAAATATTTACCTCTGGTTCTGTTTCAATTCTAATGTTTTGTTTTGTAAGTAATAATATAACTGGCTTAATAAATACAGGTTTTAAAGACACAAGGAAGTAGAAGACTTGAGTTGAAGATTCTTTTTTTTTTTTTTTTTAGTATTGGGGATTGAACCCAGGGCCTCATGTATATAAGACAAGCACTCTACCACTGAGCACATCCCAAGCCTACTTTTTTTTTGGGGGGGGCGCGTACTAGGGATTGAACCCAGGGGCAAGCTACCATTGAGTTATATCCCCAACTGTTTGTATTTTTATTTATTTATTTATTTTGCAGGGGTTGGGGGTTACCAGGGATTGAACTCAGGAGCACTTGAACATTGAATCACATTCTCAGCTCATTTTTTTAAATTATTATTTTATTTAGAGACAGCATCTCACTGAATTGGTTAGTTCCTTGCCATTGCTGAGGCTGGCTTTGAACTCACGATCCTCCTGTCTCAGCCTCCCGAGCCACTGGGATTACAGGCGTGTGCCACTGCTGTTTTTCTTTTTTTTTTTTTACTTATTGAGACAGGATCTTGCTACATTGTCCATGCTGACCTTGAACTTGCTATCCTCCTGCCTCAGCCACTTGAGTAGCTGGGATTATAAGTATATGACACTGAATTGCAGATAGAATTTGATCAGAAGAGATAAATTTCTTGGAGAGACAAAATAAAAAGAGAATAACCTTTCTTTTATGCACTCACCCCAAATCCCAACAACAGGAGCTGTAGTTATAGCTCAGTGGTAGAGAACTTGCCTAGCATGTGTGAGGCACTGGGGTTAATCCTCAGCACTACCTAAAAATAAATAAATAGAATAAAGGTACTATGTCCATCTACAACTAAAAAAGATTTTTTAAAGAAAAAAGAAACTAAGCAAAGATAAAAAAAAAAAGCCAATAACACGTGAACAAATAAACAGTGTTCTCCTCTGACTGGGCCACCCTGGACAACTAATCTGCAGGACAGGGCAAGGCTCTGTATACATTGGCTTAACCTAGGGATCTCACAGTGTGGTTCCTCCGATCACCATCACACAATTTGTCAGAAAATTCCACCCCGTTCCTACTAGATCAGAAGCCTTGGATCAATGCTCTGGGTCTGAGAACCGCTGCCTCACACTATCAGGGAGATAAGAGGTTGAATTTAAGAATCCACCGCTAGCCTTGGGTTGCAAGGGATCTCATCCAAACTACATCATGGAGCCCCTGAACCTCATCCAACAGTCATTAAAATGTCCCATCCTACCCTATTGCCCTCTGGTTGCTGGGAGAAGAAGACCATAACAATGTTCCTCCAGAAACCCTTCAACGAACGCCAGGAGTTGGTTTGAAGGACAGGCCACCAACTCGGCTGCCAGAGTGACTGGCGTCTTCTAAACCCCCTTTGGCTCACCTCCTTCCGGTGCCCAATCCCCTTCGGGCCTGGGCTGTGCAGAGCTGCTTTCCTGTCCCGGCTCTGGCTTTATCTGTTTCAGAGTCCGTCTTTTGGTTGGAAACATCTTGCTCTCCATGCAATGAAATGAGCTATTAATTATGATTTAATAAACCTCCAGGCTGAGAGTCTAGAGTACTGTCTCCATGAGGGGCAGTTCTCCCTCTGGATAAGCACAAGGTGGACAGTGTGGGTACCTCCCCCTAGGGAAGGGACCAAGATGGTGCACACTCCAGAGGGAGCCTGGAACTCTTCTGGGACAGGCCCCAGATGGAGGCTCCGTCCACCATGTGCAGCTCATGTTCACCTGTCTTTAGTTGGGCTCCTGGGGGAGGGGCGGGGGGTGGGCACTATAAAAGGCCCAGGTTTTTAGTCACAAATCTAGTTTCTTTTCACTTATGCCTAGAGCAGTTGTTGAAAATACTTCCTTCCTCTATGTAACAAATATATTTTATAGATAATCATGTAATAATAAATATTTTATCATTTTCTCAGTTCATTATTTAGTTCATTATTTAGTCACTCCACCCACTGGGGCGGACTGAAGTACCCTGCCACTGAGCTGTACCCCCCACTCTAATTGTCATTTTTAAAAAAATCATTTTATCATTATTTCACTCCAAACAAAAGACAAAGCTTGAGTGTCCTCAAGTAGAGGTCAGCTGACCACTTCTGTAAAGAGCCAGGTAATAAATATTTTCAGTGGCTGTCACAGCTATTCAACTCTGTCACTGCAGCACAAATATCTCTGTCATCAGCAATATATAAACAAGTGGGCGTGACCATATGCCAGTAAAACTTGAAAAAAAGTATCATTATTTTATTGTCAGATAGTATTCAACTCTAGCAAAATAGCTCATGATGGAACTAAAATTTTCACTTAGCAAACAAAAATATCACAGCCTAAGGCTCTAGTTACTGTTTCAAAGTTTTACTGCAAATGAGCACAGTAAGTGTAATTACAATCTCTTCATGCCTGAATGTCAGTAATTTATAAGGGATCTCTGTGTTTAAAATGTATATAAATGACTTCAATATACCTTAGTTTTACTTTTCTGTTCGTCCCAAAGAAGTACCAATGGGTCTCGAGTCTTCTTGTGGATTTTTTAATATTTATTTTTTAGATGGACACAATATCTTTATTTATTTATTTTTATGTGATGTTGAGGATCGAACCCAGAGCCTCGAACGTGCTAGGCAAGCGCACTACTGCTAAGCCACAACCCCAGTTCCTTCCTGTGGATTTTAGAAGCCTGAAATCTATGAAATAAAACTCAGGGGCTGGAAGAGATGTAAAGGGAATATTGGGTAGTTTGATTAGAGTGTAATAATTAGGATAGATAATTAGATTTTCTGGTTTTCAAAAATCTGAATTGCAGTAAAAGGAATTTTGATGTGCTATTTTAATTTTCAGTAGCAAATAAAAATGTACATAGAGGAACTTAAAAAAAAAAGAATGGAATCGAAGCATGTCACTGGGTGTTAACATGGGGTTTTTTTTGGAGGGGGTGGTGGAGTATCAGGGATTGAACTCAGGGGCCCTCAACCACTGAGCCACATTCCCAGCCCTATTTTGCATTTTATTTAGAGACAGGGTCTCACTGAGTTGTTTAGCACCTCATTTTTGCTGAGGCTGGCTTTGAACTCCCAATCCTCCTGCTTCAGCCTCCAGAGCCTCTGGGGTTACAGGCATGTGCTACCATGACTTATCTCAGATTTAATGTTAAACACAGTTAATTTGTGTCCCTGGAGAGGCTGGAGAGGTGGACTGTACCCAAATTGGAAAAAATGGAAGTTGAAAACCAGGAGGAAGCAGCGCTGGGGCATTTGGGGAGAAGACTCTGTGAAATCCTGAGTCACTGGGCTCTAGGACACCCTCTGTGCCACCCCAGTTCTATACTCAGACTCAGCATCTGGTCTTGGTTTTATCATTGCATGTCACACAAAGTTTTAAGTTGTTGTGAGTCTTTCATAGTAGTTTCCAGAACAATTTCATTAATTATAGAAAGAGGGCTGGGCTGAAGCACTCGGGGTGTGCGTGGGGGGTGCGCCCTCCCTCTGTGACTCCCGCTGCCCTGAACTTACAGCTGTTCTCCAACTCCTCGCCCATCCGGATGCTCGGCCTCCCCTCAGGCCTAGAGCCAAAGGAGCCACCCACCACCAACTGAACCTCTGAAACCAAGAGCCAAAATAAACCTTTCTTCCTCACCATTGTTTTCCTTGGGTATTTTGGTCACAGCAATGACAAAGCTAACAGACACGCCTGCCATTGTCACTACCTCTTCCCTCTCCACCTCTGCCAAAACCAACTTGCCTTTTTTTTTTTTTTTGGCTGAGGCTGGCTTTGAACTCGTGATCCTCCTGTTGCAGCCTCCAGAGCTGCTGGGATTACAGGTAAAACCAACTTGCTTTCTAAAGAAACATAAGTAAATGAACAAAGTTGTAGGGAATAAATGTGCCACCTGTTAGGCCAGGGAAAGGATGCCTGGTCTTCTGAGCAGATGCTGTATACTGTTGCCTTTTGCCGGGTTTATTGGTGGCAAGAGCGCTGTTTTGTCCCTTCAAGTTACACTTTCCCCCTAATTGAGGAACTCTGGAGTGGATGCATGAGCACTGGAGAGTCAGGGCTTCTGCCCCAGCAGGCTCCAGGCTTCAGTGTGTGCCCAGAGACACCTGCTCGTAGGGTGAGTCCCAGGCAGAGGTTCTGACGCTGGGGAGAGGCCCAGGCCATGCCCAGACCAGAGGAGGGAGGGTGCCAGCACTAAATGCCATCACCGAAGATGCTTTCCAAGTCAAAAGTGACTCAAAATCCTGGAAGGAAAAAAAAGGTACTCATGGCCCCCATCCTTAGGGGTTGGGCTGGCTTTACATGGGCAAGGCCTCTGTGTCTATTTGGCGCTGGCCACTCAGAGAGCCCTGGGAAATAGGAGAAGGACCTGTCTTCAGAGAAAACCAAGTCTCCAGGCTGCTCAGGAGGCAGCTGTAGGAAAAGGCCAGCCAGAGCCTGCCCTAAGGGGGCCATGACTCCCTGCCTCGAGGAGGCAGCCCTCACCCTTGAGGCCAGCCAGGTGGTTGTTTTCAATGTTCTAAGACTTTCATTGTGAAAAGCCTCACACAATATTCACACACACAGAAGCATGGACCCACATATACTCACCAATTCAGGGATTTTAAAGGTACTGAGGAATAGCTTCAACAGTTCTAGAATCTCACTTTGAAAGAAAGCCCCGATTGCTGTTATGCCTGGCTTCATTCAGCCTGGAGCCCGTGACAGCCATGCTTTCACACGGTGCCAGTCGCTGGCTCCTTCTTGTGGCAGAGTAGCACTCCCTTACTCTGTGTGCTTCAGATTGTTTACAGATTCACTCCTGTTGGTGGGCATTTCGCTTATTTTCAGTTTGGGGCTGGAATAAGGCCACTGTGAACACTTGGGTACAAGTCTCAAGTCTCCCACCCTGGTACTGGGGATTGAACCCAGGGGTGCTCTGTCACTGAGCTACACCCTCAGCCCTTTTTATTTTTTATTTGGAAACAGGGTCTTGATAACTTGCCCAGGTTGGCCTTGAACTTGGGATCCTGCCTCAGCTTCCTGAGTTGCTGAGATGATGGGTCTGCCCCACCATGCTTGGCTATCGGATAACTTTCTTTCTTTCTTTTTTTTTGTAGTTGTAGGTGGACAGCATGCCTTTATTTTATTTATTTATTTTTATGTGGTGCTGAGGATCAAACCCAGTGCCTCACACATGCTGGGCCAGTGCTCCACCACTGAGCCCCAGCCCCCAGATAACTTTCTGATAAAGCTTTCGCTTTGATGACCTGACATCCTTCTGGAACTGGAAGAAACAGGAGGGCTGGCTGGAGAGGGGCAGAGTCACCACTGTCAGGCTTCTAATCATAAATCACAGTCTCAGTGAAGCTATTTTGACTGAGTGATACAGGCACCAATAATCAAATCAAAGGCACTAAAAGGCGTAGACAGCTCCCACTCATTAGCTTTATGACGGCAACTTTTTGAGCTTCTTAAAATTCAGGAACTGAAATCTCTCTGACCCATCAAACAACAAATCCATAAGTTAGACTTCATTCAATATTAAAAACTTTTTCAAAGATGCTGTAGAAAGAATGAAAGACAAGTGGCAGGGACAAGCTATTTGCAAGTCATCTATATGACAAAACACTTGTACCAGAATAGACAAAAATTCTCAATGTTCTACAAGAAAACAACCCTTGGGCTGCGGTTGTGGCTCAGTGGTAGAGCGCTTGCCTAGCATGTGGGAGGCACTGGGTTCGATCCTCAGTACCACATACAAATAAATAAATAGAAACAAAAGGTCTAGCAACAACTAAAAAAAATTAAAAAAAAAACAAAACCTTGTTTTAAAATATTGGGCAAAATGTTTTTAAAAACAACAGAAAAGATATACTGATAGCAAATAAGCACATGAAAAGATTCTCATTGAATTAGATACTAGGGAAATGCAAATTAAAGCTATCCTGAGATATGACTTCATATCTATGAGAATGGCTAAAATTCAACACTGACCTATCAAGTATGGCAAAGATGGGGGTAGGGTTGGGGAGGGGATCAATTCTCAGAGGCTGCTGGTAGAAATATAAAATGGTACAATACTTTTGAAAAGCAGTTTGTTAGTTTCTTAAATAAAACATAAGTGTACAGCTACAATGACTGCCATTTTACTCCTAGTTGTGTATACAATAAAAATGAAAGCACCTATCATACAAAAAAATTATACATGGGCTGGGGTTATGGCTCAGTGGTGGAGCGCTCACCTGGCATGTGTGAGGCACTGGGTTTGATCCTCAGCAACACATAAAAATAAATAAATGAAAATAAAGCTATTGTGTCCACCTACAACTAAAAATTATTTTTTAAAAAAATTTTTAGGGGCTGGGGATGTGGCTCAAGCGGTAGCGCGCTCGCCTGGCGTGTGTGCGGCCCAGGTTCGATCCTCAGCACCACATACAAACAAAGATGTTGTGTCCACCAAAAAATAAATAAATAAATATTTAAAAAAATTTTTTTTAAATCTTTTTTAAATTTTAAAAATTCATACATAAGTATTCTAAGCAGCTTTTTTTTTTTTTGCTAAGAACCAAAAGCTAGAAGCAGTTCAAGCCCAAACCTATCAGCAGGTGATGGGCTATGGTCCAGCCACAGTGACACTACTCAGGAATACAAAGCGATAGAGCGATGATGCACGCCCCAGCATGGGTGAGTCTCAAAATAATTACATTGTTCCCAGTGTTGTGGCACATGCCTTGTAATTCCAGTGACTCAGGAGGCTGAGTCAGGAGGATCACAAGTTCAAAGCCAGCCTCAGCAACTTAGTAAGGCCCTAAGTAATTTGGTGAGATCCTATCTCAAAATAAATACATAAATAAAAAGGGCTAAGGATGTGACCCAGTAATTAAGCATCCCTGGGTTCAATTCCAGGTACAAAAGAAAAAAATAATAATTACATTGTGGGGCTGGGGTTACAGCTCAGTGGTAGAGCACACGCCTAGTACTTGTGAGGCGCTGGGTTCGATCCTCAGCACCACATAACAATAAATAAAATAAAGGCATTGTGTCCAACTACAACTAAAAAAAAATAAAAAAGGAATAATTACATTGCATGAAATTAGCAGGACAAATAAAACATTTATAAATCCAGTTACACATAACTCTAAAAATGCAAATAAATGACTGTGTAGTGACTAAAAGCAGGTGGCCTCGAGTAGAGGGAGGGTGGGGCTGTAAAGGCCTACTGTCCAGGAAAGGCCCCCTGTGCCAGCCACGGTGGTGATGTCATGATGCATACACATGTCTAATTCACCAAATTGCCTGCTTTAAATATGAGCGGTTAATTGCAGAGCAATATGGTTAAAAATAGCAATCAATCCACTTGGGGTCCACACTTACCAGATGTGAACTCATGATTCTGTTCCGAGGTACCCACAGAGACAGACATGAGCTCAGAGTTTCATTCACAAAAGCCACACATACACTCAGCCCAAAGTTCATGACAGGAGAATGGTAATGTCACAGGAATATGGGAAACTGAAGCTCTGACCCTTGGTTCTAGTGTTATGATGAAAGAAAATTTAAAGTTAGTCACCCAAAGCCCTGCAAAAGAACTTTGTAAGTGAAATCAAAGTAAGGCTCAAGCGGAGAGCATGAGAGAGTGAGAGAGGGAGAGAAGGGGGGGGGGAGGAAGAGTAGGTCGTCTCTGAGCAGAGAACGGCAAAGGTAACGTGCCTTTCTAAATTTTATTGCAATTTTATAGTTTCTATGAAAACTGGGGTCCACCTTTTGCACTCTGCCAATCAGGTGTCAAACTCCTCCTTTATGATGGGGGTGGTGGAATTTTTGACCCTAACTGGTCCTCTTTGGAACAGTCATAGTGGCCACCCTATTCAGGGGGCTTCATCTACAAGTCAACCCTATGTTAATGTGGGTATGGGGGTCAGTGGGCAGTCAGAAGTTGCCTTATGCAGTGATACAGACCTGTAGTCCCAGGGCAGGCAGGAGGCTGAGGCAGGAGGATTGCAAGTTCCAAGCCAGCCTCAGCAGCTTAGTGAGGCTCTAAGCAACTTAGTGAGACCCTGTCTCACAATAAAAAATTTAAAAAGTGATGGAGATGTGGCTCAGTGGTTAAGTGCCCCTGGGCTCAATCCTTGGAGAGAGAGAGAGAGAGAGAGAGAGAGAGAGAGAGAGAGAGAGAGAGAGAGAGAGAGAGATATGCCTTAGTATACCTGGGCTACTAAAAAAACCTCCCTTCCAAGCTATACGGAGGTACTGATGGCCCTAACTCCTAGCTTCACACTGACCTCAGTGGACCCTGTCTAGAGTTAGTCCCATTAATCCTTCTTGATGTATTTTTCCAACTAATTCCTTTTGCTTCCATCTGTTCCTTCTTAAGATCTGGGCACTTTTCTACAAGTTATCTGTTGCCAGTTGTTTTCTCATCTGCCTTGAAAGTGGTTTAAAGACCCTAAAAGTAATTTATAGAATAACTGTGACCTTGCCCTGCATTTCACTGCTCATTACTAGCTACTACCTAACGTTCCCCCCTGAAGGACTAGAGACCCTAAATCATATAGGGAACAAGGGTGATAAAATAAAATCATTGGCTGATGAGGGGCAAGGCCTTTTGGGTAGGTATGCCCAGTCTTTGCAGTCAGTGAAATGTTCTAGATTACAAGTAAGGTCATCCTGGGGACCATGGCAAATCTCTGATTTAGTAGAAACAGATAATAAAGCCATCTGGGAGGCAGATGCCCTATGAGAAAAACAAAAAGACTCACATATGGGAATAAGATGGATACAATAGGTACAGCGACATCCGAATATATCAATGAGCATGATAATGACTACAGACACCAGCAATTTCCTCTATTAGCAAGTGCCAGAAAACCATGAACTAAAAAGTTGTCCCCATGATAAGGCTGGTGAGGGCATAGCATCTATCTGGAAGTGCAAGTCTTTGAGGAATTTAGTCACGTGGTCAGAGTTGTCAGGGATGTATGTAAACACCACATCCAGTCTGAATTTGGTTTTGTAAAACAGCTTTTCTCTAAGTTAAGGAGACAAACACCTCTCTCAGGGTCATGGAGAGTTTCTGGGGTATAATTGGTCCACAGCTTCCACAGGCCAGATTATATCCTTTAGAGCAATTTTTGGAATAAACAGGGAAGCTAAATGGTCATACCAATGAAAAATGGCTTATCCCCATCCATGCTTGAGGCTGGGGAGGTTTTCAGGTGTCCTGTTTTGTGTCCATTTCTCAATAGTAGATCTTCTCATCTAGCCTGGAGACAGGAGGGGCCATAAGTTGTTCCTAGATATCCACTGGGTCCCATTGGGTGCTGTGCACCCAATTCCAGGTCTTGATGAACCAATTAGTCCCAAATCAGTCATCAGTCTATTAAATCAAAATATGTTGATATTGAGATTCTGGGGTCCATTTTAACTCCTGAATGGAATTAGGCTACCTACCATAAGTGTAATTACATTATTCCCAACAAATTGGGGCCTTCTGATTTAGATGTCCTGTAGTAAGTGTAAGCCATATATATTCATCCCCCCAATTTTTTTAAAATTGGGAATTGAATTGAACCCAGGGGCACTTAATCACTGAGCCACACCCCCAGTTCTTTTTATTTTTTATTTTGAGACAGGGTCTCACTAAGTTGCTTAGGGCCTCACTAAGTTGCTGAGGTTGGCTTGAACTTTTGATCCTCCTGCCTTAGCCTCCTGAGTTGCTGGGTTTATAGGCATGTGCCACCACGCCTGGCTATATTCATCCCAAATTTGATAGTAACCATCCTTACATATTTGACATTCTGGTATTAATAGTGGAAGATGAGGAGTAGATGGGCTCAAAAGCTCGAAAATTGGCTTGCTCTAAAGTGGAGTTTTTTTCCCATGACCTGGCTGTGACAAAGTCTTTTTTATAGGCCACAAGTTAACATTTGCACAAGTAGTAGTTTGTGATGGTACATCTCTTCCTTTTGTTGTAGCATTAGAGATTGTAATTTTATATAGTAGTCCCTTTTTAGGGAGATACCCAACAAGGTAATGTCAATTAATTGTTCTGATTGTTCAACTATTGACAACATTAAAAAAAAGGAAGGAAGGAAGAAAGGAGGAACTTGCTGGGCACAGTGGCACATGCCTATAATTCCAGACACTTGCCAGGCTAAGGTAGGAGGATCACAAGTTCAAGGCCAGCCTCAGCAACTTAGCAAGACTCTGCCTCAAAATAAAATATAAAAAGGGATGAGAATGGGGTCCGGGGTTGTGGCTCAGTGGTAGAGCGCTTGTTTAGCATGCATGAGGCAGTAGGTGTGATCCCCATACCACATTAAAATAAAAACAAATAAAATAAAGATATAAAAAAAGGGATGAGGATGTGACTCAGTGGTTAATTGTCCCTGGGTTCAATTCCCATACCAAAAACAAACAAACAAACAAAACTAAAAGCCCAAACAAACAAAACAAACTTGGAGTTCCTTGAATGGAAAACTTAAAACTTAGACAAGCTCCTAACTTTATTAAGATATCATGACCCAATAATGGAGTTGGACATTTAGCCATTACCAAAAAAAAAAAAAAAAAGCAAAAAAAAAAAGTGAGCATTACATCTCCCCAGCTGTGACACACAGGAGGAGTAAAACGTCTTACCCTGGGTTCTCCATTGGCCTTCACTAACTGCTGAGCTGGAAATCAGCAGAAAGGTGTCCAGGAAATGAGGTCCAAGCACTCTGAGTGGCGCCAGTATCCAAAAGGAATTGAATGGCCTAGTTCTTACCTCCAGAATTACCCTCGGTGTAGCCCTACTGATGGTGACGGTGACTGGGCTGCCGACCAGTTCTGAAGGCCTCCTCATTCTTGGGCCATCACTTGGAGAGTGTCTGATCGAAGCCCCTTCAGCCCTGAGGGCAGTCAGCTTGCCAGCGGCCTCTCCTGCCTCACTCAGGGCAAGGAGTCTTTGGAAGCTTTGCCCTTAATCGGGCAATCTTTCTTCCAGTGTCCTGGTTTTCTGCAATGACGGCAGATGTCTTCAGGGCTAGAGGTCCTGTGGAGAAAGGAAGAGGTGGTCTCTAAGAGCTGCAGCCTTTCTCTCACCCCCCTTTTTCTCTTTTCACCCGTTTCCTCTCAGCCTCTATTACAAAAGACCTGGGAGGCTACCTGGGGTAGGCCATCAAGGGAAGTCCCAGGACCCGCTACCATTTTTTGTGATTTCTTTCTAATATCTGGAGTGGACTGAGTGATGAGTTTATCTTTTAAAATAAGTTGCCCTTTAAGAGATGTAGGAGGGAAGAGTGTATATTTTACTAAAGCTTTCCTTTCTAGAAAAGCTGTGAGACTTTTCTCTAACCTCTGATCAATAGTTGCCAATTTCATGTAATTAATAGGTTCTATCCTACTGTTTTAAAGTCCTGCCATGAGACAAGTGATCATGGGATCCCTAAGCCACTTGCCAATTGATTCATCGTAATTCCATTGAGGGTCCTCAGTTGGGACAGCTGAAGGACCCACAGGGTATAAAGTGTAGGTAATCATTTCCCAGAACCCTAGCCGCTTCTGTTACCCGATGTCTGTCTGTGTCTGTTAGAGTTTGACTCAAAATTTCCGTTTTTGTCTCCCTAGGTTAGATCAAAAGTTTGGGTTAAATGTTGGAATCCCTCTATATATTTATCAGGGTCATTAGAAAACTTCCCCAAATCCTGCTTAATTTGTTTTAGATCTCACATAGAAAAAGGCACCTGTATTCTGACTGTCCCAAATTCTCCACTTGTTTCTTGTAATGGGCGTCATCTGGTCATAGGCTCAGTGGGGACAGGCTTGTGACAAAACAAACAGGAGCAGTAGGTAATGGTGGACAGAGAAGAGTGGAAGAATTAGACTTTGATGGATCTGAGTGTGAAGCACACGGTTGAGAGGGAGGAAGGTGGAGTTTTAGGGGATCCTGTAGGCCAGCAGTGTCATGACTCATCATTGCTACAAGAGCATCATCAAAGAAAGCCTCTATGTAGAAGACTTCTGACCATTTCCCTTCTTTTCTGCAAAAAAGAATCTAATTGGGAAAGAGTATTATAGTTTGGACTCTCATTGATGAGCCATTTCTCTTTATCCCCTAATTCACATTAAGGCCATGCAACATATAAAAGAAAATTAATCTCTTCTTCTTGAAGGTCTATGGGTCAAAACAGTCCCAGTTTTTCAGGATACACTGCAAGGGGATGGTAGACGATACTGATGATTGATTTCCATCAGTGAAACAAATAAGGCCAGAGTCTGTCATACCCCAGGTGTCCCTCAGCAGTACTGACATCCAAGAGATGACCGTATGAAAGCCTCCCTCCCAAACAGTCCACTTTAACCCAGAAACAGGATGCATCCCTGTGTGGTTCCCAAGAGCCTGGCGTAGCATGCCTGTCCAAGCTCCGCAACTTGTGGCTTGTTTGCTGAACCCTCTGTCACTCAAGCTTGTAATTTAAGAAACATTTTAATAACTTTATGCCAGCCAGTGATATAACTTGGGGACGTGACCCTTAATCCTTTTGCATCGAATTTTTAAGAGTAGCATAGACCTGGTATTGGAGAGTAGAAAGGAATGGAGTTTTTGTGTCACTGTGTTGGAAACATGGAAAGTCCCAAAACAATAGCAACAATAAATAAGTGACATAGAAAAGAGCAAGGATCACAGTGTTGTTCCGCTTTCTCTTTGAATATAAATATGAGGGGACATAGTGTCCAGGAAGAGTCACTATACATTCCCACTTCATTATATTTTTTTTACATTTTTAAATTTTTATTTTGTGGAGCTGGGAATTGAACCTAGGGCCTCATGCATGCTAAGCAAATGCTTCATCACTGAGCCATACCCCCAACCCACAGAGTCACTATATGCTAAGGATAAAAACTACCGTTTTGGTAAAGAAAAGAAAACCAGTTGAGAAAATGTTTAATAGCTGCGAGGTATCTTAAACTAACTAGTACCCAGTACGGTGATTTGTAAAGATGGTGAGCTCATTACCCTCCAGATTCTGGATATGGCCTCTAATAGAAGGTGATGGTGTCCTTCCTGAAGAGAGTCAGGTATACACCATCAGATGACAGCCTCAACAGCGGAGGAGTCCCAGTGCCGCCGTAGTGGCCCTGCTCAAAAAGCCACAAAAAGCAAGAGAGCGTGCAAGTCTTCATGCCAGCCAGAGAAAACAAGGTGTCACAGAGGTTACTGATTGCAGAAACGATGAACAAATACTACATGATGATATAAGACAAAGAGCACAGGTGTCACATGGAAGGGCTTTTGGCAGAAGGAAGTGTACGCGGCCAAGTCCAAGGCAAAAGGCAAGGTATCAGAGGCTAGGTTAGACGTCATCTCAACCAAGGCTGGGAGACGAGCAAGGTGAAATTTAAATACCTGTTCTGTCGATGGCTGTCAATCCAAGTCCAGGCACCAGGTTAGATGTCACTGGAGAGTGGGGAGCTGAAGCTGCAAACCTCAGTTCTGGTGTCCTGATGAAAGAAAATTGGAAGTCTGCCACCCAACGTCATGCAAGAGATCATAAGAGAAAGTAAAGTAAAAGCCGAGTAAGGTTCAAGCAGAGAGCACTCTCAAGAGAGTGGGTCATCTCAGAGCAGAGAAAGAGTAACAATGCCTCCCCAAATTTATTGCTGTTTTACGGCTGCTCTGAGAATTGGAGTCCACCTTCTTCACTCTGCCAATCAGGTGTAAAAATCCTCCTTCGTGTGGGTCAGAGGAGTTTTTGACCCTAATTGGTCCTCTCTGGAGCTGTCATGGTGGCCACCCTATTCAGGGGGCTTCATCTACAAGTCAATCCTATGTTAATGTGGGTATTGGGGTCAGTGGCCGGTCACAAGTTGTCTTAGTGTGCCTGCGCCTCTAAAGAAACTTCCTTTCCAAGATATATGGAGGCGCTGATGGCCCTAACTCCTAGCTTTTCGCTGACCTCAGTGGACCCAGTCAACAGTTAGTCCCTTTCTTGACGTATTTCTCCAATGAGCTCCGTTCCCTTCTATTTGTTTATTCTCAAGATCTGGGTACTCGGTGTTTTTCTATAGGTTATCCATTAGCTGTTGTTTTCTCATCTGCTTTGAAAGTTGTTTAAAGACTCTAAAAGTAACTTAAAGAACACCTGTGACCTTGCTGTGCGTGTCATTACCAGTTACTACCTAAGAGTTGCAGTGGGGCTGAGCATTTGTGACAGAGACTGTGGAGTCCACAAAACCTTCCCAGAAGGAGCTAGCTGACCCGGGTCTAGTCGAGGATAACCAACCTCAAGTCAACTTTTTTACCACGCCAAGGAAAAAGTCAGATGCAGAAAGCTATACAGTACCTGATTCCATTTTTACAGAAATATTTAAAAAAAGATACAACTCTGGAGATGGAAAGCAGAGTAGTGGTGCTGGGGTGAGGGGACAAAGGGCGGCAGACTGAAGAGTCACAGGGGGCAGGAGACCTCTGAGGCTGGGCTATAGGATGACCACACAGCTCTGTAAATTAACTGAAACTCACCAAGCAGCACACTTAGAATGGGCAGACTTTATGGTCTGTAAGTGATACCTCAGTAATGTTGTCCAACTGACTGCGGTGGCTGCACAGCTCGGTCCTTCTCTACCACCTGGCGCCTGGCACAGAGGACTCCATAAACATTTGCTGACTAAATCGGGAAAATTTATGAGAATTTCAAAGAATTAATCCTGCTTCCTAAGGTGTTCAGACATTGACCCTTTGCAAGGTGACATGGGTCTTTCTCCACACACCCCCCTGCTGATGAGAAGCAGGTCCTGTGGATTCCTCCTTGATGGCCTCCTTCGAAGCACCTCTGTGACCAACAGCCCTGGAAGGCACAGCAGGCTTTGGCTGCTTTCCACCAGGCCACCCCTGCACCTCAGTGTCGCTGTCTTCTCAATCAAGACCTCTGTTTATTTTTGGATGGAAGCTGATTGCCGGGGGGTGGGGGCGCAGGGCCACCCCAACAGCCTCAGATTTGGACCCCTGGATCTCATCAGGCTGCCTTGGTTATGCCATGGGGGAGGGACTCAGGGCCTCTTGAAGGAAATGGCAGAAGACCCAGAGAACAAGGGGCTCTTGGGTGCTGGGAAAGGTCCCACCAGAGGGCACCTTAGCTCCCTGCTTTATCAGTGACAGGAGCTGGGCTGCAGGGCGGTTAGGATGCAGACTTCGGCAGGGTGAGTGTGGTGTCCACACCCAGAGCAGGGTCCACACACACATCTCCAGGGTTGTAGTAACCTGACTGTGGTGCAGGGACAGACCCCTTTAAGTGCCCCCTCTCCACTCTCTCTCCAGTCTCTCCAAGGCCATCCCCCTCTCCAGAGTAACCTCCAAGGCCACTTCCTTCCCAGCCTCCTCCAAGGCTCCCCTCCCCCACAGCCCCTCCAAGGCTTTCCCTACCTTCCAAGACTCCTGCCTCCCCTGTCCCTCCAAGTTCCCCCCTCCATCCCTCCTCCAGGGATATGCCTTCTCCACTCCAGCTGCCTGATACCAGAGGGGACACCACAGCCTGTGGTGGCCAGCACTCTCAGGAGCCCAGGCTGGATCACCATGAGGCTGGAATTAAAGGAACCCCAGCTGTCTGCAAAAAATGTCGATTCATTACCCAAATTCATAAAGACAGGCAGAGAAAACAACTACAATAAATAATTTAATTAAAATTCCAAACACAAAAGCATTAATGTTAACATTTGATTGTTGGAAAATATACACAGCCTTTCCCCATGTTAACATAAACACTGGCTCATGGTAACAACACCCACTGAAATAAAATCATTTAGGCACTTGGGTGTAGAAAGTGGGGAAGAATAAAATATAATCTTTGCTGCTGCTCCCCATGAGGTCTGAGGAGCTGTTCTTGCTCCCCATGAGGTCTGAGGAGCTGTTCTTAACACAGCCAGCATTACTGATGAAAACCGGTGGCCATGCACCTCCCGGGGCAAGGTCCAGTACATTTAAAATGGGAAAATTTCCACCGATAACATATAAGATTTCCAATTCCTTTCAGTCTGAGATAGAACCCAAAGAAAGATGACATTTCCTTTTAATTACTTTGGCTTTTTTTCTTCATTCTTGAATAGTTAAGAACGTGACTGGTGGGCACTTAAACAGGACAGGACCCAGGGATGCACGTGAGGTTCAGGAAAGTTAAGTGTCTGACAACTTGCTTTCTTGTAAGGTCACTGGCCTTCAATTTTAACCTTAACTCAGATGGGATTTGGGGGGGCCTCTGAATAAAACCCAAAATACAGAACCACCAGCATGTCACTCAGAGTGGGCCCAGAGCACCTTCCTGGAGGATGAACAGCAGGGTTGTCCTGGTGTGCTCTTCTTGCTGTGGTCCTCTTGGGCTGCAGACAGGGTGTCAAGGCTGTGGATGTGGCTGGGAGGCCGAGCTGGGTGCTGGCCCCGAAGCCGGTGGTCACTGAGCGGCTGCAGCAGCCTGCATGTGCTGTAGGAGCTGCTCACAGTAGGTGGCTGAGCGGTGCTTGTGGATGACGGCCTCGGTCTCCCGTACTAGGAGGTCTGGAAACAGCACGCTGCCCTCTTTGAGGACCTCTGCAAAACAGCGAAACCCCTTGAAGATGCCAGAAGCCAACGGCAAGCAGCCTTGTGCTCTGCACCCAAGCTCCCAGGTCAGAATGTGTAAGCATTTCGCAGGCTGATGAGGTCACAGTGTGGGCAGAAGGAACTTACAACAGTCCCCTTGGAGCTGCTGGAGAACACAGAGCGGGCATCGTTTCTGTGTCCGAAGGGCCTTGGTAGCATCTGAACCCAGGGGCTCTACCACTGATCTATACCCCAGCCCTCCTTTTCTTATTCGAAAAATAACATTTTTATTTAAGAATCAAAATGTAATTAGTCATTTGTAATATGCTTCTTGCTCAGCAGCGGGTCTAACTGGTAGAGGTATTTAGAGGGTTGCTAGGATGTGAGGACAGGGAGTAGAAGGTAAAGATATTACAACAATGTTGTTCAACTTTGATGTTTTCTTAAGGCCTTTCTTTACCTCCTGAGTCATGAAATTATTTCACTTAGAAGTCTTTCTTCCATTTACTTCCTTCCAAAATTTCTCCTTCTTTTATATTTTCTAGTTCATATTTTTAAAAAATTTTTGCTCTTTTTAGTTATATATGACAATAAAACGTATTTTGACATATTATACAAACCTGGAGTGTAACTTCCCATTCCTGTGGTTGTACATGATGTGGAGTTACACAGGTCGCGCATTCAGATATGAACATAGGAAAGTGATGTCTGATTCATTCTACTGTCTTTCCTATTCTGATCCCCCTCCCTTCCCTTCATCCCCCTTTGTCTAATCCAGTGAACTTCTATTCTTCCCTCCCTCCCCTTATTGTGTGTTAGCATCTGCATATCAGAGAGAACCTCTGATCTCAGCTCTTTTTATTTTGAGACAAGGTCAGTAAGTTGGTGAGGTTGGTCTTTTTTTTTTTTGAAAGAGAATTTTTTAATATTTATTTTTTTAGTTATCGGCAGACACAACATCTTTGTTTGTACGTGGTGCTGAGGATCGAACCCGGGCTGCATGCACGCCAGGTGAGCGCGCTACCGCTTGAGCCACATCCCCAGCCCCATGTGAGGTTGGTCTTAAACTCAAGGTCCTCCTGCCTCAGTCTTCCAAGTCACTAGGATTGCTTAAGAAATTGTAGGACAATGCCTATGTAAATTTAAATGTCACAGTAACAATGAATTCTTGCTAGTTTATATAAATATATCCCATTGGCTGCAGGGCCATGCCTGTAATCCCTGATTCAGGAGGCTGAGGTAGGAGGATTGTAAATTGGAGGCCAGCCTCAGCAATTTAGAAAGAGCGTAATAAGCAATTTAGTTAGAGCCTATTGCAAAGTGAAAAATTAAAAGAGCTGGGGATGAGCACTCCTAAGTCAATCCCAAGTACCAATTAACCAACAAGGGGCTGGGGATGTGGCTCAAGCGGTAGCACGCTCGCCTGGCATGCGTGTGGCCTGGGTTCGATCCTCAGCACCACATACAAAACAAAGATGTTGTGTCCGCCGAAAACTAAAAAATAAAAAAATATTTAAAAAAACCAAAAAAAAACAAAAAAAAACAAAAGCCACATGCTTCCCCAGCAGGTGTTTGAGCCAAAGCAGAATGAGGTGATATTTGACAGGTGATTCCTGCTCCTGACACTCCATTTACTCCCAGTGGTTCTTTCCCTCCAGTGGAGGCCTCTGTGCATGACTGTTGCTGGCATCACAAAAGCAATGTTGCCATCGTTCAAATGCAAGATGGACTGATGGACTGTAATGCGGGGGAGTACGAGGTTCCTGAGGTGTCGTCCATTTGCTGGGTAAAGAATCTCAGGAACTAGTGTCTCTCCATTGGTACCACTGGTACTATATGGTACCAGAGGGGAGGACCCACAATTATCTGAAAAGGCTTTAAAAATACCCTTTGTGGACTGGGGTTGTGGCTCAGTGGTAGAACGCTTGCCTCGCATGTGTGAGGCCCTGGGTTTGATCCTCAGCACCACATACAAATAAATAAATAAAAGAAAAAAAATGCCCTTTGCTACTCCAGTTGAATGTGAGGTGGAGGTGGGGACACATCTTTTCTCAGTTTCAACCAAAGAACTACAGGCCCCACAGGACTGGATGCAGCGGCAGATGTGACAATCTAGTCACCTCTCATCAAGCTGGATGTTAGAGAGAGTTGCAAAATGTAAGAGCTCCACCACTCTTCTGCTGTTTTGTTTTAGAAAATATGTTTCCCAAAACACAAGTTATTTGTGTTGTTACATAATGGGTCTATTGTTATGTTAGCTTTTATTATTTTTTTTAGTATCAGGGATTGACCCTGGGGGTGTCCTACCAATGAGCTAATCCCCAGCCCTTTTTAAATTTTTTTTTGTTTGTTTTTTTAAATTTTGAGACAGGGTCTGGCTAAGTTGTCCAGAGGGCCTTGAACTTATGATCCTTCTGCCTTAGCCTTCAGAGTTACTGGGATCATAGGCATGCGTCACCACTCTCAGTTACTGTTATTTTAAACGAATTAACAATTACTAAAAAATTTCTCAACTTTTACTTCCTCATTATTGAAGGCCTTTGATATAATTCAGTACCCATTCATGATTAAAAAACTGAAGAAACTGGGATCAGACAGAACCTATCTCAATATCATAAAGCAATCTAGGAAAAACCCAAAGCAAATGTCACAGAAAAATAGGAAGCATTTCTTTTAAAATCTGGTACAAGACAAGAATGTCCACTGTCACCACTCCTGTTTAACACTGCCAGAAACTCTAGCCAGAACAATTAGGCAACCAAAGAAAATAAAAGCGATAGGAATAGGAAAGGAAAAAGTCATGTCATCACTGTTTGAAGATGGTATGATTCTGTACCTAGAAGATCTAAAGAACTTCACCAAAAGACGTCGGAGCTAATAAACAAATTTACAAAGTAACAGGTTACAACATCAACATACGAAAATCAACTGCTTTCCTATATACCAATAACAAATCTTCTGAGAAAGAAATCAGGAAAACAATTCCATTCACAATAGCCTCAAAAAAATAAAACACCTAGGAATAAATCTAACCAAGGAGGTGAAAGACTTCTCTATTACTACAGACTTCTCTATAACTGAAAACTAAAGAACACTGAAGAGAGAAATTGAAGAAGACCTCAGAAGATGGAAAGGCCTCTCATGTTCATGGACAGGCAGAATTCATATTACTAAAATGACCATACTACTAAAAGCAATACACAGATTCAATGTAGTCCCCATCAAAATATCAATGACATGCTTCACAGAACTAGAAGAAACAGTCCTAAAATTCATTTGGAAGAATAAAACCCAGATAGCCAAAGCGATTAAGCCAAAAAAGGCAGTGCTGGAGGCATCACGATGCCCGACTTCAAGTTACACTGCAGAGTTAGAGTGACAAAAATGGCACTGTACCAACAGAGAAACAGACATGTTCTACCCTGTACAGTGGGACAGAATCCAAGACAGAGACACACCCACACATTCACACTCATCCAATTCTTGACAAAGGTGCCAAAAACATACCCTGGAGAAAAGACAGCCTTTTAAAAACAAATGGTGCTGGGACAACTGGTTATCCAAATGTAGAAGAAAGAAACTAGACCCTTACCTCTCACTCTGCACAAAAATCAACTCAAAACAAATCAGAGATCTTAGAATTAGATTAGAAACTAGAAGAAAACATAGGGTCAACACTCCAGCATATAGGCACAGGCAATGACTTTCTCGATACGACCCACAAAGCTCAGGATATAGTGCCGAGAGTTAATAAATGGGATGACATTAAAGGACAAAGCTTTTGCACAGCAAAGAAGCAATTAGGAATGTAAAAGGAGAACTCACAGAATGGGAGAAAATCTTTGCCAGCTATTCTTCTCACAGAGAATCGTATCTAAAATATATAAAGAACTCCAAAAAACCCCAACCCCCCCCCAAAAAAAAACCCTTTACACCAAAAATCAAATAACCAAATTAATAAAATAGGCAAACAAATTAAACAGACACTTTTTAAAAGAAGAAATACAAGGGTCAACAAATATATGAAAAAAAGTTCAACATCATTAGCAATTAGCAAAATGCAAATCAAAACTACACTGAAATTTCATCTCACACGCCAGAATGGCAGTTATCAAGAATATAAACAATAATAAATGTTGGAAAGAATGTGGAGAGAAAGGAACACTTTTTAAATTTCTCAATTTTTAATTTTTTAACTGTAGATGGACACAATACCTTTATTAATTTTTATGTGGTGCTAAGGATTGAATCTAGTGCTTCACATGTGCTAGGCAATTGAGCCACAACCCCAACCCCAAAGAATACTTTTATATTGTTGGTGGGATTATAAATTAGTACAACCATTATGGAAATCAGTATGGAGGCTCCTCAAAAGGACAGGTATGGAACCATCATATGACCCAGCTAAACCCATGTCTTGGTATTTATCCTAAAGAATTAAAGATCATCACACTACAGTGATACATACATACTCATGTTTATAGCAGCAATAATTCATAGTAGCCAAACTAAGGAACCAGCCTAGAAGTCCATCAACAGATGAATGGATGAAGAAAATGTGGTATATATACACAACAGAGGTTTTTTTTTTAATATATGTTTTATTATTGGCTCTATGCCTGTTACTCAAGATTTAAAGTTTCCTTTAGCAAATGTGTATTGAGTATGTAGTGTCTTGTGTGTTCTAGGTAGATTGTAGGCATTGTAATCTAATCCTGCTTCCTTGTTTTGTCTTTTTTTTTTTTTAAAGAGAGAGTGAGAGAGAGGGGGGGACAGAGAGAGAGAGAGAGAATTTTAATATTTATTTATTTTTTCTTAGTTTTCGGCGGACACAACATCTTTGTTGGTATGTGGTGCTGAGGATCAAACCCGGGTCTCACGCACGCTAGGCGAGCACGCTACCGCTTGAGCCATATCCCCAGCCCCTACACAACAGAGTTTTATTCAGGCATAAAGAAAAATGAAATTATATAATTTGCAAGAAAATAGATGTAACTAGAGACCATTATGTTATATGAAGTAAGTCAACCTTAGGTCAAGGGTCATATGTTTTCTCTCCTATGTGAAAACTAGACAAGAAAAAGGAAAAGAAAGGTGGGGGCAGAGTTCATGAAAATCAAAGGAAGACCAGCAGAGGAGAGGGACCAAGGGGTAAGAGGTGGGGAGGGGGGGGCTGGGATGTGGCTCAAGCGGTAGCGCGCTCGCCTAGCATGCGTGCGGCCCGGGTTCGATCCTCAGCAGCACCACATACCAACAAAGATGTGTCCGCCGAGACCTAAGAAAAAATAAATAAATGTTAAAATTCTCTCTCTCTCTCTGTCCCCCTCTCCCACTTTCTCTTTAAAAAAAAAAAAAAAAAAAAAAAAAAGAGGTGGGGAGGGCAGAAGGAATGCTGGGGATGATGTTGGCTGGATTACGTGGTCATCTTGTGTACTGTGCGAGTGTACAAATTTGTAACAACAAATCCCATCCGTATGCACTATTACAATGCACCAACAAAAAAAGGGGGAAACCATTTTCTCAACTTTAATTCCTACGATGGTATCAGCACTAAAATCACAGAGACAAAGCTGGGTGGGACGGCCACAGTCTCCTGAGTGCAGCTGCTACCCCTGGTATGTGCAGGCACAGGGCCATTAGCTTACCTAAGACTGCGTCCTGGATGGTGCGCTCGGGGTCATCCAGGTGCACGAGGAGCTCCCGGTACAGGTACTGAATGCTGCTCTGATAGTAGGCTCTCCCCTCGGAGCTCTGGACGCACTGCAGCCAGGTGACCAAGGTGGAGGCCGCTGTCAGCCTCACTTCATTAGACACGTCATCCAGGCGCTTCAAGAGCTCTAGGAGGAGCGGCCCGGACAGGAGTGAGAGGGTGCAGGCTGATACTTTGGGTGCAAAGATCCATTAATAATATTTAACCCACAAACTGGAGGCACTTGTTGTTCCACGAACCCATACCTAGTGGGAGACACCAGGCATTCAAGCTCTGAAGCCGAGGCACTCTGTGCTGGCCTGGGCCTAGGTTGTACTGTCTTCTAACACCTGCCTGCAGGCTCGGCAGCTCCATCCTGCCCAGCCGCTGTGCCCAGAGGCTCCAAGATGTTGATCACATACAGGCCTCCCAGGCTGGCTGCCCATCTTTCCCAGCCAGCAGCTGGCAGCGGGTGGGTTGCTGACTCTTCCTCTCACCACTGTCGCCTCTGGATAGGGTCGAGGCAGTGACAGTGATGGCTCTGAGTTTGTTTCTACTGGCCACTGTGACCAGGCCACTCTGCCCACCAAAACAGAACAATCTTTCCTGATGGGTGAAACTTTCAAAGTAAGAGAGTAAGATTTTTAACCACATCTATACTTTTCCCCATAATCTTAAGAAAACCTTTGGCATCTGAAAGATTGGTATGGGTAGGAAGAGAAGGTGCTGGTGGGAGAGGCACCCGGGTTGAATGTGTCTTCTCTCCTGCATGGAAGGCATGGAAAATACCCAAAGTTCAGGGTGTCCCACAAAGAGGGGCCTCTGACTTCCTCTTGAGAGACACCTATGTGCTCCCACAGGTGCTGGGCATCTGCTGTAAACTGTGCAGAAGATGCACATCTGCACATCTAGGACTAGCACAGGGGAGGAAACTGCCCCAGGCACGCAGCATGATGTCCACACATGCTGTGAGGCAAGCACATCATCCTGCCTTCTCAGGATGAGGAATCAAGTGAGAGTCAGGATGTGTGCTGGCAGCCAGGGCACAGAGTCAAGTGCAAAGGCACACTCCTCTAGGTCTATGAGTGCCTGGGCCAAGTCCAGATCCCATGGGGTTGGTGCTTCCTCATGTAAACTCTGTAGCTGCGGAGAGAAGAGGCTGCCTGCAAGTTCACTTCTGTCACAGCTGCAATGTAACTGATGGAATTGATGCCTCCTGTCAGGGCTGGTCCTGCTATTCCCTTTCATTACAGTGGGTCAAGGTGTCCCTCTGACTCTGGGCAAGTAGGCAACAGTTCTTTCAACACATCACCTTAAGAGCACAGAAGGGCACTAAGAGGTACAGGAACCTTCTGAATTCTTTTGTCATGAAAATAACCACACCTCTGCTGTAAACTGCAGGACAAACTCCAACATGTGCAGTCTCCTCCTAGCTTTTCTTTTTAAAAGCAAACAGCCACCAGACTGACCTGGGCAGTTAGCAAGTCACACTGGACAAGCCTGCCCCAAAATAGAATCCTAAAGACTGTAGGTGGGAACAAAACGTCTGTTCCAACAAAAATAAAACAAAAACTTATAAAAAGCAAAGCTGAGAGAAGAGGTGAGAAGGCTCTGGACTTTAGATTTCTTCAGGAGGCACAAGTGTCTGTCCTGCAGCGGGACTGAGAGTCTGCAGAGGGCTGCGCACTCCTGTCTCTCCCAGGTGCCTCCCAACTCCTCTCAGGCCACACCTCACCTTCTCTTCCATGCCTTCAACACACCGAGCTTTATATTCCAGAACTTATTTTCATTTACAAAAGTCTTTGAAGATGATCTTTCGGAAATTAAGTGTGTGGGTGCTCCCATTTTAAGAAATAAGCAACAACAGATATGCAGTGCTCTCCCACTGAGCCCCACCCCAGCCCCTACTGGTTCTTTTCATATCATCTGGCTGCTCTTTATTCCTGCTTGCCTTCTGTTTTCCCTGGTGTTTTTAATGGATGGTCCTCTCTTAGCTTCTAAAGAGAGAATGTGAGGCAGGCCCACATTCTGGCTGAGTTGGATCTACAACTGCCCTCGCTCTGGTGCGGGCCTTCCCTGTTCTTCTGCCACTGTATGTATTTACAAGCTCCCCCAGAGCCACTAAATTTCCTTCTGAGTTCCTGGTTTGGTTCAGCACATCCTTTTCTTGGTGGCTCCTAACTGACCACCTGGCTCCCACCCCTCCTGCATTTGTCTCAGTCTGGGATGTCTGTTCTGTCCCTGTCTGCTGCACAGGTCTGGCTTCAGCATAGGGGCACGTCTCCAGTGTATTGTGAAGGAAGCTGTCCTGGATTTTATTTTCACAGTGAGGGCCTGGCCACAGCACCCGCTGGAGCAGGGGTCCCTGCTACCCTTGTGGTCATGTACCCTTGCTGCGGTGGACATGGAGTTTTGTCCTCCCCGCCCTCACTCTGGTCCAGAAATGTCCACCTTCTCCATGTTCTACTCACTGGGTGTTTTATATCTATCATTGCTGGATCTGACTTGTAGAACCAACTCAGCCAGAAGACAAAGAGTGCTTGACAGAATTTTGCCGACAAATGGAAAAACAACATGCTTTGATGGACAGTGTCCTACCTGGATAAATCTTGATGAGTTTATCTGGATCCATTGTGTCACCAGCTGTCTTTAAAAATGTGTTCAGGACACGGCAGGAAATAAGCCGGGTGGTCTGGGTGTCCTCCTCCAGGGTGGCCAACACCTGTGGCATCACTGCTTCCCGCACTTCCTGCATCTGCAACCGGCCAGGGTGTGAGGGGACGCCGGGAAGGTGTCCTGCCCATCAGAACACTACTTGGCGCCCCTGCCCGTAGAGCAGTTCCCAAATCACAGACGTCGTACAGTCTGAAGGGCTGTTTTGAAAGTTCTACTTGGAAGTAGACTTATTTTAAAACTTGCACAACTTAAACATTTTTTATTTTTTATTTTATTTTTTTAACTATTTTTTTAGTTTTAGGTAGATGCAATATCTTTTTTTAAAATTTTTATAATTTATATGGTGCTGAGCATTGAACCCAGTGTCTCATGCATGTTAGGTGAGCACTCTACCACTGAGCCACAACCCCAGGCCAACATTTTTTATTTTAATGTGGTCAGCTGACTTTTAGCAAGTCCTAAATCCTACTACCCAGTGCTGTGCAGGTCCAGCAGCATCTAGAGCATTAGCTTGAGTGACAGTCCTCCCATGTGCCAGGAGGGGGCGCTCGCATACTATGGGTGCCCAGCCCAAAGGCCTTGAGGAGGATAAGACATTCACAAGGCCTGGCAGGAAGCCAAGGTTTTCTAGCTTGCCGATCCCTGCACAAGTTGGACATGCTAACAAGCAGAGCAGAAAGCCTGAGGTCTGTCCCCATTCAGGGACCCTGCTGTTAAATTCTTAGTCTTGTAAAGGATATTCAATAAATAAACCAAGAGGAGGAGACCAAATCCTTGCCAGGCCCCCAGGTTACTGGAGGGCACAAAGCCTGTGGCCCCAACCCGCCAGCCCCCAGGTACAGCCCTCTGTGCATTCTCTCACTCCTTGTAAGAAAAGCACTGCGCTGGCCCCATGCATCCCCAAGTGAGGCCCCAGGTTTCCTGCTGCAGGTTTCCTTCTCATACCCAGACACGTCAGGCTGTCCCTACCTGTGTGGCTGACAGGATATCGCTGCTGGTGAGCGCCCACAGACAGGACACGGCAGCTGTACGAATGGCTGCAGCTGTTCTCCCTGCTCTCCACTGCAGATTGGGAGCCAGGATGTCCTTCAGCACCATCTCCAGGTAGCCGTGGAACTGCCTGGAGCCAAAGCACGAAGGTGGGTGAGGGAGGCAGATGGATCCTCGCCAAAGAAAGCACTTTAATTTGGGAAATGCACTGGGCTCAAAGAGCCAAACAGGAAGCACTGGAAGTGACACCCACAGGAGAACTTCCATTCCTGGGAAGGAGGTGGCCGAGGGCTAGGCTGCTTCTCCAGTGGAAGAGGGAGCTGCTGCCCAGCCACCAGGGAGAATCACAGTGGGCATGGCAGGGCTGCTCTTCCAAGGACTCTGGTGGCCTCTTCTTGGACCAGTGGTAGGTCCTGGTTTTCGGGGGAACTCTACAGCCTGAGGATGTGTTTCAGTCTCTTTAAAACCAGGGGCTGCAGCTCCAGTGGCTTCATGGAAAAGGCCTGAACTACCTTGACCCCTGCCACAGTGGCTCCCTGGCCCAGCAGACTCACATCCATCTGTGTTCACTTTGTGGAAACTGGCCAATGGGTTCCTTCGACCATGCAACACTCCACCTCAGCAAGGGCAGCAGCTGTGGGGCCGCCAGGCTTCAGGGAGGGAAGAAGCTCCTGCCAAGAGCCAGGGCGGCTTCATTCTACTGGTGGCCAACTAGCTCCCTGAGCTGTCAGGACAAACAATACAGAACCCAGACTGTGCACTTTCACCTCAGCTCTGTAGCTCTGCATTTGCATGCCTGAGTGCCCTGATAGAATGGCAGAAGCCTCACATATCCTGCTGGTTCCTGCACCTGCAGGTCCCTCCTGACAGGTCCTGTCTCCAGTACCAGCTGTGCCAGTGAGAGACCACCCCACATGCGTGGCCCTCTCTTTTGAAGGCTCCAGGTGCTTGCCCCCAGCAGGGCTTTAGGGCCGGGAGAGAGGTGGACAAGCAAACCTGGAGGAGGATGCAGCTGTATGTCTGTATCCATGTGTTTTAATTTTTAAGCACAGAGCCATCATGTCCTGCAGTGATTCATAAGAGGACTTCTTGGAATGACCAAGCGCCCTGCACCTGTTTCTGAGATGGTTCAGGTAAAAGTGACCTCAAAAAGTTGTGGGCTTGGGGCTGGGGATGTGGCTCAAGCGGTAGCGCGCTCGCTGGCATGCGTGTGGCCCGGGTTCGATCCTCGGCACCACATACAAACAAAGATGTTGTATCCACCGAAAACTAAAAAATAAATATTAAAAAATTCTCTCTCTCTCTCTTTAAAAAAAAAAAAAAAAAGGTTAAAAAGTTGTGGGCTTAAAGGTGAGGGTGAGTACTGAGTGTTGGCTGGACCATGGCCCTCAGGATGGCTGTAGTCACATGGTTCCAGGAGACCCTGCCATAGGTACCATTAAAACAAAGGGAGTAAGAAAACGACAAATTCCTTTGAAATAGGAGTACTGTAAAGATGCACGCCGGGCCCTGCTATCATTAAGACATGTCCGAGTGACACATCCGAAAGGTCCCTTCAAAACAGAGGACCCTGCTCTGCCAAGAGGCCTAATGGAATGGGACAAGGCCCAAAAGATCACACACATCACCTTCCCTGGCAGCAATTTTTTTTTTAATATTTATTTTTTAGTTTTCAGTGGATACAACATCTTTATTTTATTTGTATGTGGTGCTGAGGATCAAACCCAGTGCCCCGTGCATGCCAGGCGAGCAAACTACCGCTTGAGCCACATCCCCAACCCCCTGGCAGCAATTTTTAAGTAAATCTTTTACTCTCAGGTTGGCAAAATGTTCCCAGTTCACAACCCAGAGGACCGGAGTGAATGGTGGCAGCCCGGGACATGTTCCTGCACCAGCTCCTCCCCACATCTCTCAGATGCTCTGGCAAGAGTAGGAAGCTGTGAGGAGGAGGCAAACAGGAGTGAAGACAAGCATCCTTTGGCAGGTCCACAGGCCACTCTAGGAGGGAAGGCCCTGTCACAACCAGGCCTGCAGGGAGCCTGCCAGCCACAGGAGCCAGGGGCCTGCATAGGACGAGTATGCTGGGCTGGCGGCTGGTATGCATCCTACTCTGGAAAGGGACCTGCTCTCTAGATACACCCAAAGATAGCATTCCTGGACACGAGGCAGTCCTGCCCAGACGTCTCTCACTGTCGCTTTGGGGTTTCTGGTAGATATAAGAAGGCCCTGGGAGCCCTTTAAGAGTCCATGCGTGTCCTGAACCTGAACCTCCCGGTCACCTTCAGGTGCTGCTATCTGTTCTCCGAGGTGCTGGGAAGTTGCTGACAGCGACCCTACTCTGCATGGGCCACAGCCAGCAGTGGCTCCTCCCCGCAGTCCAGTCATGTCAACTAAACATGTTCTATCACGTTAAGATCCCCAGGTAAAAAGCAAATGACATCATGTTTTAATCTTTCCTTCACCAGAACTGTACTTTGAATAATTTGTTCTCCTGATGCCAATCTCCTTCCATGAAGAGCCCTTAGTGCATGTCTGGAATGCTGGGCTCATGGGCTTAGCTGTGCTCATGGAAGAGTGTTTGCTGTTCTTCTAGATAAACGGTGGAGTGCGGAGAGGCCACGGCCTGGCCAGTCCTCATGGCTGTGCTGCCTCCCGGTCAACCATGTGTGTGTCTGCCTGCTTGTGGCTGGCTGCCAAGGAGCTCATTAATGCCATTTTATGGACCCTTCTAGCCCTGAGGTTTTTGCAGACAAGCAGGAAACAAAATTTCCTGACGGCTGGCTAGAGGCCCAATAGCAGAGAGGAGATTAGGGTTGCAATCAAGGAGAAGTGTGAATGACTAAACTATTTCCATAGGAAACTTTACAGTTGTGGCTACACTCTGCATAGACTGGCTTGTTCCCTGGCAGGGGAGAAGTCAGGTATTAATAGCCAAAACACTCAGGTCTCCATCTGTGAGACCCAGGCGCACAGGCCCCACCGCCTCTCCTACCTGCTCCTGGTCAACTAGGGTGGTGCCCAGTGTGACTGTGGACACTCTCTGACTTACAAAGGAGGACAAGCAGCAGGGAGTGGCTGGCCTCATCCCCAGGTCTCCCCTCTTCAGAGTGACCTTGGGATCTGAAGTGCTCCTCCTCCAGATACTGGTTCTCCTTCTCCATGGTCTTTGTCTGCCCTTTTCTTACTTCAAAGCCGTAAGAGTAGAGGCCCTTTCTGTTTTAATGCTTACCTAAAAGTTCTTTAGATAACGGGAGACTATGTCTAACTCTAACCATCGACGGTGATTCAATCAGTTCTTTGTTAGGTTTGAAAGGTACCAAAAAGCTTTTAAAATGGAGAACAGCTAATATATAAGCCATTAATAGTTAATGTTCCCTAAAACTTTTTCATTCAATGGAATTTTAATGACCACACTAAAACCACTTTGATTTAGTGTCTCAGTGTTTCTCTGCTGTGCACTACTGTCCCGATCTTGTTGTTTACCCAGTGAGGAGAAACCCAGGGCCTCAGGTCACCAAGAAGCTCAGGGGTGGCTTCAAGCTCCCACCTTAGACCTCAAGGGGAGCACTGCCCTGTAGTGTGGAGATGGGTCCTAGCTGGGCTCTGCACCGACTTGGAACCAACCTACCCCTGTGAGTCAATGGTGTCCTTGGGTCTTAGCAGCACTGAGGAGAGGACAGAGAAGAGCTTCAGGCGCATGTGTGGGTCTTTGGCAGGTTGCAGACAGGCCCGTAGGGTGGGGACCACGTGTTGCAGCGCTTCTCCAACAGCAGGGCCTGTAAGACAGACAGACGGGGTGGTGGCAAGCTGTAGCCATCCCTGTGATGGGGGGCCTGGCTGAGAAGGAAAGAGACCCAGGAGCACGTGAGCTTGGGAAAGGCCTGCTGTGGCTCACATCACAAGAAAAAGAAAGATAGACCAGAATCATTAAGTACATGTATACCCATATATGCATTCTTCCCATACCACGAGGAGACTTCACATATAGGTTGGCATTTGATCTGAAAGCTCACTGAATTATAGCCCCAAAGAAACAATCTCTGCTGTCATACTGACTGATGTAAACATGGGCCTCCCAGAAAATTCTTCACTGTCCTGTGCCAACAAATAGGACTTCATAGTTTAGAACGAATACAAGTTTCTCGAGCCTATATTCTCTTCAACATGTTTTTTGCTAAATCTATGATAAATCAGAGAACAAGCCAAGTGACTTAAACTTTTGCTCTTTTATGATTCAGCATCTCAAATCCCAGCGCTGTCTAAGCCTGCGAGATGGAAACAGGGAAGCCGGGTGCAGAGGGCTCATTCATCCCCAGAAGCCATGTACCAATACTACCAAGATGTTGGATAAAAGAATTGCTGTATTAAGGAGTGGGATCCCCAAAGTACACATAGGCACCAGGGGTTTGCTCAGCACAGCATGGGTGAGGGCCAGAGGATTGCTCAGACTCTGTCAACTCTGAACAAGTGATAAATGTATCAAAATGTTTGGATGAGAGAAGGAGAGAGAACATTCAGGGTAAATACCAATCTCCCAAGACCGAAGTTCTATTCACAAAAAGTAGAGAGACAAGATGCATAAAGGAAAGTGTAAGGCTCAATGGATGCCTCTGGCCTCCCTCTTGCAAACAGTTTTAACTTGAGCATTTTACCAGCTATTCTTTACAAATTGAGACCCAACAAATTCTTATTTATATCTAAAGTCTGGGTCAAACACATACTAAAAAAATAAAGAGGGAAAAAAAATCCTAAAAAATGCAGGTATCTGTCCTTATTTAGGTATAAAGATGGGTGAATTTAAGCACCCAGTGAAGAGCCCTTGATACTCACACAACACTATGCTAGACTTGACCTTGGGAAGAGAATGTCAACTTTTGCAATGGCAGGTGTGGACCTACAGAGCCAGCATCCACAGGGGCTGAGCATCCACGTAGCAGTGGAGCTTCTGGGGTGCCACTCCGGAACATGGCTGGCATTGTGTGAATCAGAAAGTGTTTGGATAAAGGGTATTAAACGCACAACTTACACAAAAACGCTTCTGCCATCTGTGGGTCTGCCTTCCGGGTCAGTGTGCAAGGGAGCAGAGGCTAGACTGTTTCCAGCACAGTCTCACTCTTTCCTTAGGACACGGAAACTGCACGACAGCCACTGATAGACAGTTGCCACAGCAGCACTGGCCATGGCCTTTTAAGTCAGGGGAGCTGACACTGCTGTTTGGGAACTGCCTTTTCAGATGGAAGGCCCAGCGACAAGTGTTCAACAGACAGTAAGTCCAGGATTCTTGGCGACCGGGGTGAGGGGTGTGAAGCTGAGCCTGACCCTATACCTCTGGCTGTTGATCCTTGGACACATCCCTGGACTCCTGGGTCTGTTCTGCTCTCTGTATGATGTATGAAAACATTTGTGCAGTGCTATCTGATATCATCACAGCCCCTGATGGTGTGACAGAGAGGACAGGGCCTTAGCACAGACCCTAAGAGTCCCCCTTGATCGTTCTTGTATAAATCTCAAAAAATCACAATGGGACAGATCCCAGTGGCTGCACTGTGTCTCAAGCACACACACCTCCTGCCAGTACAGGGCAGTCCAAAAGCTTGAAGCTCAGCGGGTGGTGGGGGTGTGGCGGGAAGGCTCCGGACAGAGGCCAGTCTGAAAGAACAGTCTACCCACCGACCCTCTACGTGTGACTAGACCTGGCAGAACTGGAGGCCACTAGGGGATCATGAAGTTTACCTGGGTCCTCATTCCCACCCTGGGGGGGCTGATGCGGGGTTGGGGCAGGTGTCGTCTCCTGTTTGAGCATTTACTCAGGCAGACTCTCCTGGGACCTAGGTGAAGGGCCTTCCTGCCGTAAGATGACACCATTTCTGCCTTTCTGATCTTAACTGGAAACAAACTACTTTTGCTGGCCTAAATACAAAGTGAGCATAATGTCCCTGGGTCCTGGCATGGTGGCTGGAGTATGGGGAGAATGGCCACTGGCCCCCCAGGATGATACCCCAGGGCTGCGGCTCAGGTGGTACTTGTGAGCAAGTTCCTTGGGTATTAAGAATGTTAAAAGGGACAAAACCCAAAGGCAGAAAGGGCCTTAGGACCCTTGCCTTGCTGGTGATCGCTCCCCTTGCCAGGGACGCACTGCTGCCCTTGTCCTCCCCTCTCCTCCTGTCACACTGCCCTGCTCCATGGGGCTCTGATGGTGGCCAGGCTCTTCTCCTGGGGAAATAACCTTATACTTTCAACTTCATGCTAGGTATTTGGATCACTTCCAATTCTACTAGCACTTCATGCCCTGTTGAGTATTTTGGGTACAAAGCTCTTTCCACAGTTCGGATCAATTCTCCCAATGTGCCTGCTGAGCCAGCGTGGATACCCTCATTGCCCCAGCTGCCCTTCATAAGGACTGCCTGCTCCACTGCCTGCCACATCCCAGGCACTGAGCTGATGACACGGGGACAGCCTTGTTATTTTTGGTCAAATTCGATAGATGGATTTGCAACTTGTATTTCTTTATTACCAGGAACACTGACAACTCTCTGCTCTGGCCACACACCAACGCTCTCCCACGGCTGCAAAGTCCTGCCTGCAGCATGGGTCTGTGCTGTCCTCAACTCCTGTGAATCCCACACCACATAGGCCTGATGCTGGAGTTCACTGTGACACCTCCCCTTTTATTTGGCTTCATATAAAGGCACAGTTGTACCTATTTCTTTTCTTCATAGCCTCACTTTCTGGAAGTTTTAAATGTTTTATAATTAAAAAGCTGTCCTCTCATAGGACTTTTAAAAAAAATGATTCTTTTTCTTTAAAAAAAATTGTAGTTGTGGGCTGGGGATGTGGCTCAAGCGGTAACGCACTCACCTGGCACGCGTGGGGCGCTGGGTTTGATCCTCAGCACCACACAAAAATAAAATAAAGATATTGTGTCCACCAAAAACTAAAAAATAAATATTAAAAAATTCTCTCTCTTAAAAAAATTGTAGTTGTAGATGGACAGCATGCCTTTATTTTTATTTATTTTTTTATGCAGTGGTAAGGATCGAAGCCAGTGCCTCACACGTGTTAGGCAAGTGCTCTACCACCGAGCTACAGCCCTAGCCCCTCTCATAGGACTTTTATAACTAAGAAAAAATTTTACATCTCTCTTATTGATTGATTGATAGATAGATACTAGGGATTGAATCTAGTGGTGCTTTACCATTTACCAGCCCCCTTTTCTTTTTAGAGAGAGTCTCACTAAGTTGCTTAGGGCTTCTCTAATTTTCTGAGGCTGGCCTTGAACTTACAATCCTCCTGCCTCAGCCTCCTGAGTAACTGGAATTATAGGCATGTGCCACCACACCCAGACTACAAAAAAATCTCTCATATTTAAAAAACTATTCTAATCCTTTTGCTTTCTCTATTCATTACAGTAGTATATGCTCATCATAGAAAACTTGGAAAAAAAACAGAGAAGAATGCAAAAATAATCCATACTGCCTAGATACTGTGTTGGAAATATATCCTATTTTGAGATTTTTTTTTTGTTCTTTTTGTTATTGATTTTTTTATTTTTAAAAATCAATTAATTTGGGCTGGGGATGTGGCTCAAGCAGTAGCGCGCTCGCCTGGCATGTGTGGGATGCTGGGTTTGATCCTCAACACCACATAAAAATAAAATAAAGATAGTGTGTCCACCTAAAAAAAAAAAAACCTAAAAAATAAATACTTAAAAAAATCAAATTAATTTATTTTACAGTAGAATGCATTTTGACATATAGTATACAAATGAAACACAACTTTTCATTCCTCTGGCTGTACATGGTTCAGAGTCACTCTACCAGTATAATAATATACTGGTATATAATATAATAATATATTATACAAATATAATATAAATATAATATAATAATGTGCTCTACCAGCACATAACTGACACAGAATAACTCTGGACAAATGCACACACAAATGCACAGCAGAGACTCAGAAAAATACAGCTGGGATCACTGAATCAGTTTCAATGGTGATTTGGGGCTTAACATATTGCTAATGTCCTGTCTTTTGGTGTTATGATATGAGATGTACACTCAAATTTATTTTGCAAGTTGTCAATTAGTTATGCCAACACCATAAGAAATATTTTCAAATGGAAACAGAACCAAAGGAAATAGCCTCAGGTCCTGGCTTTCCTGCTAACTGCTGGTAAGGCCTGTCTCTGAGGGTGTGCTCACCTAGCATTCCGATCTCTGCATCCTGGAGTAATCTGATATGTGAGATCCTTTTGGGTGATAGTCAGCAAAACATGAAATTACATAGACAAGGCCTCTGGGGTCCCAGCCTGTGGGGAGGGGCTGGATGCTGCCTAGGCTTACACCTCAGTCTGTCAGCTAGGACTCTGGGTCAGTCACCGGAGTTCCCTGTGCCTCTCCAGAGACAAGAACACAACAGGCTGATGTTTGAAGCAACTGGAGCAGTGACTGGCATGAGTGTCAATGCTGTCACAACCCTACTCTTTCTACTTTCTTTTCTACTTAGAGATAATTTTGCACATAACTGACAAAGAATAATTCTGGACTTCTTTCTAGGCCTTGGAGCACTGGCCACCAAGACCAACCATGGTGACTGACTGCTATGCTGCACAGAAGTCATAGGCTGACTTAGGCACCCTAGACCCAGGGTGTGATTGCAACATGCACACTTCAAAGTGGCACCACTTGGGGGAGCCACAGGAGTGGCAAGGAAAGGGACAGTGGGGGCCTATAGACCAGAAAAGGCTGACTTGCTGGACAAGTCTGACAACTTGGGAAATTGCAGGATATATGCAATGAACCACTGCAGCTTCTGTTAATGGAGGCCTCATGAACACTCAGAGGTGCGTGTTCCACACTTGTAAGGAAGGGTCAGGCAGCATTGCTGTTCCTCTCAGAAAAAGCCCATGTTTGGGGGCCCTGGGAGAATACAGAAAAGCTGAGGCCTCCAAGTGCCAAAGCCACCTTACTACATTCTTAGCACCAACATGGCTGGAGGTGCTGAGCACAACAAAAAAACCCATATGTATCTGAAATATACAGGCTATATAAAAGGCCATCAAATATTCCATTTCCAAAGTATTTTTTTCCAAAGTATTTTATGAAAAATGTTTGCCTGAAAAGAACTAAACAGAAACTTCTCAAAAGAAGAAACAAATGGCCAACAAATATGTGACAAAATGTTCAACATCTCTAACAATCAGGGAAATTCAAATCAAAACTACACGAAGACTTCATCTCACTCCAGTCAGAATGGCAATGTTCAAGAATTCGAACCACAATAAGTGCTGGTAAGGTAGCTGGGAGAAAGGAACACTTGTACATTGTTGGTGGGCCTGCACATTAGTACAACCACTCTGGAAAGCAGTATGGAGATTCCTCAAAAAACTAGGGATGGAACCACCATATGACGTAGCCATTGCACTACTTGGTATTTTCCCAAACATCTAAAATTGGCACACTACGCGATACAGCTATCTCAGTGTTTATAGCAGCTCAATTCACAATAGCTACATTATGGAATCAACCCAGATGTCTGTCAATAGATAAATGGATTAAGAAATTGTCATGTATATACATAAAATGGAGTTCTATTGAGTCACAAAAAAATAACAAAAATATGGCAATTGATGGTAAAAGGATGGAAATGGGGGATAATACCATGCTAAGTGAAATAAGCCAAACTCAGAAACTCAGAGGTTGATGTTTTCTCTTGTATGTGAAAGCTATATTAAAATAAAGGAAAGGGGAGCTAAAGATGATATAAAGTACCAATCAAAAAGAGATAATATAAAGTACTGATCAAAAAGACTTAAGACAGGGTCTTTCTAAGTTGCTTAGGGCCTTGCTAAATTGCTGAGGCTGGCTTTGAAATTGTGATACTCTGTCTAAGCCTCCTGAGCTGCTGGGATTACAGGCGTGTGCCCCTGTGCTCCACTCTAATATAAATTACTAGATGAGCAAAAGGAAGTCAAGTAGAGGAAGGGAATGGGAGAGGGGAGGGAGGACAGAAGGGAAAAGAGTTGGGGGGATCCCGAACTGAAATCGATTTCCATGCATGTATGAGTTTTTCTGGGTGAACCCAACCACTATGCATAACTATAAATAAAGAGAGAGAGAGAAAAAAAAGACTATGTGCTGGGACAGACTCTGAAGAGTTACAACACTTCAAAACAGGCTTTTTGGGTTGGGTCTGAGGCTCAGTGAGAGCATTTGTAGCAAGTACAAGGCCTGAGTTCAACCTCCAGCACCACAAATAAAACCCCAAACAGGTCCTTGGCATCTCTGAGAGGTCTTGTCACAAGGCTCCTCTCCACAGGTAAGGTGACTGTTAGTCACTCTCTAAGATGCCCCAGTCAGATCAGATCAGTGATCTGCATCCTTGTGTGTGGAGAAGAGAGGTGGCTGTGGACTGAGCTGGGAGTTGGGCCAGCACCGTGTGGGGCTCACCTGACTGGGTGACGATCACACTGAACTGCAGCAGCTCTACAGAATGCACTGTCCAGTCGCTGTGTGAAGCAGTCAGCTGCTCCAGGAGGGGGCCCATGTGTTTGCGATAGAGGTCCTGGCTGCTGGGGACATTCTCCACCGAGGCCAATGCATTCATAGTCTCCTGGGCCTAGAGGATATAAGTCACAGGTTAGTACGATTCTCATTTTTAAGACACATGCATTTATGACAGTTCAGTGCTAGTGGCACCCAGGTTACAGAGCTCCAGGGCACAAATGCTCAAGAACCTTCTGATGTCGGGTGCGAGCAGGGACTGGCCATGAACGGACTGGCCATGAACGGACATGGGGCCAAGTAGTTTTACGGCACTAGGGATTGAACTCAGGGTGCTCCACCACTGAGCTATACTCCCAGTCCTTTTCATTTTTTCAGTTTGAGACAGGGACTTGCATGTACCACTATGCCCGGTTCAAGTGGTTTAGAGACTATTTTCACCAAAGACTGTCCTTTCGCCCTCCTTCACTTAGCTCTCCCATGCCCTCAGACCTCAACGCAAAATCAGGTATGCAAATGGCTCTGGAGGGGACAAGGGCAAGAGTGGTTAAATGTCAGGCTGGCCAGCCACCCATTCATTCTCCTGAGCCTTCCTCCCCAGGTTCAAACACATGAGGAAATCCTCCAGATCTTGGTGGCAGCTGCCCAGCAGCCTCTCCTGCCAGCCCATGGTGCTCAACTTCCTTCCTGTGGCTCCAAGGCACTACCTTGCTAGTGTTTATGGCCTCATTAGTGACAAGCTGACTGCAAAGACACGTGCCCTTTGCAAAGGCTATTTTCAAAGGTATAAAAAAAAGTTTAAAGAGGCCTCAAGAAAAGAAAAGAAGGGCAGCAATCCCCTTCAATGTGAGGCTCCCTCTGGAAGAAGCCCCATAGGCCACCTAAGTCTCCCAGAGAGAACCAGCCCCAGGGTTGCTGAGAAATGGTGCTGGAGAGGAACCACATTCAACACCAGCCAGGGAGCAACACCCTGGGTCCCAAATGGTCCTTGAGCCCAGGGGCACTGGTGGATGAGAGACTTTTAGGTATAAATACAGTGCCGGTGGAACAGAAATAATCTTGCAGAGTGGAACTGCCATTAGTGCTCTGCCGTCGCACTTCCCTCTGGATTTGCAGCCACACAGGCATGTGTGCACTCCTGAGACCCCACTGATACCTGCAAATCTGAGGTTCCTTCCTTGCCATAGGCTCTGTGATTAACGGGCTTCCCTTTTAGATGCTAAAATACTTCTGCAGGTAGAGGGGACACCCCCATGGCCACCTCATGCATGACTCATCCCAACTGCCCCACGTTCCTTCGTCTTGCTCACAGGGCACACCCCAAACCTGACATCCAGATGTAGAGGAGGCCCAGAGAAGATGATCACACTTCCTTTACAGCGTATGTTGGGGTCTATCAGTCTCACCTTATCTCCAAGTCCAGTGGCGCCTGAGACAGCTATTATGGTCAGCAGCACCTCCATGAGCTGTAGGCTGGCTGCACTGCAGTCCTCCTGACATGTAGACACCAGGGCTTGCACACACAGCAGCAGGTGCTCCAGGTAGAGGCTCTGGAAGAGACCAGAGGACAGCACTCAGTGCCCCGCGCGTGCCATCCCCAGAGCACATGACCCATGTGCACAGCAAAACCAGAGGACTCACCTGCCACATCAGCCACAAAAGGGCCCAGTTTAGACAGCACAGAGAGAGAACAGAGGCTGAGAACTAAGGGCTCAGCTCACTCTGTGAAATGCTTAGTGGTATTTTAAGTTACATTTTAGAAGTTCATGAACGTCAGTGACATGTATTCTATGTTTACAAGAGAAATGACATGTATTTTGCATTCACTTTAAAATAACTCAGAGCTCTCCCTGCTCTCCCCAAGGGCTTTTTTTTTTTTTTTTTAAAGAGATGTAGAGGGAGGTAAAAGAACACAAAAGAGTTGGTGACCAAAGTGGGAGGTGGCACATGGAGTTGTATTTCTCTACTTTTCCTGCTTTTGTGCATTTTTGAATATTTCCATAAGGCTAGGTTTTAACAGAAACAAAATTATCTATTTTAAAAAGTGCTTCCTGATGCAGAGGGGCACTAAAGGCTGGATGGTTTATACCATTTCCTTCTCAGCTTCAGCCACATCCACTACATAGTGTGGGTGGAGTGACAAAAGGGGTTGCAGCGTGTGAAGACACCAGGTGCTGCAGGGGCCAAGAATCCTAGGCTTCTGTTCACGTGTACTTCTATGACTTCCCTGTAACATGACTATCTTATGCATGCTTCACAGAGGATAGAATGAACTGGGTTAGTAGTCACATACATTAATTTATACATATGCTTTAGAAGAAAATGTATGTGTATTTGAGGCAAATGCTTAAATATTTTTGTTTTTACTAAAGGGGTATGAGCTCAAAAAAGTATGAAAATTATTTGGCTAGACAACAGAAGGGGTTCTAAAATTTCATGACCCACTCACTAGTGCCACAGTGCATGCAGAAATTCTCCTGCACCCAACTCTGCTCTGACCCACAGACATCCTGATCTGCAGGGCACCTGTCTGCCTACTCCCAAGAGCAGCTGCAGATTTCTGCTTTTATTCCACTTCTGATTTTCCCCATAGCCCTATTTCTTTTGGCCTGGATTTATTGATTGATTTCTAAGACTGCAATGTGATATGGGCCAATGTCTAGGTGACCTGACACATAAATCCAAGGAGCCATCATTTTTCAACTAAATCAAAGGGAATGCACTTTTAAAAGGTGTGCAATCCTCTCAGCTTTGGTGGAGAGGTCTCACCACAAACCCAAATGAGAGGTGGGTAGAGGGCCGCGGGCATCATCTGAGGAAACAGCAAGACCTTAGCATCCCTTGCTTTCCCAACCAAAGGATGTTCCATGTCAGTCACACAGAGGAGAAAAGACACAGCAGGGGACAGTGCTGTCTCTTGCTTCTGGAATGCTATCTGTAAAAAGTAATTCACTAGCTAAAGCACCAGAGGTTTCCCACTGAGGTAAAGGTTATGTCCCTGTTCATTAAACAGGATGAGTGAGCTGTGCTCACATTACAGCTTCATTTTGGTGACCTGTTGCTGATACATCCCAAGGACAAGAATCTAGTCTCCTTCAGTTGGGCCTAGGTATAGTGCCTGGGCCAGACATCAGAGAAGTACCTTTCACTACAGAGCCAGTCTCCCAGTGACCATGCCCAATCTAACTCACCATGCACAAAATGGCTGCACAAATTCCTGTTTTAACATGGAATTTAGAAAATCTGGTGGGTTTTTTTTTGGGGGGGGGGGTGAGTAGAGTATACTAGGGATTGAATCCAGGGTGCTTAACCACTGAATCACATACTCAGCTCTTCTTCTTTTTAAAAATATTTTTAGTTATAGATGAGCAGACATAATACCTTTATTTTATTTATTTATTTTTATGTGGTGCTGAGGATTGAACCCAATGCCTCACACATGCTAGGCAAGTGCCACTGAGGCACAACCCCAGCCCTGCTCAGCCCTTATTAGTTTTTATTTTGAGACAGGGTCTCACTAAGTTGCTGAGGTTGCCTTTGAACTTGCAATCCTCCTGCTCAGCCTCCCAAATTACTGAGATTACAGGAGTGCACCACTGTGCCCAGATGTTTGCTCTTGAAAGACATTCTTAACCTGTTCCTATGGTCACTGAATAGTTCCAGGAAACACAAACTACTTCCCAAAGGATAGGACTCAGACACAGTGGGTGAGCTGCCCATGAATAGGAACTTAGCTGTGTCAATTCAGAAGCAACAATGACCCTTGACCTGGCTTTTGTCCTTTCTTGCCAAAAACTTGAATCTGTTGGGAAAGGAGTAAAGTGACCTGAGTTCTTATTATGACCAAGTTTTGGCCTCAGGGTTGGAACACTTGGCCTATGCACTATCAAACTGGGTCAGAAAGGGGCCTCTCTGCATGAAAGGTCATAGAGTAAGTTTGTCCTGGATTGAACCAGAGATGAGGAGCCAAAAATACATCATGGCCCATAGGTTCAAGTTCTCTGCTACTAGCACTGAGAAATAAAAAGATTATTTTCTTTGCTATTAAGTTTGTACACATTTAAACACCTATATACATTTATTTATGCACGCGCGCGCGCGCACACACACACACACACACCCCTCTATGTATTTTCTTCTAGAAAAAGAATGCTCCTGGCCTATAAATCTATATAAGAAACTAAAATCTTCTCAGAACTACTCAGAAGTAAAACTGCAGAACTTACATAGATTATGTGTTGTGTTAAGAATGGGTTTGGGGAGAGCTGAAATGCAGCCAAAACCCCACCAATAGCAGCCGGTCCCCATTCCCTCCCGACCTCTGCTCTGCTTTCCTCTCTTGCTCATCTCAGATATGGCTTACAGGTTTCTTTTTTTTTTTTTTTTTTAATTTATTTATTTATTTATTTTTTAGTTCTCGGCGGACACAACATCTTTGTTGGTATGTGGTGCTGAGGATCGAACCCGGGCCGCACGCATGCCAGGCGAGCGCGCTACCACTTGAGCCACATCCCAGCCCCTTACAGGTTTCTTAAAGTGGATTATAAAGTGACTTAACTGTACGCCTCTCGCTTGAGAACAGAGATAGGGCCTGGACAGAGGACCAGGGACTAACTGATCCCAGCCAGTGCTCCCTCTGGCCCAGCTGCTAAAAAACTTCAAGCCAGAGCATATGCTGCCTCTGGGGCATGCCCAGGCTTGTGGAGGACAGTAGGGCCTGGTCTCTTGATAGGAGTGTCTAAGGTGCATGAAGAATGCATGGTCAAGTCTAACACATCCAAATAAAATAGCCATTATTTTGTTTTCAGCAGAAACAATGACAAATTAATGTAAGTGATTGAGCCAATCCACCTAGTTTGTCTCAGCCTCAGATGAGAGGCATCACTGCTCAACTGTCTGCCTGCATGTCCTTGGCCAGCTACACCAAGGCTTTATCCAAATGCCAAGTGGCATGGGTAAGAAACAAGTGCTTGTCAATCAGTAAGGATGCACTGCTCGTTCCAAGTACAATGTGACAGGTGTGACTCCTTCTCTTGGAGGTAGTCCAGGGTTCTCAGAGCTGAGCCACCAACCTTTGACCCTCTTTGGCCTGTGACCACCCACAGCAGCATGTTCTGGCAGACTGTCATGTCATGTCAATGGACATGTCTATCCTATGCTGTCCAACAAGGTGGCTACTGGACACTTGACACATGGCAGAGCAACCAAGAAAAGGAAATCTTAGTTTAATTTTAACTAGTTTAAATGGCTGTCTGTGGCTGGTGAGGTCCCTAAACCAGAGGACCCTGGACATGTCTGCCAGGCCTGGTACAGACATGCTGTAGCCTGCTAACAAGCACCATCAGTAGTTATACTGGAACAACCAGGTGGGACACCTCCCAACCCCCGTGCCAGGACGCGCGCTCCTTGCCTGCCCCTCTACTGCACCACCTTACGTTTTCAGATGCCTGGCAAATGTGGGCCTGGGCTAGCTCCATGGCGATGACCTTGAGGTGTGGCTGGAGGGCATCCCGTGGGCAGCCTCGAATGACTGAAGCAAGGACCAAAAGGCTAGAGGAAGAGGGTGCCTTCTTCAGCATCGACAGGATCAGCTTCAGAAACACTTCCGGGCTGACAAATGTCCCAATCAGTTCTGCGGACTTCATGCACTGTGTGGGGACATGGAAGACAGTAAGGGGGTTTGGAACACCTGGCCACACTGGGGTTTAAAACACTGGGCTTCACCTGGAGTTTGCAACACCTGGCCACATCTGGGGTTTGGAACACCTGGCTACACCTAGAATCTGGAACATAGGACCTCACCTGGGAGTATGGAACACCTGGCCACACCTGGGGTTTGGAATTCCTGCCTACACCTCAAGCCCCTCATCAGATATTGGTGACTTGAACTTCTTATTAATAATTGGCACAACACACACAGCACCTCCACAGCCCAGATTCTACTTGGTAAGAGAAAGAACAACTGCTGAGATCCATAGCAACTGGGTTGATCTCAAAGAAAGTTAATCCCAAAGGCCACATGCTGATTCCATTTATAAGACACTCCCAGGGTGATATAATACAGAGAGAGGGAGCAGGTGAGGGCTGCCAGGAGGCGGTGGCAGTAGTTGGAGGAGGCCTGTGGTACTGGGTGGCCCTGTACCTACTCCCATGGTGGTGCCCAGAGCCTATAATGGGATGAAGGGCGTGCAGCACCGTGGTTTAGCGATGCTCAAGAGGTGCCCATCACCCTCACTTCTCATCCATCGTAAGATTAGTCACAGATACAAAATAGTGGGGAAAGTAAAAGCTTACAAGCTGTATAGAGACACAAATTGCATACAGACTGGCTCTGTGAAGTGATAAACCTTTAAGTGACGCCAAAAAACTGAAGCTATATTTTGTAAAAAAAATACTAAAAACAATTTAAAACTGATGGTAGTTTTTTGCTTATATTCTTTTTTAAATATTTATTTTTTAGTTATAGGTAGACACGATATCTTTATTTTATTTTTATGTGGTGCTGAGGATCGAACCCGGTGCCTCACATATGGTAGGCAAGCGCTCTACCTCTGAGTCACAACCCTAGCCCCCTGATGGTAGGTTTTGAAAAGTAAAAATACGTTTACATGAGCTGGGCACCGTGGCACACACCACACCTGCAATCCCAGTGGCTCAGGAGGCTAAGGCAGGAGGATCACAAGTACAAGTCAGCCTTAGCAATTTAATGAGGCCTTAAAAGGCAATTTAATTAGACCCTGTCTAGAAAAATAAAAAAGGGCTGGGGATATGGTTCAGTGACATATACATATATGTGCATGTATATAAATATATAAAGAGGGAGAGTTGTGTGAAGGGTATGTATGTGAGAGAGAGAGGGGAAGAGAGAGAAAAGGAGAGGGAGACAGACAGATGACATGAAAGTAGGCTTTAAATGGCTCAATTTTTTTTTTTTTTTGGTATTGAAGATTGAACCCAGGGGCACTTAACTACTGTCATATCCCTGCTCTTTTATTTTTTATTTATTTTTTCTAGTTGTAGATGCATACAATACATTTATTTTATTTGTTTATTTTTATGTGGTTCAGGGGATCGAACCCAGTGCCTTACACATGCCAGGCAAACACTCCACTACTGAGCCACAACCCCAGTCCTCCCTGCTCTTTTAAAAAATGAAAAAATTTACTTAGAGACAGGGTCTTGCTAAGTTGCTGAGGCTGGCTTTGAACTTGTGATCCTCCTGCCTCAGCTTCCAGAGCCGTTGGGATTACAGGTGTGTGCCACCATGCCCAGCAGGAATGTTCTGTATCCTAACTGTGCCAGCCATAACACAATTACCTGCTTGTAACCCAGCCCTGCACACCCCAACAGGCTGAGACTCACCACCCATATACACAAATGGAAACAGGCCACTCACACTGCTAACCACGGCCTTCTCCTCGTCAGCACAGGCCTGCTGCAGGGTTCTGAGGATGATTTCCAAGTGCTGAGTGGTGTGGTCCTCCGCGTGGAGCAGCAGTACTGGCAGGAGCTGTGCAGACTTCACCCTGGTCCCCACTACCCAGTCAGTGATGTCCCGACAGATGGCAGGAAGGACCTTGGAGAGGTTCCTGAAGACCAGCTCCCGACAACCTAGCCCAGGGCGGCTCTCTGGGGATCAAAAAGATGAGACCCATGAGTAGAACCCAGCAACTTGTGTGGAGAGCAACTTATGACACCTTATTCTAGGCACCTGAAGTCCTGAGATCTTACAAATTCAGAATCCCTTGAGACAGAATGAGGCCAGAGTCAGAATTCATCTTGGAGTATTGTTTATGGCTCTGCTGAAGCCTAAGTGATGCACGACAAGCTTCACACACTTAAAGTGTGCATGTGATGAGCTCAGACACAGGGACATGCCTGCAGAACCATCACCAACCCCTAGTCTCCAACACTGCTCTGCAGTGGCCAACCCTCCCCCAACAGCACTGACTGGCTCCCCACACTACAGACCAGACTGCATTTTCTCACATTTTTATATAACTGGAACTGGACAGAGTATATCTTTTTTTGGTCTGGCTTCTTTCACGCTGCATAATCAAGGGACAATGTGTCTGTTCCCTTTTACGGCTGAGAAGTACTCATGATTTGGATGTGCCAGTTTATCCACCAGCCACCTGCTCAAGAGCACAGTCATTTCCGGTTTGAATGCTATGAACTTGAGTGTGCAGGTCCTTGTGTGGAAACGTGCTATTACTTTTTTTTTTTTAAGTTGTAGTTAGACACAATACCTTTATTTTATTTATTTTTATGTGGTGCTGAGGATCGAACCCAGTGCCTCACACATCCCAGGCAAGCGCTCTGCCACTGAGCCACAACCCCAGCCCACATGCTGTTCCTTTTCCCTGGTAAATATCCAGCTGTGAAATGGCTGGCTCATGTGTCAGGTATGGTCAATGTCTTAAGAAACTACCTGACTGTTCTTTTTTTTTTTTTTTTTTGTGGCACCAGAAATTGAATCCATGGTGCTTAACCACTGAGTCACATCCCCAGCCCTTCTTTATTTAGAATTAGAGTCAGGGTCTTTCTAAATTTCTTAGGGCCTTGTTAAGTTGCAGAGGCTGGCTTTGAACTCATGATCCTCCTGCCACAGCCTCCCAAGCTGCTGAAATTATAAGCATGTGCCACCGTGCCTGGTTCCACCTGTTTTCTAAGGTGGCTGCTCCACTTTACATTCTGTCATCAGTGGGTGAGGGCTCGGCTGCTCCCCAGCCTCTGACTTTAGTAGGCTCAGAATGCTGGGTGGTCCTTCCTGCAGTCTGACCTGCAGCTCTCTGATGACAAATAGCTGTGAGCAGCACTTTTCAGCTTGTTTCCTGTTATCTTTCTTGGTGATGCGTCTTTTCAAATCTTTTTTGCCCATTTAAACAAGTTAGATCGTTTTCTTTGAGTTTTGAGATTCAAAATTTGGCATACAAGTCCTTATGCATATAGTTTGCAACAGTTTTTTGTTGTTGTTTAATATTTTTTAGTTTTAGGTGGACACAATATACTAATTCACATTTATGTGGTGTGGAGGATCGAACCCAGTGCCTCATCATGCATGTGAGGCCAGCACTCTACCACTGAGCCACAATCCCAGCCCCTTGCAACAGTTTTTTCAGTCTTTGGCTTGTCTTTTCATTCTCTTAACAAAGTTTTTAAAAAAAGCAAAGGTTTATATTCTTTTGAGGTTCAATTTATTACCTATTCTTTTATGAACTGTGCTTTTGATGATGTGTCTAAGAAAGCTTGCCTGACCCAAAGTCACACCAAAGCTTTATCCTAGAAGTTCTTAGGTTTGAGTTTTACATCTAGGCACATAATGTATGTAATGACCAATCTGAACTGTCAACTTGATTGGATTAAGAGATGCCAATGATTAAGAGGCTTATGGTGTGTCAATGAGGGTGTGTATGGGAATGACTGGCATGTGGGAGAGCCAATTGAAATAGAGACCCTCCCTAAGTGTGGGCAGCACTGTTCAGTAGGATGATGGCTTGGATGGAATAAAAATTGGAAGAACAAGAAAACAGCAGCAGTTGCAAGCTCAATTCTTCTTGAACAGGTTCTTGATTGCTGCTGCAATCATCTTAGGATATTAGACTTCTGCTTCTTCAGTCTTCCAAAGTAGACTCTGCCAGTGATTTTCCAGAGGCTTTCAGTCTTGGACTAGAGTAGCACCATTGATTCCTCTTGTTCTGGGGCTTTAGGCTCTTGGACTGTGCTGATTCTTCCTAGCTGTCCATCCTGCAGGTAGCCATTATGGACTATCCAGCTTGAGCCAACCTAATAAGTCTCCCTTTTATAATTATACTTCCTGTTGATTTTGTTCCTCTAGAGAACCCTCATGCAATGTATCTTGGATTGCTTATTTATTTATTTATTTTAGTGCTGGGAATTGAACCCAGGGTGCTTTTCCACTGAGTCACATCCCTCGCCCTTTATTTTGAGACAGAGTCTTGCTAAGTTGCTTAGGGCCTAAGTTGCTGAGGCTGGCTTTGAACTTGCAATCCTCCTGCCTCAGCTTCCCAAGCCACTGGGATTACAGGTGAGTGTCACTGCATCTGGCTTGGGTTGCTTTTTGTGTATCACACAATGCGTAGACTCAAGTTTACTCTTTGGCCTGTAGACAGTCCAATCACAACAGCATCATTGTTGAGAGACTTTTTTTTTTTTTTCTTTCTCTGCAAAATTGCTTTGACTTTTGTCAAGATCCAGTTGTCTACATGTGTCTGTTTCTGGATGCTCTACTCTGCTGCACTGACTTACCTTTTGCCAAAACCACACTGTCTGGTTTTCTGTAGTTTCATAACAAGTCTTACAGCCAGGTAGTGTTAATCTTCCAGCTTTGTTATTCACTTACAAAGTTTTCCTGGTTTTGGTCCTTTATATCTCCGTGTGAATTTTAGAAAAACAAATTGTTGATTTTTACCAAAACAGCCTTTGAGGACTATGATTAACAGACTTTGACCTTAAAAATTCAAAACAAGACTAAAGATAGCAACGAAACCATGACATGTCAGAATTTAAAGTGTATTTAAAAAAAGAACAGCTTGTACCATAAAAGCCCACTTTTAACTTTTATTCTCATTATTTTTCTATTTTTATACCATATTAGAGAATTAGTTCCAAATGATTCAAATTCTTTTTGGCTATTTAAATGAGCTTGTCATATATATATTTTTTTTAAAACAAAGGGCCAAAGCACAAATAACTATTCTACTGACAACGAAGAAGTCTGTGGAAACAAGGGAAATGCCCAACTGGGGCAGTTGGGAAGGGTCTGTTGGCTACTGGAAGTTGAGTCTGCACAGTATTTTTAAATTGCCGGGTTTGTGCTATGTAGGTTCTGAAGCCTCATTGTCTGCATTTATTACAGCCGACATAATATTCTTTTTTTAAAAATATCTTTTAGTTTTAGGTGGACACAATATCTTTATTTTATTTTTATGTGGTGCTGAGAATCGAACCCAGTGACTTATGCATGCTAAGCGAGTGCGCTACCACTTGAGCCACATCCCCAGCCCCAGACATAATATTCTTTTGGACCAGGTATCAGCAAACTGTGTGGCTCATGAGCCATACCTGGCTGCTGTCTGTTTATAAAGTTTTATTGGGACACAGCCTTGTCCACTCAATCACTACCATCTGAGCTGCTCCGACATCACAAAGGTAGCTGCTCCAGGCCTGGGAAACAGGCTGCCTTTCATAGAAAAGAGCAGACAACTCTGGTCTCCAGCACAGAGACTTCCAACACAGCAGCTGCTGCCACACGTGGCTGTTTAAACTTCAGCTCATAATATGTATATGCATAAACAACTTTGGTCTTCATTCGCATGTCCCTGTCCCAAGTGCTTGACAATCATGTGGCCAGTGACTGCTGCATAGGACAGCACAGAAGCAGACCACTCTGGCAATGCAGAGGGCTCTGCTGGTCAGCACCACTCCAGGTGACGGCAGTTTGCAGATCGACAGAGAGGATATTAGGACAAGGCCTTGGTAATTCCTTTCTTCTCATTAAGACTATGATGAACATCTGTATGTAAATATTTTTATATATCTGATTGCTTAAATTATATTGCTTTAAATGCTAAAAATGGAATGATTGGGTCAATGAGGATGTATATTAGGATCCCCAAATAGAGCCTGTACCAATCTATTTTTCCATAAGGAGTACCATTCTTTAAAAATGGGACTTTGGGGCTCTGGTTGTGGCTCAGTGGCAGAGCTCTTGCTTAAGCATATGTGTGGAACTGGGTTTGATCCTCAGCACCACATAAAATATACATACATATAAAATAAAGTTATTTGAAAAATGGAGGGGGCTTCTGCTTTTCTTTCCTAAAGAAGTAATACAAACCAGATATATTCAAGCAGCTCCCAGATAATGAAGAAGCTATATCTTACCCCTGCCCTGCCCAATTCCTTGTCCCCTCCCTGGAGACTACACCCCACCCTTCCTGTGCAGCCCTGAGAATGGTCTGAGTGCAGAACCACAAATGAACACCCTGCCCTCCCTACAGAAGTGACAGCACAGGGCTGTTCTCATTACCCAGGGTACTGAAATTTCCCCACCAGCATAAGGTATCCGAAGCTCCATCTACCAGCCCTCAAGCCCTGCTACCATAAGCTGTTTGCACACACTTTTGCACATGTGGGTGGGCACAGTTACAGGACTGATTCCTAATCCCAGCAGAACTTCTGGGTCAAGATATATGTGTGTTTTCTTTATTTATCTAGCATGTTCATCTGTTATCTGCCCAACATGTCCAAGACTGTGCTCAGAATCAAAAAGGGGCAGATGACTCTGGGCTAAATTCAACTGCTCATTTGATATGGTGAATTCAAACAACTGGTACCTAAGTTTCCAAAGTAGTAATTTCCAAAATTATCAGGCTGGCAGAATGAAACTTTCTTTCTCCAAATCTCAAAGTGGTTTCCATGGGAATATATAAACAAAATGAACAGGATTTAAGGTATAAACAATCTTAGTTTGTTCTGTGAAATCAGCGAGAATCAAACAATAAAAACAAATGTCAAGTGATCAAGCACAGACACATGCAGAGCTGCAGCTGCGGGGACAGGCAGGCAGAGCCAGGCAGTGGCTCTGGCCTCCCTTCAAGAGCTCCATCATCTCCGCACTCCACTCAGATTCCTGTCCTCTGGCACCCTGCTGTCAAGCTGGTCATCCCCCAGGGGTGGCCTCACCTGCACCTCTACCTGCACCCTCAGGCAGCAGTGGCTCCCGTGAGGTTCCGGTGAGCTGGCCACAAGGCCAGCCCCAAGACTCCACCCACACTGCCCACAGCCCTCACAGCCCACGTGGTGCTGCTCTGGTTCAGGATGCAACTGGGAGTTCAACTCTACCTCCTGCAGCGTGGTGGACAGATGGACTCAGCTCCCTCCAGTGGGGGGTCCTCAACAAGCACTTGCTGAATACATAAGCAGATGGTTAAACTGATTCTTTAGGGGAGCTTCCTAAAGCAGCTTCCCTGGACATAACTTTCATGCTAGAATTCTCCCCTTTAGTGTGACGGCTGAACAGAGGTAAATGTCCACAGCTGTGCAGTCACTACCCCAGTCCTGTTTAGTGCCATCTGCCATCCTAAGAAGTCCCATCTTTAGTTAAAAGGATCTGCATCCTATGTCTGTTGGTTTTGTCTTTTCTACGAAATTTTCATAAATGGCTTCTTTCACTTAGCATGATATGGGGGATTCACCCACACTGCTGAGTGTGTCATGCATCTTTCCTCTGTTTTGCTAACATCCACTGTCTGGACACAGCTCCTGTTTATCCAGTCACATGCTGGCTGGCACATGGGTACTTCCACTTTGTGGGTCTCCTGAGGAATGCTGCAAGAATGCTCACCAACAAGGCTCAGAGGGACATAAGTGTTCATGCCTGTTGAGTGTTACCTAGGGTGGAAGGGTGGATCGTGTGTGTGTGTGTGTGTGTGTGTGTGTGTGTGTGTGTGTGTGTGTGTATCTGACAGGCTAAGAAGTGGCAGTTGGGCTCCAAAGTGGCTCCACCCCTTGCCTTCTACTAGTGATGCATGAAGTCTCCAATTTTTCTTTTCTTTTTTTTTTTTTTTTTTGGGAGGTACCAGGATTGAACTCAGGGACCCTTGACCACTGAGCCGCATCCCCAGCTCTATTTTTTTGTATTTTACTTAGAGAGAAGATCTACATGAGTTGTTTAGCGCCTCGATTTTTGCTGAGGTTGGCTATAAACTCATGATCCTCCTGTCTCAGCCTCCCAAGCCGCTGAATTACAGGCGTGTGCCACTGCGCCACGCAAGGCTCCAATTTTTCAACATCCAAATTCCTTTCCAGATTTGGCTATTTATTTGTTGATTTCTAAAACATAATTCGAGATCAGTTTCTGTCTATCATGCAGCCCTGGCAGCAAAGGCAAACACAGAGAAAGTGCCCTGAGGCCTGAACAATCATTAACTTAAGTCCAGAGTCCAGAACTGCCAGGTCAGGTGCCCAGAAAGCTCAGCAATTATCTATTAATCTTTTCTTAAAAACATAATTGCAGCACTTTAGTGGGCCAAAAAGTGTGAAAAAACAATGTAAGTGGACAGCACCTACACCAGAGAAGACATGGGCGCCTTGGCTGCGCTCTCTCAGAGCACAACTAACAACTCAATTAACAAGCTAATTCAACCTTTAGCAAATCAGACATGCTGCAAATATTTGCAAAGCTGACTCATTTTCATAATTGAAACAATGGGACCTGATGGCAATGGGCAACTGGCAAACTTTGCCAAAATACAGTGGAAAAGGTGAGAAAGTGCCAAGGAGCCCAGAGCTGCGGAGAGAAGGAAATGCCACCTGGGGGAGGGGGCTCAGGACTCGGAAGCCAGAGGTTGGGTCAGAGTTCATAGTTGGGGGAAGGCAGGAGGTGTTGAGGGTCTGGGAATCAGTTCTTCTGCATGGGTATGGGCTGGCAGGACAGTGTGGCAAGACCAGAGTGTACTTAGTGACAGCACAACTTTTGAACATCAGAATCAGCTCCAAATGAGCATTTCTAGCTGGTTGTGGGGCCATGTGGTGCTGCCTGCTGCTCTGGATCCGATGACAGCAACCTTCTTTCATCCCTACCACTGCTCCTCTTTCCAAGAAGAAAGACTAGAATGCTTTCAAAAAAAATAATTAAAAATGGCATGCTAGGCATGTGGTGCACACCTGTGATCCCAGCAGCTTAGGAGGTCAAGGCAGGAGGATCACAAGTTTAAAGTCAGACTCAGCAACTTAGCAAGGCCTTATGCAATTTAGCAAGACCCAGTCTCGAAAGTAAAAAAATCAAAAAAGAATGGGATGGAATCAAACTAAAAGTTTTTTCTCAGCAAAAGAAACAATCTGTGAGGTGAACAGAGAGCCTACATCCTGGGAGTAAATCTTTACCCCTCACACATCAAATAGAGCACTAATCTCTAGGGTATATAAAGAACTCAAAAAGCTAAGCACCGAAAAAACAAATAACCCAATCAACCAATGGGCCAAGGACCTGAACAGACACTTCTCAGATGAGGATATACAATCAATCAACAAATATATGAAAACATTCTCATCATCTCTAGCAATCAAGAGAAATGAAAATCAAAACTACTCTAAGATATCATCGCACTCCAGTCAGAATGGCAGCTATTATGAAGACAAACACCAATAAGTGTTGGAGAGGATGTGGGGAAAAAGATACACTCATACATTGCTGATGGGACTGCAAATAGGTGCACTCATTATGGAAAGCAGTATGGAGATTTCTTGGAAATCTGGGAATGGAACCACCATTTGACTGGACCCAGCTATCCCTCTCCTCAGTCTATACCCAAAGGATTTAAAAACGGCATACTACAGGGACACAGCCACATCAAAGTTTATAGCAGCACAATTCACAGTGGCTAAATCTAGGAGCCAACCTAGATACCCTTCAGTGGATGAATGGGTAAAAAAATATGGCATATATACATAATGGAATTTTACTCAGCAACAAAAGAGAATAAAATCATGGCATTTGCAGGCAAATGGATGGTGTTGGAGAAACTAATGCTAATTAGACAATCCCCCAAAAAACAAATGCCAAATGTTTTCTCTGATATAAGGAGGCTGACTCATAGTGGGGTAGGGAGGGTGAACACGGGAGGAATAGATGAATTCTAGATAGGGAAGAGGGGAGGGAGGGGAAGGGAGGAGGCAGGGGATTAGCAAGGATGGTGAAATGTGATGGACATCATTATCCACAGTTCATGTATGAAGACATGAACTGGGTGTCAACCTACTTTATATACAGAGATGAAAAATTGTGGGATATATGTGTAGTAAGAATTGTAATGCAAAAAAATAAAATACAAAGTACATGTATAAAGACATGTATATTTTATATACAAAGATATGAAAAATTATGCTCTATATGTATAATAAGGATAGTAATGCATTCTGCTGTCATGTATTTAAAAAAAATAAAATCAATAAAGAAAGATTTAAAAATAAATAAATAAAAAGGGATGTGGCTCAGTGGTTAATCACCCCTGGGTTAAATCCCCGGCACCAACCAACCAACCAAAAAAAAAAAAAAAAAACCACACCGTCCAGTCACTGAGAAGCAACAGCTGATTCTGATGAATGCTTTTCTGGTGTGTTCTACAGGGCAATGGTAGAACATGTCATTGAACTGTAGAAATGTCCCATGGGTGAAATATTTCACATGTATTTACCACAGAGAGAGCACAATGACCTCAGGGTGACGACAAAGAGGACTCTGAGGGCAAAGGGTCTTAAGGGTTGTCCGAGGCCTTCTCAGAGCTGGCTTCCTCTGCTGGGGGGAGGTGCAGTAACGCACCCTACACTGACCTGTAACTCTTCTCCCTTATGCCACTGACACGGCCACCTGTACTTTCACTGCTACCACTAACTAGGTCATTGTTCTGACAAGCTGGCTTGCAGTTTTGCTATGGAGCTGTGTGGGTGCCCCATGAGCTGGTACAGAGCACCCTTTGCACAGACCCAGCCGTACCCAGGAGTTGGGAACTTGCCTGGAACTGCATGGGGCAGGGTAAAGGGAGCCTTAAGAAAACCCTGAGCAAACCTGATCTTGGGACAAGGCTTAGGTCCTTCCAGCTGCTTGTGTTTTAAACACAACCCTGCCCACCTCTCAAATCAGGGGACAGTTGGTGCAAAGCCCTAATGGAGCTGTGTTGGGAATACTGGAACATCAACTCCTTCAACTTACTTTCTGCACAACTGAATCAAGTGTAATTCAACTGCAGGCAGAAAAACAGTTTACCAATTTTATAACTTCTTCATTCATGTCTGATAGTGGGCCACCCCTCCATCATTATGTAAAAACTATCATAAACACACAGGAAGTTCATTGGGGCTCTGGGACAAAGTGCTGGATGTTCGTAAAAGCGGAGCTGGGCATAGTCATGCACACCTATAATCCCAGCCACGTGAAAGGCTGAGGCACCCAACACAAACCAGTCCTCCAGTCTCTCTCCTGTTCTCCACACAGTGTGATGCTTCGGACAACTTCCGTTCAAGTCCCTCATCTTTCCAAACACTCGGATGAAATACACTTGGAGGCACAGCAGGTAAGAGCGCACAGGCAGAACACTAGAGCACGGGAGGGCACTGCACAGAGCACTCTGCGTCACCACTGCATTTATTCAAAGACAGCTTCACTTATTTCTAAAACAAGTTCCAAAAAAAAGCAACTCCATTCTTCTGTGTTAAAAGGCCTGGCTGCCATCCACCCCTCTGAAGATGCTCCCTTAGCACTCAAGCCTGGGAAGGAAGACAATCCCAACAGGAAGATAATTCCAGAAAACAAAAGCCTCCATCCAGAACCTGCCGTCGCCATGCCCCCACTGCAGGTTGAGTGCGATGGGCAGACAAGTTCAAGCATGGGCTACACTTCTGTGGGATGCTCACTCAGGTGGACAGCAGACCCGAAGACAGGGAAGGATGCCCTTCCTGTGCCCAGGTGTTGGAAAAGCTGGCAGTAAACTCTGGTGGAGGCTATGTTTCTTCCTTTTTAGGAAAGGGGGAAGACAAGCTGATCAAACCCCTCCAGGTCCCAGGCTCCCTGACCTGCCAGTTATCATATCTTTCAGGAGGAACTCATCCGAGCCACTCTACAAGGCTCATCTGTCCCAGGTCCTGGGCTGCAACAGGGGTCAAGAGCGCTGCTCAGGTGGGAGGTGATGCAAACACATCAGCTAAGCAGCTGTGTGAGGTCAGCTCGAGGTGCAGGGCACAGGGAGGAAGTGAGGCTGTGAAGGAGGGAGGCGTGGAGCTGAGACAGGGTCCTTGGGTGGGGGCAGGGAGTTCAAAGGCAGTCTACCCAGAAGGCACTGCCACACACAGACCCAGCAAAGAACTTGTATCCAGAATATAAGAATTCTCAAAGCCTGTAGGAAAACAAACCCCAGTTCAATACCTGAGCAAAAGATCTGAACAAACAGATAGAAGACACATGGAGGAGCTTAGGAAATAAGCACGGAAAGATCTGACACCACTTGTCAGGGAAAGGTAAGTCACAGCTGCTATGTACCAACAGGCATGGCAATGACAAAACCACCATACTTCAAGGTCACAAAGCACTAGCAGGGCCCAGAGCCACTGAAGATTGCGGAGCTGCTGGGAAGGTAAAACTGGCACAGACGATGTGACAAAGTGGTGTGGCCAGTTTCCTACGCAGTTAAACACAGTTATCAAATGGCCACCAACCCACTCCTCAGTGTTTATCCAGGGGGAAGAAAACATCCACATGGAACTCCATTGCAAATGTCTACGTCTTTATTTGTAATCATCCAGCACCAGAAATGACTCAAATGTCCCTCAGCTAGCAACACAGTGGCCCACTCGTGGACAGAACACTGCTCCCATGGAGAAGCACCCTGTGGAGTGGAGTGAGCTGGCTGTGGGCTATAGACTAGCAACTGATTTCATGCCCACACCACTGGGAAACTTCTGGGACAGAGACTGTTGGCTGTTGCCTGGGCACCAGGGACATGTGGATGATGACGTCATCCCCCTTGGTGGCAAACGTAGTGTTTGTCAAAGCTCTCAGACCTGCAGTGCTGAAGGGTGTGTTTTAGGGATGCAAACTAAGTTGCAATTGAAAGACATCTGGAACACGGCACCAAGGGAAGGGATGTCACAGAACCTGGAGTGGCAGGTGGTGGGCTGGGCACGGGGTTCTGACGGACAGCAGGGAAGGAGTGTGGGCACAAGACAAAGGGTGGTGTGTGTGATAGTTCAAGCAAGAGGCTGACATGACCTGATATTTGATATATTAAAAAAAATTCTAAAGAATTATATTTAGAATTCAAATCTATATACTGAAGAAAAGTAATTGTAGGGGAAAAAAATGCCAAAATCTAATGAAATCTAGTACTTATGTGGAAGTACCAGAAAGCCCCAGGATGCGGCAGGAGAGAGATTTCCCCAAGGACTTGCATGCAGGATGCAGCGAGGGCAGAGCCTGTGTGCTCACTGGTACGGTGTGTCGTACTTGTGTGTTTGCACACACACCTCCCTGTCTCCTTGTTCATCACATTCCAAGGATAGTATCTTTTAAAACAGCCGCTGTCTCCTATGCCTTCTTCCCCTCTCTGTAATGTGATCTTTAAGGATGTCCAGATGCCAGCTACACAGACAGAAGCCTCCACATCCCATGAGGCCAGATCTGTGGCCTAATGACACCTGCTGGGCTTTGTGTGCACTGTGTGGGTGGACCCTGGGTGCCAGTAGAGGACAACCTGACATGTCTCCGTCTCTATATAAAATCAATGGGCATAATGAACCCACATCCGCAGAAAACCACTGTCCAATCGCTGATCAGAGCTCAGCTGAGATCTGTCCAGAACACCCCAAGGTGTTGGGCTTCCAAGCCTAACAGTGCACAAGAAACAGGTAACTGAAGGCAAACAGTACCAAAAAAAGAGTGAAACAAACCTTTCAGAATTCTACTGCCACCCTGGTGCAGAGGTTCATTTAAAAGTAAACTCATAAGCTTTTTTTTGTACTTAGGGATTGAACCCAGGGTGCTTTACCACAGAGCATATCCCCAGCCCATTTTATTTTTTGAGACATGGTCTAAGTTGCCTAGGAACTTGCTAAGTTGCTGAGGCTGGCCTTGAACTTGTGATCCTCCTGTCTCAGCCTCCTACGCCGCTGGAATTATAGGTGGTATGCCCCACCTTGCCTGGCTTCATAAGCAATCCTTACATCAAGGTTCTATATTTTAAGAAAGATGGTCTGTTCTCAAACTGACTTCACTAATCTCAATAAACCCCTGCCAACTAATACTTGTAATTTAGTCCAAAATATGAGTGCCTCCTCTTCACCAGCTTCACAGTGTGGGTGAAGTACTAGAGTAGAGAGATGCTCATCAGAGGGAAATGATGCTGCTGGACTCACAGGCTGGAGGAGAGCAGGACCTCTGTGGTCCCAAACTCAGCAGCACACCCAGCAGGAGTGCATGAAGCTGCCTCACCATTGTGCTCACACCTGCGGTTCTCCTTCTGCACCCAGATCAGGCAAGAGGGTGGTCTGGGAGAGACAGAACCTCTTGCTGAGATCTGCTTAATTTCAGTTGAACTTTTACCTGCTGTTTGTGTTTGTCAGTGTAAATTTTACTCCATTTTAATACACCCTGCATGAGAGTAAAGGGGATACGAAGCAGGAAAAGCCTGAGGTGGACAGGCCAAGAGGCAGGAAGAGCAGTGGAGCCTGATGACAGTAGATAGCACAGGCACCGACATGTGCTCGGGGGAAAGGGGTCATCATGGGACGAGATGGGGAGGCTCCAGTGGAGGCCGGCTCCAGGTGTGGAAGTTGCATGGGAAGATAAAGATCTCATCCAAATGTTTCTGGTTTTGCTCTTGTTTTTAATGGTATTGGCGACTAAACCCAGGGGCACTTTACCATTGAGCTATGACCCTAGTCCTTGTAATTTTGAGACAAGGTCTCACCAAGCTGTCTGGGCTGGTGCCCAACTTGTGGTCCCCCTGCTCAAGGTCCTAATCCCTGAGTAGCTAGAATTGTAGGCATGCACCACAGAGACCAGCTCCTCATACCGTCTGTGATTGATGTAGTCAGTTCTTTTCTTGGTAAAAGGACAAAGCTCCCCCGATCCTACCTAGTTCCAAAACTTCCACTGGCACTAGTAGAGTTGTTGAGAACCCAGCTTAATTCGACCCTCATGTGCACATCTCCTGGGCTCTGTCTGGCCTGGCCCAAGAGGTGTGAGGTGAATATACTAGTGGCACATCTGGACGCTTATGGAAGTTAGGAGCCTCTTTAAAATAAACTGATTCAGAAGAGGGAGAAGCCAAAACAGAGGCATGTGAGGGACTGCAGGGCACAGAGGCCTGCTGCCTGCCCAGGATATGTGAGTGACACTGGCTTACATTTCAGTGGCAGCTGACGCCCAATAAGAGGAAGCACCCCACCGGGAGCCTGGGGCGGGGCACCTGCTGCCTCAGCTGAGCTCCAAGAACTCAGGGCTCCTTCCTCTCGGCTGAAGATTCTCCCACAGCCTTCTCTGCAGCCTGCCCATCTCTGTGGCTATACTCACCTTGCTGGGGGTAGTGGGGTGGTGGGGCCAAGGCGAAGTCTAGCTTGTCCTTCAGATCCGCCTCATTCTCCTCCTGCCACTGCAGACCAATTTTCTCCCAGAGGCTGGTGGCCAACTGCCTGTGGCACGGGAAAAGAGCACGAGTCAGTGTGCGGTCCTGGGGAGTTGCCTGCTGAATGGGGTCAGATCAGTGTTCACGAGTGGACAAGAGCAGGAAGGTACCCCTCCCAAAGGTCCCGACGGGCTTCTGACTGTGAATTAATGGTACCAAGAGGTGACAGATTTCTATCCGTGGCTCAATCAAAACATTAAAAAGATGCAATAATGTCTGTGCAAAAACCACAGAGCCCATCTGTACACCTCAGAAGTTCATGACACCAAACAAAGGGACAGAGCAGGTCTCTAAAGACAGGGGATTCTGAAGTGAAGAGAAACAGCCATCGCTGTACATGACAATTCTGGAAAAGCAAGTCCTGATGAACCAGAAAGCAAAGGAGACCCCCGCTGCCTCAGGAAGATACACCACCCGAACAGCAGGTTCGTCTTGTCAGCACACACACTCACCTGATCTCAGGTATCTCGTCATTGAAGCTACTCAGCAACAAAGGGATGAGCTTGTGGAAAAAGGAGTAGCGATCCCGCAGACTCAGGAGCCAGCCCCCAACCACAGAGGTTACCGCCTGCCGCACCTACAAACAAGAGAGGCTTCACTCTGGGTGAAGAAAATGCCCAGAGTGGCTGCTGTGATGGCCGAGTCCTGCCTCCCAGATGTCCCCGCTACCCCCGAAACAAAGGCATGCTCCATGGCCTGGGCCTGGGCCGGGGGCCTCCTCTGGCAGCTCTGAGAGGAGGCGCTGCTGGGCCCTGCTGCCGTACACACCCTCTGGGCTGTCTGGCCCGGTCCTCAGCAGCACCCTCGCCTCAGCCGTGGCTGCAGAGCCTCCTGCATGGGGCTCCTGGGGCTGGCTGGGTGCCGTCTTGCCCTGGGTGTTTACACAGGCTGTGGCCAACTGCTGAGAGCCATAGCTAAGTAAGAATGACGCATGGCAATTTCCTTGTCAGCCTACCCCATGTTGCTTAGAGGAAGGACTCTCCATTGTGGAAATGGGCTTGCCTTGGACCCAGGTCATTTGCAGTGACATTGCATATATGTTTGAGAAAGGTGACCCTGCTCAGGGACCACGGTGGATCCAGGTTTAGGGAGGATCCTGCTGGATTAGGGTGGGTCCAGGTTTAGGGTGTATCCTGCTGGGAATAGGGAGTATCCCACTCCTGACCCAGTGATTGTCTGGAGTCGGGGTTCTGTTTGTGTGTTTCCACAGGGAGAAGAGCAGCTGATTTGGATTCCAGAGAGACTAACCAAAGCAATTTCTACAGACCAAAAAGAAGATGATTTGACTCAAATCCATAACAGCTGATATGCAGAGCTCCAGCTTGGCTATTCTTACATCTGCACCAGTGATTAACCAGGGTGCTTTTTTCAATATCTATTTTATTATTGTATTTTCCCACATCATAAAGTTCTATTTTATTTTTGAGCTCTACAGACCTAGGTTAATGTTTTTCTGATCAGTTTTATTTTTTGACTGTGGAGTTTTTAAACATTGCAATGGAAATTTCACCTGTGTAAAGCTACAAGGCCTTTACTGTTGTCTTATGTGTTGTACGTTTGTATGCACTCTTGTGTTTTGTGTTGTATGTCTGTATGTGCGTATGTCCATATTTCATATATGAGGAGCGCTCATGAAAAAATGGATCCAAATTTTTTTTTTATTCACGTGATTTAAATGGTTTAATCTAAATTAGGTAAACAGCTGTTAAGGATTGTTTTTAAAGGAGGTTAACAGATCTGTTTGTTTACTTTCACCTTTCCTTTTCATTATATTTAATAATTCTGTTCAGGATAATGTCTCTTTAGCATCATTGCCAGAATTCCTATCTTCATCCCAGTGCCGGTGAAGACAAAGATAAAACCAAACTACAGCTTCTATGATAGCTATCACAGTAAATTGTATAAACTGATGCATCAATGAATATAACTCAACAAGTAATGCTCAATCAAGGAGTCGATTTACTTTGGGAGGAAATGGACATATTGATAGATTCCTCCGCTTTGAACTGCTTGTAGAACTTGCCTGGACTATGTATCATTTGTATGCATTGTGAACTATCTGTTGGTGCAGCGAATTGTGGTAATGCTGGCATATCTTTGCTGATGGTGTCACCAGTGATGCAATTTTTCCTAAGGAGCCGTCAATTGGCTTGGTGTCGTGGCATTTCTGTATCCTCCTCCCTTCTGCTAGTGATGGTCTAAAATTTGGGGGCCAACAGAGGTGAGGCAAAGAACCTCACCCTCCCCCCCCCCACTGGTGCATAGGCCTATCCACAAGTATGGCTATATGCTGGACCGGTAGTCAGTGACAGGTATGATCCAATTGCAGTGGTATCAACCTAAGACAGGAGGCTGACACCTAGAGGTCAGTTTATCTGATAAACTGTCCAATTCAACATATAGTAAGAACCATATGTTGAATTGGACAACCTACCAGGCACGGTCCCTAAGCCACATTGCTTGTTGTTTAATTAATCTGAAGGGGGGAGATGCTGAGAGCCATAGCTAAGTAAGAATGATGCATGGCAATTTTCTTGTCAGCCTACCCCATGTTGCTTAGAGGGAGGACTCTCCATTGTGGAAATGGGCTTGCCTTGGACCCAGGTCATTTGCAGTGACATTGCATGTATGTTTGAGAAAGGTGACCCTGCTCAAGGACCAGGGTGGATCCAGGTTTAGGGAGGATCCTGCTGGATTAGGGTGGGTCCAGGTTTAGGGTATATCCTGCTGGGAATAGGGAATATCCCACTCCTTGGGTTTAGGGCGGTTCCAGGTTTAAGATGGACCCTGCTGGGAATAGGGCGTATCCTGCTGCCTCAGGCACCCGCCCACTCCTTGAGTTCCAGAGAGTATTGGATTCAGAGAGTATTTTGGAATGCAGAGCCCAGTGGAAGTGCTTGTAGAGTGCCGGTGGATTTTCCCAGAAACGTGCGTGTAGAGTGCAGGTGTGAGTTCAGGAATAAAGAATCTACAAGGCTATGAGTGGCTTGTGATTTTGTGCCCAGCTAGACTGCGGCAGCCAACTATCACACACAGAAATCTCTGGTCCCCAAGTGCTAGAGACTGCTGGGGAAGCCACTAGTGCCCCTCGTGCTGATGCTGGCTGTCTGAGGTCACATGAAGGCCTCCCCTGATTCACCTACCACAGAGGAAGAAGACAGGCCACAGTTACCAGATGCCCCATCCCAGCTCCCTAAGAGCAGACACCAGGACATGGCACCATAATTTACTGGGAGAGGGAAGTAGGCTGAGACTAGGAAGGGCCAGGCACAGAGGTGGCTCATCTCAGGCACCTGGGCAGCTCTGGACCTGGATGGTTTCACAGCCATCCCACCCCAAGCAGGAGGCCAACTGTGGTATTGGTCAGTCACTGGCTGGGGCTGTGTGGGCAGCAGGAGGGGATGCTCTCCCAGACGTTCAGGCTGGTGTGGCTCCACCTGGATATGAGCCGTCAGCAGCGACACTCAGGAGTGTGCAGGGAAAGTGGACGTGGGCCTCAACCGTGTCCACTGGATGCTTGTGCATTTGTACTAGGGGTGCTGCTCAGCCCTTGGCTCCAGCAAGGCACACAGATGGGTCATTCCCAGGCCCTGAGGCTGCTACCTGGGACTGGGGCAGTGCCCTGAGCTCTCTGAACCTCATTTTAGCCTGGGGAGAAATGAGAAAGAACAAGTTGTCACTTGGTCCCAGCAAGAACTAAACACATTAGGAGAGGAGAGCACCAGGCACAGTGTGGGACACCCAAGAGGGGCTTAGCAGTCCTCACTCGCTCTCTCACTGTGAGGCACAGAGTAGGTGGCCAGGTTGGCACAGTCCTGGGAAGTCAGGAAGGACACAAGTTGTCCAGAGTTCCCATGGACAACTTCTGCAGCTTTTTGTGAGCCTTAACCATTTAAAAACTAATTTTATTATTAATGTTTCACTGTTAACTAATATGACACTATTATTAACCAAAAACAACACATAAAGACCTGAGAAAAAAATAATCTCCTAACCATGATAGCAACTAGCAAGTGCTCCACCATGGAGTCCTCCTCCCTCACCACCTCACACTCCATGCCATGTGGGTTGCTGCTGATGAATAAGGTGCCTCGGGGCTTACCAGAGCTGAAAGGTACTAATTTATGGTCATAGAGATAAGGGACAAAATCAAGGTTCAGGTAATTCCACATGCTGCCAACATGAAACAACACCTGCCAGTCACAGGGTTTTCACTGAGAAACCACCTGCAGCCCACCCTGTGCCCACACAAAAGAGCAGGAGGTGCCGTAGAGGGAAAGGCACTCATGCTCAGCCGACACACCAGCCGGATCTGAGCACTCGCAGGAGCCCCTTAACAGTCACCTGCCAGGATGCACAGGCAGCAGTGTGAGCCTGGGGCAGGTGAGCTGCCCCTCTCCTGGCGCTGTGACAGGGTCTGGTGTCTGGGTCACCACAGATATGGCCTCTTCTGTAGAAATGAGAATTCACACATCATCCCTCATGAACCAGGACTGTGGGAAGAGTGGGGTTGGGGCCTCTCTTTCCCATCAGCCTCTAGTTAGCCTAAAAAGCCTACACAGTCCAGCCAGCACAAGACAATGCCACCCTGTCAGTCCCCAGCACAGCTGGGAGTTGCTACCTGACTATGCCAATTTTCTTATATAAGCAAAATGAACTCTTGAGAGTTACTTGATCACAGGTCAGGTTTGTGGGTCACAGGGTCGCTGGGATGGAGAATGTCACACTTGGTACCGTCAATATAATCAAACGGGTGCAGGGTATACCCAACCCCCTCAGCCTAAGGGCAGGAATGGCCGGGCAGGGAGGGTGGCCATCAGTGTGGTTCCTTTGTGGGCACTGAACACAACCGCTACCACCCAACCCTGCTTCTTTCTGCTACCCTGTCATCTGTGCTGGCCCTGCTGGCGGCAGGAGGGACAGACACATGGCCACGTTCCCTGGCTACAACCACGAGCACTTTCACAGCCACTTACATAGGAAATACCCGACAAAGGCCTCACAAGATAACAACACTCACTGGTCTTCGAAAAGTGACCACAATTCCCCAGCCTGTAACAGTCACAGTTCCCTGAAGGCCATCTTGCCAGCTAAGACACCTGAGGCAGGACAAGAGCAATGCCTGATAACCCTTGGTGACAAAAAGAACCTCCCTACAGGGAGCAGCCCTGCCCAGTCACCAGCCCAAGGACAACTCAAAACCACAGGTCCCAGGCACCTCATAGGGTTCAGATGCTACCCAGTGACCTAAGCCGAGAGCTACAGTTAATGAATACCCTATTCTCACTTTCTCACTGTCCTTGGGATCCCTAGGGAACAGAACTCCAGAGCAAAGACTTAGAGCCAGACACCCACATTCTGGGCCTGCTCTGCCACTTCACAAGCATGTTACCTGAGCTGCTTCCTCAGGGGTGAGACGGAGACTCTTCATTGAAGCTACAGACTAAAGTGATTTCCAGACCCTCACAATGTGGTCCAGTGACCTCAAGTTCATCGAGCAGGCTGCAGGACAGCAGTTGCTGCAAAGTTTTCTGGAAGGCAGATGGAGTCAGGACCTTCTGCACAGAGGATGTGGAGTCCCAATGCAGCCCTGGTTGTTGGGGTTTTGAGGAGTCAGCAAGTTGCTCAAAGTGGACTCAAGGACAAGGGCCACATAGGTGATCGAAGAGTGAGAAGACAGCACTGGAAAGGACTCCACAGCATCCCCACCAACAAACCCACACTGGTGTGCAAGCTGTCAAGTGACCAGAAAACGACATTCAGAATCCCACAGCAACCAGCCTGGACTCCTGTAAGGAGCAAATCAAATCCTACCAAGTCAAATACTACTCCTGGGTATTATGCAGTCCCCGCTTGCCCTCCGCTCTGGGCTTCATTCTAGGCTGCCCCCTCCAGGTGCTGCATGGCCACCAGTGGGAGTGGTGCTCAGAGACGGACTCTTCCTCCTCCAGGAACCTTAGCCTGTCCCTTTAGTCTAGTTGGGCCAGCTGAGGCTGGAGAAATAAGAAAATAAAATAGCCTAATATTGGGGAACACATTTTAGGGGATATTAAATCCAAAAAAGAATCATGGACTGAAGTTTTAGAAGAGCCCATCACCAAAGAAAACAGAATGCTGCCTTGAAGACCCCAGCAGGACAGTAATCAACGGGTGACATCTTCATTATCTGGCCCAGATGTCACCCAGAAGCCTGCAGTTATGCAGGGTGGGCCACATTAACTGTGCCACAGGGGGATGCTCTATTCCCACCTGTATTAAAGGCAAGTCCTCCAGGATGCCAAGGTTAGGGGGTGTCTTACACCCATGTCCTAGATGAAAAGACAGTGATGGTAGCCATTTTAAAGACACTGTTTACAAAGTAAGTTACATACATAGCTACTGAAATATGGTTACTGATTTGTAGATAGCTGTCAATGGCCTTTCCTATTTATAGAAAGCTAATGATACAGTTGTACTATTTACAGAGAGCTCCTGACATATCTAAAATTTGCTGATGGCCATGGATACATAGTAACACTGTTTACAAATAGCTATAGAGGCAGAGTGTTAACAGCTGGCTGTTGACACAGATGTCTTATTTACAGAGAGCTCCCAATACATAATTAGTCTACTATTCTGAGGAATGACTTGGCCTGTGACACACAGAAACCAGATTCTCTGCTGGCTAGGCTCTACTCCAGTCTTCAGAAGGTGAGGGCCCATCCTGTGTGGCCATGCTGTTTTCACTGGGATGGGTTCTGTCTTCTGCAGCCAGGTCCTGGATTAGTGGTGGTGCTGACCAAGCACCCTACCCTGTCTTCTTCCTCCGTAGAACCCACCCAGTTGGTGTGCACCATTAGATTCAGCCTCAGCTGGCCCAACAAGACTAAAGGGACAGGTTAAGGTCCTGGGAGGAGGAGGAGTTTGTCTCTGTGCACGGTTCCCATTGGTGGCCATGCTACACCTGGAGGGGGCAGCCTAGAATGAAGCCCAGAGTGGAGGCCAAGCAGGTGCTGCATAATACCCAAAGTCTGCCCTACATGCGGACCCCAGTGACACCCTCACCTTGCCACCTCCACGCCATTTCCCTCCAGAAAACCTGCATCCTGCTAAAACTCGCCTTACAGCAGTGGCCCTGAAGTGGAGCCAACACAATCGCTTTCTCTAGTTCTCTTGCTCCTCAAGATGGAAGAGGAAAGGAAATAACACTCCTGGCTTCCACAGCTTATTTCCTTTCCATCTTTCCACAAAATTGGAACAAGCCCTTGGCTTGTCCACACTACTTATGCACACAGGTTAACAGAGCAAAAACTGCACCTTAAATCATGCGAGGTGAAGGTTATAATGTGCAAATTCTTAGGAATATTTTGGGGGAAAAGGTAAATTCATATACGGTAAGGAACCCGGAATAAGCACATGAAAAGATGCTTATGTCACTAATCATTAGGGAAATGTAAACCACAAACCCCCTAGGATGGCAATAATAATAAAATGAAAATAAGCATCCGTGAGAATGTTGAGAAACATTGAGGAACACCTGTGCACTGTGGAAATGTACAACAGCACAGCTGCTGTGAGAAACACTTTGGAGAGCCTGAGGAACCTAACCATGGGGTGATGATGTGACCCACAATTCCACTCCCAGGTATTATCCAAAAGAAGTGAAAACAGGGACTCAAATACTTGTACACATTTCATAACAGCATTGCTCAAAATAGCTCGAAGGTGGAAACAACCCAATTGTTATTAACAAACAGATAAACACAATGTGGTCCATCCTCACAATGCAATGTCACTTAGCCTTGAAAAAGAATGGAGTCCCAACACACGCTCCAAATATCAAAGGAATGGAGACTTGACCCACTCTACCATATGGATGAACAGAGCAAACAGGAGACACATGGAATATCACATATTGTAGGATTCCATTTGTAAAAAAATTCAGATTCATAGAAGTCAGACAGATTAGATGGTTGGCCAAATTATATTGTTATATTATGTGCATATGTATGGATATGTAATAAATTCCATCATTAGGTATAACTATAATGCATCGGTAAAAAATATGAGGAAAAAAAAAGAAAGAATAGAAGTTGACATGGTCTCAGTGGAGGTGGGCATGGGGAATTACTGCTTAGTTGTTAGAGAGTTTCTGTTTGGGAAGATGAAAAACTTAGATAGTGGTGACTGACCCATACATTGTGAATACAATTTAAAGTAACAAACTTACTACTACATGTTTTATAAAATTATAATGTAACATACCAAAATTCACTGACTACTTCAAATAGGTGAATTGTTTGGTATGTGAATTATAACTCAATAAAGCTGTTTAAAAACCAAAACTGGACATGGTGGAACACGCCTGTAATCCCAGTAGCTTGGGAGGCTGAGGCAGGAGGATCACAAGTTCAAGGCCAGCTTGGGCAACTTAGCGAGACCCTGTCTCAAAAAATAACAAATAAAATAAACAAATAGAATCACTTGGTGCTTTGATGGGGGCAAGATGGCACCTGGGAGGACTCCCTATTGCATATGACAATATCTGACATGCAAGATTCCTGTGAGGATTAGCTGGGGTGGTGTGTGGACAATACACTGGCAAACACTTTTGTCTCAAGAGTAGGGGCTTGCACCTGGATACAGCGTCTCATTGAGTAGCTCAAGGTGACCAATGTGAATGGGCTCAGGTGGCCAAGGATGTTTTCTAGCTGCTCTGGACAACCATGATTACTGCTCCTTCCATCCCACTGACCACAGCATGTGCCCCTTTGCCATTTTTTCTTTGTGGGACAGAGACACCCTTAGCCAGCCTTTGCAGCTTGTGAAATTTCCACAAACCACAGTGGCCTCAGGTTAAAGACACTGTGAACTAGATTTGCCAATCCAGTGCTCTGATCACCACCTATCAGGCTTCTGCCTGCCTGTCTCCAAGTGGGTCCTAATCCCCAATAGCATGAATTGTCCCTACACTTCTGACTACACCCTCTCCTCCCAAAACAGGTCCTCCAACCACAGTGGATTTTCAGTGAAGTTTGCCTTGGTGAACTAGCACATAAAAGATGTTTCTGCTAACTGAGCACACATGGTTTAGATTTTTTTTTTTCAAAGAGACAATAATTTTAAAATAATTCTTTCCCATGTCTTTTAGAATAAAGAATAGCACTAACATGTTAAAACAACTTGGCTCCCTCCAGTTCCTCAGGATATGAAACAGCAGCATCCTATGAACAAATGATGAACATATGAAATCTTGAAATGTAAAAATCAAGTGAGTTAGTCAAAGCTAGCAAGTCAGAGCCAGGCACAGTGGCACATACCTGTAATCACAGCAGCTCGGGAGGTTGAAACAGGAGGATTGAAGCCAGATTTACAGATAGGTAGTTAGTGTAGTTAGGTAAATTGGGTCTAATATAGAGTAAGATAAAGAAAATGGAGACCATTATTGAGAATGGAGTCTGGGAAATCAGAGCAGCACTTGGGGAAATTGAAATGTTCATGTCCCCAAGGTCTGGAATGCATCCTAAGGAACTGTTAATGAAACAGCTCCCAGCAAGCAGGGAAGTATCAATCAAACCACCCCAGGCCTTTCCTGCCCAGATTACTCCTCCAGCCCACCTACCTCCCACCTTTTGGGTCTTCCCACCTGCATTCTATCACTGCAGGAGAAAGGGAAACAAAGGACAGGAGTGTGGGAAAGCTGAAAGAAGACCTTAGCTATAAAAGAGGGAAGACCTCACCCTTTCGAGTTCCCTTCTTCCTCAGGGGAGAAGCCTTTTCTGCTGTCCTTTAATAAAACCTTCTACTTTCCACTCTACACTTGCCTTGGCATGTGGGGAAGCAAGGACTCGATATCAGTAAACAGCGGAACAGGATCATGAGTTCAAAGCCAGCCTTAGCAAAAGTGAGGTGCTAAGCAACTCAGTGAGACCCTGTCTCTAAACAAAATACAAAATAGGGCTGGGGATGTGGCTCAGTGGTTGAGTGCCCCTGAGTTCAATCCCTAGTACCATAAAACAAACAAACAAAAACCCAAACCAAAAACAAACAAACAAAACTAGCAGATCAGCATGCTTCTAGAGGACACAGACTGTCCAGCAGAGAAATCCCTTACCTGAGGGACATCATCAAAGAGCCGCTGAGCAAAGTGGGAAAGCACGTCATCCACAGACTTCCCGTTGCCAAACTGGATCACTGTGCCTGTAGCTTCAATGACAGCCACCCGGACCTTCCAGTGCTGATGGGAGATGGTCTGCATCAGGGGGCCAATCAGAGACTCCGACTGCATGTGAAAGTGTTCTGTAGGGTGGGAGGCATCTGTCACCACAGCTTGCCCAGCATGCCCCACTTACCCACTGTGGGCCACCAAAATATCAGACACCAAACATGTTCCTCTTTCCACTCCTGGCCTCACCCCTCACTCCATCCTTCCTCACCCATCACTCCAGCCTTCTCTGTTTCTTAATCTGGCTGATTCCTCCTGTTCACATATTTCCAGCTTAAAAGGTCTTCTTTCTCTTTCCAAACCCAACCTTCTACAAGGGAATGCCCTGATTTGATGAGAGCTGACGGAAAGGTGGAGAATGGACTAAAGGTAATCAGGAGAGAAGTAACCACCTACATTCAGGACTGCAGGCCAAACCAGAGACAAGCGGACTGGCAGTAGAGAAACAGGGGCAAAGTGGATGGGCTGAGCAGTGTTTCTCCAGGTATGACTGGTAATCTTCGCCATGAAGATAATGTGAGAGAGGCTGCCATCAATACCAACCAACTCAAGCCAGGCTTGGTATATGGGCACCAGTGGCAGATGTGGGGATCTGAGATGAGAACCATGCTATTAGGCCTGGACAGGAGGCCACAAGGAACACATCAGGTGTTGAAGGGCTCACCCAGAAATGAGTATGGGGCTGGTGTGGTGATGAGGTCACCAGTTCATCTGGCTTGAGTTAGGAGTCTGGGTAATAGGGAGGGGGCAGGGATCAAGATGGGGGCTCATGTAGTCTGGAGCCAAGAGGGACTGGGGTCATGGCCTGGGTCTGAGTCAAAAGGATTCATCACCCCACGTGGGTCAGTGGGTGTGAGACTTCAGCAGTAAGGGACAGGGCTTATGGAGCGCATTGGGAGGAGGAGGGTCTCTGGGATCTTAAGACGCAGGGGATAAGGGTCATAGAGCGTGGGTCTGGGTCAGAGGTCCGAAGGGCAGAGGTTGGGGGGCGCTCATCTGGCATCCCTCCGGGGTCGCGAAGAGGGATCAGGGGTCACGGAAGGTCGCCCAATGGGAAGAGCGTGCGTCTGCAGCGGTAGGGGGAACAAGTCAATGAACGTAGGTCAGAGGGGCTGAAGATGCGGCAACTCACCGGGCGTGGCGCGCGCCAGGGCGGAGGCGCATTCGCAGCTCTCTCGGCGCACAGCAGCGAAAGGGTCAAGTAGTGCGCCCCGCAGCGCGCGCACAGCGTCGTCTAGGTGCGGAGCGAGCGCGGCGCCGCCTAGGCCCACAGCCAAGTTGAGTAGCTGCACAAGCGCCAGACGCAGTTCCTCGCAGGGCTCTGGCGGTGGCCGCGCGGGCTCGGGCCGGGCCAGTCGCGCGGCCAGCGCAGGCAGCAGGCGCGGCAGGGCGTCGCAGGGCCGCGCGGTGCGGCGCAGACCCAAGTCCAGCAGGTGCGCAGCCAGCGCGCGGCAGCCCTCGGCGGGGTCGGCCAGGAGGCGCAACAAGCGCGGAAGCAGCAGGCGCGCCCAGGGGCCCTGGAAGGCGGTAGGGTCGGCGCCGGGCGGCACCACCTCCTCCAGAGTGCGCTGCAGGGCTTCCAGCGCACGTCGCCGCCCCATCTTGCTGTCCGCCTCCAGGCCTGGGAGCAGGCGTCCCAACACGCGGCTCAGTTCGGCCGCTTCGGCCGCCTCCGTCTCCGCCGGCGCCGCCATCTTTCGCGCGTTGCCCGTCACCAAGGGAACCGGCCCTCTTACGACGATCGCGGTGCGGATTACGGCACGACTTCCGGCCGGCACGGCCTGAGCGGCGGCAGGGGAGGGGCTGAGAGAAAGCTTCGTGGAGGCCGAGTCGCGGGGCGGGGCTGGAGCCGGGGGGCTGGAGCCGGGTGGCCGGAGTGAGCCGCGTCTGGATAGATTCTGCACCGCCCGCGTGGACCGTGGGGGACCCTGCGCTTCACCCGGCACGGTCCGGGCCCCTTTATGCGATGAGCCGCCGGGGGTCCCCAGGTAGTTGCGTACCGGCAGCCAGGCAGATCCCGAGATGAAAGTGCTCTAAGGAGGACTGAACTTTGTTTCCACGTTGACTCTCTGGTTGTTGACGGTGTTAACAGGTAGTCCTTGTGTTTTGTAAATGTCTCTGGGAAGTCTTCCGGAATCGTCTTTCTTTATTTGGTTTATTTATTTTTGTGTGGTGCTGAGGATCGAACCCAGTGCCTTACGTGAGCGAGGCAAGCGCTCGCTCTACTGCTGGGCCACAGCCCCGTCCCGAGTCGTCTTTCTTTCCTCCAACCGGCATCTGTTGGCCAGGCACCTTCGGAGACGCCTGTGAACTCTTGACAGTGCTGACATGGAATTCCCGCCTTCCCATCCTAGGGTACAGCAGGAGGAGTGGGACCGAAGTGGAAAAATTCCATGCATAAATGTGACTGTAGAGGTCCTAGGAGACCGAGTCTAAACATGATTGGTCCAGATATGTCAGAGTGCCGGAGGAAGTGGTATCAGAAGTGAAGTATGAAGAATAGTATTGGTAACCAGGGGAAATGGACTTGAGGTGGCCAAAGAGGGAGGGAATTGCCTGGGCAAAGGCCTTTGGTAGGTGTCATAGACTGCCTGTGTCCCCCAGATTCATATGTCAAAGTCCTCACCCCAGTGCCTCAGAACATGATCTTGTTTGGAGACAAGGTCTTGGTAGATGTCATCAAGTTAAGATGAGGTCATTAGAGTTGAGCCCTGGACCAGTAAGATTGCTCTCCTCATGAGAAAAGGAAATTGGGGATCAACTGGCACATAAGGAACAGCCTTTTTAACATGTGGACAGTAGCTAACAAGCCAAGAAAAGAGGCCAGGAGGAACCAGCCCTGCTACCACCCTGATCTGGGACTTTAGCCTCCAGAACTGTCAGGTATCAGTTGTGACTTGGGAACTGTGCAAAGGAGACTTGACTCCTCCCAGGAGAGGAAGACAAGCTTCCTGTGGGTAGAAGGGAGGGAATGTCAGCAAGGCCTTGGTCAGGGCTGAGGGAGGGCCCTGGGTAGGGCATTGGGGATCAGTCATTTTAAGAACAACCGTGGCCCTGCCCAGGAACAAGCTGGGACAGGCCAGAGGGTGGCAGTGAGGCCCTTGGAAGGCTGTGGTCAAGGTAAGCAACAAGGAACATCACCTTCTCCTGGCCTCCCATTTGACTACAACTGTGTGCCCTGTTAGTGACTTGATAGCCAGTAAGGAAAGGACTTCAGTATTGGGAATAGGAAGATACACAGTCCAAGGGCCCAGGACTGGAGAGACAATTGTCCCACAGAGCTCTGGGTTTCCTTTTTCTCCTGTATATGTTCCTTCACTGGGTGCCATGCAGAAGGGCTAGTAGCCATAGACAGGAAATCTTCAAGTAAAAGCCCCTGTATCTGGCCAATAGACTGGGGAAGGAGATGCCCAGCTGAGACCTAGAGGGGAGCAGCAGACTCACTCTACAATCTGCCCCCAGTACAGTTTCAAAGCCCCTTGTTCACACCAGGGTGCAGACCACACAGACAGCATCCATGAGGCTGAGACCTCCAGACCTTCTTGGCAGCACAAGGAGGCTCACTACAAGCATGTTTTGCCCCTTCCCACAGCAGAAGGAGGCTCAGCAACACTGGGAGGCCTGATGAACTGCTCTCTCACCCTGTAGACAGCACCAGCAGGGCCAGAAGATAAACATAACAGGAAATCAATGCAAGGGCTCTGAAGGCACATCTGCATTGGACAACAGGACACAAGCAGGCCTGAACCTACATGCTATACCCAAACTGGCTGCCTGTGAAGGTAGAGTATTTTAAATAGAATCAGCAGTCTCCAGCCCTAATATCTGCCATACATTTGAAAGTCACTTATACCAAGAACCTGCAAAACCAAGGGGAAAACATAGCCAGTGTGAATGCCCAGATGAGTCAGATGTTGCAATTATCTGCCAAGGACCTTAAAGTTGTCATAAAAAGTGCCTTAACCAGGCACAGTGGTGTACCTGGTACCAAAAAACAAAGAAAGAAACAAAACAAAAAAAAACGTACCTTAACAAGCAGTTACAGGGCTGGGAGTGTAGCTCAGTTCTTTTATTTACAAGTCTTTTGTTGCAAGTGGGAAAAATAGGATATTTCAGCAAAGAAAAGTTATGGAAAGATGCAAATGGAATTTGAATAATATTGTCTATCACTGGAAGGATGCAGTGGTGGAGATGATAGAGCAATAGAATTTACTCAATTTGAATGATAGAAAATAGAGGAAAAAGTGAGCAGAGTCTTAGGTCTGTAGGACAATAATTTATATCACCAGCATCGTGGGATGAGAGAGAGCTCATGACTGAAACTCCCCAAATTTATTGAGATACAAATTCACAGACTCAAGAAGCTGAGTGAGCTTCAGGATAAGCCCTTCAGAAACCCACACTGAGTTTGGAATGGTGGTGCACACCTGTAATCCCATCAGCTTGGGAGGCTGAGGCAGGAAGATCACAAATTCAAACCAGCCTCAGCATCTTAGTGAAACCCTGTCTCAAAAAGGGCTGAGAATGTTGGTCAGTGGTTAAGCACCCTGGGTTTAATCCCTGATACCAAAAAACAAGACAAAACAAATAAACCCACACTGAGACACATCATGATGAACTTCTGAAAACTAAAGACAAAAAATAATACCAGCCAGAGGGAGATTATCCATTGCCTGAACAGCACTTTGATTAGCAGCTAGAAGGAAGGGGTATTACGAAAACTGCACTGTGAACTTTATCCAGCAAACATCTTTCAGGAATAAAGATGTTCTCAGAAAAGGGCAAATTAATGGCATGTTGCTAGCAGACCTACCTAGGAAATGCCTAAAGGAAGCACCCTAAATAGAAAATTATACTAAAAGGAGGCTGGGACCTTTAGACTGTCAAGAAGCACAATGGAATGTGTGAAGATGGGAGTCAATGTATTTGATCCTTTGCTGCAATCAGTGATAGGATTTGAGTGGCCCCAAGCCTTCATGTGTTGAAATTTAAACTCTACCATGTGGTATTAAAAAGGTGGAAATTTGCCAAGCGCAGTGGCCCACACCTGTAACCCAGCTACTCAGGAGGCTGAGGGGGATCACTGGTTTCAGGCCAGTCTGTATAGCTTAGTGAGACTCTGTCTCAAAATAAGATGGGTTGGGGATGCAACTCAGTGCTTGCCTCACATGTGAGACCCTGGGTTTAATTCCCTGTCTTGGGGAAGGGAGGAGTGGAAACATTCTATGGTGTTTAGTTGGAAATCTTTGGGAGGCGATTAGAGTTAGATAAGGTCATTAGGTAGAGCCCCATGATTGAATTCTGGTGGCTTTATGGGAAGAGGGAGAGGGTTTAGAAGATACACACACATGTACGCCAACATTTGTGCTTCCTTTCTCACCATATGTTGCCCTGTATCACCTCTGCACTCTGCCCTCAGAAGGTGGTCACTGAAGGCCGCCCCTCTACCTTAAACCTCCAGAACTGGGACCAAAATAAACCTCTTCTTTATAACTCATTCAGTTTGTGGTGTTGGGCTACTGGAAACAGACTTAACCTCATGATTTTTAATCATATTCCGTAGTTCAAGCAAAATTCACACTGATAAAGTGCTTGGTGTACATGGAGGATGTATTTATGATTACATTTAAAAGCAAGGAGGGTACAGTAAGTTTTTCACACTGTCCTTGGAGTGATAAAACACTGGTACTGGTAGACTGATCCATTACTATGTACACATTAATATCAGAACAATACTGAAAACACTGAGCATGGTGATCTACTCAAAATCATCATAAAATAGAATTCTGAATATGTTCAAACATTCCACAGTAAAGCATGAGAGAGGGAACAAACATAAAGAGTAAAAAATAGCAGACCATAGCCTTCCTATGCTAGTAATTGAAATGTGAATATCCTAAGCACTCCAACTGGGAGACTGGCACAGTGGATAAAATCCATGATCAGAATATTTTGTCTACTCTGCTGAAACTCCCTGCAGACATGAAGACATGGTGGATTGAAGGATGGGAAAGTGGCCATGTAAACACTGAAACAGAAGATGCTGGCTATGCTAATATCAACCAGGGTGACTTCAGAGCAAAGGACATTTCTAAGGGAAGAAGGACACTGTCTTGGTGATTAGGTGATTAGGAAGCCACAACTATCCTAAATATGTGTATCAAACAACAGGTTTTCCAAATAAAGCAGGCGTGGCAAGGCGTGCCTGGTGACAGGAAAATGAGAGAAATCTGCTGGAATGGTTGAAGATGTAAACTCTCCAGTCTCAGCGATTGCTAGGACTACTGGACAGACAGCACCAGCAACCGAGGGATCCATTGACCTTGGCAGAGCATTCCCTTCGCTGTGAATTGGATCTGGAATGTCCCCCAGGGGCCCTGTGTTGGGGCATAGACCCCAAGGTGGCACTGCTGAAGGTGGTAGAGATAAGAGGTAAGGCCTGCTGGGAGATCTTCCAGTCCTGGGGGCCTACCCTCCTGGGGGATTGTGGGGCCCAAGTTCCTTCCTCTTCCTCTCTTTTTCACTTCCACATCCTGGACCTCAAAACAAGCCTTAGCAAATTTAAAAGAGTTAAGTCATACAGTACATGCTTTCTGACAATAACGGAACCAAGTTGAGATCATTAATGAGATGCCAGCCCTGCCCCTTTGCAGGCCTCTGTGAGGGAGAGGAGCCTGTGGGTGGCCTCTGAGGGAGTCCCCAGGTCTATAATTGAAAAACAACAACAACAAAAAAATACAAAAGGAAACCTTCACACTGAGGAAATTAGAGAAGACAGTTCTACTTACAGATTAAAAAGTGAAGTCGTGAAAATGGAGAAAAATAAATACACAGCAAAGAATAACAAAAATAACAAGAACAATAAAATTAAACCTCTGTCCAGATTATCAAGAAAAAAAAATGAGCACAAATTAAACCTAAGGAGTTTAAAGGGTGGTCACTGTAGCTCCTAAATATTTTTAAAAGATGATAAAAAAATATAAACCAATCTATGCCCCCAAAAGTCTATGAAATAGGGAAATCATAGGAAAACACAATTTACTAAAACACAAAAAGAAATAGAAAATGGAGGTGTTCAGCACTGTTGAAGAGATCAAGTTTATAGTTGAAACCCTTCTCACAGTGAAGGCCACAGGCTTAGATGATTGCTGACAAATCCTTCAAGCATAATTTTAATAAGGAAATAACTCTGATCTTAACATCTTTCCAAAAATAGAAACAAGAATATTTCCCAACTCATTTCATGAGGCCAGTTTCACAACCTTGATCCCAAAGGGTGACAAGGACATTATATTAAAGGAATATTATAGGGCTGGAGTTGTGGTTCAGTGGCATAGCACTTGCCTTGCACATGTGAGGCACTGGGTTCAATCCTCAACACCACATAAAAATATTGTATAGGAATACTATATAAGTCAAATTTTATTGAACACAGATGCAAAGATTCTAAACAAAACATTAAACATAGAAAGAATGGATTTTTAAAAGATAATAAAGTCAAATTTATTCCAGGAATGCAAATTAACTTACCTTAAATTAATGTAATTTACTCCATTTAAAAATGGAAAGAATAGGCCAAGTGAGGCACTGTGGCTGGCACATGCATGTATTTCAAGCTACTGGGGGCTGAGGGTGGAGGATTGCAAGTTTGAGGTCAGCCTCACAGCAACTTAACAAGACTGTATGAAATAAAAAGGACTAGGGATGAAGCTCAGTGGTTGAGCATTCCTAGTTTCAATCTGCAGTATAAAAAAAAAAAGCATTTGGTAAAACGTGACCCTCATTTGATTAAGTAGTTATAGCATTGTAGTTATACATAATGGGTTCATTTTGACCTAATCACACATGCATGGAATATAATTTGCTTCACTTTGGTCCCTGGTGCTTTCTCTTTCCCTCTCCTCTTCTTTCCACCTGCTCCTGCTTCTCTTCCTCTACACTACTGATCTTTCTCCTCTTAATTTTTTTTTTTTAAAGAGAGAGTGAGAGAGGGGGAGAAGAGAGAGAGAGAAAGAAATTTTTTTTTAATATTTATTTCTTAGTTCTCGGCGGACACAACATCTTTGTTGGTATGTGGTGCTGGGGATCGAACCCCGGCTGCACACATGCCAGACGAGCGCCCTACTGCCTGAGCCACATTCCCAGCCCTCTTAATTATTTTTTATTTATTGTTTTTTTAAATAGCTCTTTATAGAAATAGGTGGAATTCCCTATGCTATAGTCATATATGTACATAGTATAATTTGGTCAAGTTCATTTCACATTTCCTCCCTTTTCCTGTCTCTCCTCCCTCCCTGTCAGTCCCCTTCCTCTACTCCACTGATCCCCCCTCCATTTTCGTGTGATCTGCCCCGGATTATTCCTCTTATTTTGCTGTAGGTTCCACAGAGAAGAGAAAACATTTGATCCTTGACTTTCTGAATTTGTCTTGTTTCACTTAGCGGGGTGTTCTCCACTTTTATCCATTTACTGGCAAATGCCATAATTTCATTCTTCTTTATGGCTGATTATATATTCTCCATTGTGTGTGTACGACGTTTTTCTTTATCCATTCTTTAGTTGATGGGCACCTGGTCTGGTTCCATAACTGAGATATTGTGAATTGCATTCCTATAAACATTGATGTGATTGTGGCTGAATCACCATAGCATGCTGATTTTAGGGTTTTTTTTTAATAAATACCAAGAAATGGGCTAGCTGGGTCACATGTTGATTCCATTCCTAGTCTTGAGGAACCTCTGTATTGCTCTCCAAAGCATTTGTATCCATTGACAACCTATGTGTGTACCTTTTCTCACACATCCTCACCAGCATTTATTAGTTTGTATTCTTTTCTAAAATATATTTTTTAGTTGTAGATGGACAAAATACGTTTATTTATTTTTATGTGGTGCTGAGGAGCAAACCCAGTGCCTCACACGTGCAAGTTGTGTGCTCTACCACTGAGCCACAACCCCAGCCCCTTGTTGGTATTCTTGATGGCTGCCATTCTAACTGGAGTGAGATGAAATCTCAAAGTAGTTCTGATTTGCATTTCCCTGATTGCTAGGGTTGTCTAACATTTTTTTTTCTTGTATTTGTTGACCATTTCTTCTTTTGAGAAATGTCTATTTAATTCTTTTGCTCATTTATCAATTGGGTTACTTGGTTGGTTGGTTGTTGGTTTTTTTGTTTTGTTTTGTTTTTGTTTTTGTTTGTTTGGTGTTGTTTTTTGAGTATATTCTGGATATCAATACCCTGTGAGAGAAGTATCTGGCAAAGGTTTTCTCCCATTCCGTTGGCTCTCTCTTCACACTCTTTGTTTCCTTTGCTGTGCAGAAAGAAACTTTTTCTTTAATACTTTTTTTTTAGTTGTAGATGGACACAATATTTATTTTTATGTGGCACTGAGGATCGAACTCAGTGCCTCACATGTACAAAACATGCACTCTACCCACTGAGCTATAACCCCAGCCCAGAAAGAAACTTTTTACTATTTGTTGCTGTTCCTCTTATTGACTCTTGGTTTTATTTCTTGAGTTTTACTGGTCTTGTTATGGACGTCAGCACCTGCACCAATATGTTGGAGTGTTGACCCTGTTTTCTTCTATCAGTTGAGAAGTTTCTGTTTTAATTCCTAGTTTTTGATCCACTTGGATTGGACTTTTGTGCAGGGTGGAAGATAGGTATCCAGTTTCATTCTTCTACATATAGATATCCAGTTCTGCCTGCACCATTTGTTAAAAAGGCTCTTTTCTCCTATATCTGTTTTTGGCATCTTTGTTGAGTATCAGATGACTATATCTGCATTGAGTGTGTCTCTGTCTGACCCTTATTATATAAAACTCTTAGTATATTAGGAATATAAAGGAACTTCTTTAAGTCAATTTTATAAAATCCCACAATAAATATATTAAATCAAAAGATCTTTTTGTCACTGTGTACACCTTCATGGGCTGGGCTGGGCTCATGGTGTCCAGCTGCTTCCAGCCCTCATTTTTAAGAGAACTGGCATCCACTTCAGACCCATCAGAATGGCTCATACAAAAAAACAAGGGCAGCTGGCGCAGTGGTGCATATCTCTAATCCCAGTGACTTGGGAGACTGGGGCATGAGCATCGAAAGTTCAAGACCAGCCTTGGCAACTTAGCTAGGCCCTGTCTCAAAATAAACAATAAAGAGGGCTGGGAATGCAACTCAGTGGTAGACACTGCTGGATGCAATCCTCAGTACCAGGAAGGAGAGCACCCATACACAACCAGGGGATAAGGGTGCAGAGAGGTCTTCCATGCTGCTGGTGGGAAGGTTGAATGCTGCAAGCACTGTGGGAGACAGCGTAGTGTGGCGCTCAGATAATGAAACAGAAGACCGGTCACCTCTCACCCAGAACTCCACTCCTGGGACTATGCAACTGGGAGTCAAGCCAAGAGCTGCAGGCCCATGTTTTCCGAAGCATCTTCACAGCAGTTAAGATGAAAGTCCCAACATCCATGCGCAGTGAAGGAAATATGGTCAATCCACACAGGGGACATCATGCAGCCCTAGTGGGGGGGACATGATACAGCTTAGCAGGAGGATATTCTGATGCAGGCACCACCTGGTTAACTTTGAGGTCAAGTAAAATAAGCCAGGTGGAGGACCACCTCAGTGCACTCACTTACAACAGGTGGCTGGTGATGATGCAGAGTCCTGGGCTCTCAGATTTCTCCTGGGAATCCTTGTTGCCAAGTCTGTTCCAGCATGGCAGAAGTCAACCCACCAAGGAGGGACGTTGAGGGCGAGGAAGGAAAGAAGAAACAGCTTCCTCTCCTTTCCCAGGTGGCTTCTAGCAGTGGCCTTGCTGGAAAAGAGGAAATGTGTTTTAACTCTGAATCAAGTTTGGAGTTTTATTTCATGGTAGTGGACACTTAAAATGGCTGAGTTGACACAGGGTTTATATCTTTTTTTTGGGGGGGGGTGGTACTGGGGATTGAACTCAGGGCACTTGACCATTGAGCTACATCCCCAGCCCTATTTTATTTAGAGACAGGGTCTCAATGACTTGTTTAGTGCCTCAATTTTGCTGAGGCTGGCTTTGAACTTGCGATCCTCCTGCCTCAGCCTCCTGAGGTGCTGGGATTACAGGCATGTGATACCGTGCTTGGCTGGATTTATATCTTAACATAACTATGGAATTTTAAATCATCTCCATTTGTACCAAAATGTTTAAATTCATATTTGTCTAACTCCCTTCAGAGAGTATATTCTAAAGAGCCACAAAAGGCAAGAAAAATGGGATTCCTAAGTCTCTTCCAAGAGTCTCATCTGCCCAAAGGTTTGGTTACATGTATTTTACAGTGAGCCACTTAAACCATATAATAAACCAGTTAGTAAATAACTCTTGGTTCATTCATTATTTCACTCAACAAATATTTATCTGGCACATGACATCTCCAGGCATTCTGTTAGGCACTGAAGAGAATGATGAGTCAAAGCAGATGTAGTTCCTCATCTTCATGGAGCCAAAGGTCCAGCTGGAAGATGGCCAGTGGGCTGATCAGATGATAACGCTCAGAGATGCAGTGGCCAGCCACTGGGCAGGTGCAGGATGCCCAAGGATGGAGTTCTGAGTGGAAACACTGGAAGTAGTACCTTGGAGTGGTAGGTCCTTAGCCAAGCAAAGAAGGCAAGGCCCCTTGTCCTAGTAGAGGCTGTGCCCTGCTTGGGAGCAAAGAAGCCAGCAGGAGGCAGACAAGTCATTTTGAGAAGATTGTGAGGAAAGGCATCAGGAGGCCTAGGACAGAGGAGCAAGGGAGACAAACCCAGAGGCTGGCTCCCCCCAAGGACGGGAGGTGATGCTGGTCCAGACCCCCACATGGTGTGGGAGTTGTGGATGGGTTCAAGAGTTGTTTCATGGATAACAATGGCAGAAGCTGGCTGCAGATTTGGAGTGGAGAGGCAGGGAGAGGTTGAGCAGGGCTTCCAGGTTCCTGGCTTGGATTCCTGGGCAGATGGAGGTATCCTCCACAGAGGCAGAGAACACTGGCAGTCAACCAGGTTTGCAGGGGAGAGCACATGTCTGCTTTGGGGCATAATAATCTTGAAATAGGTTCCAGTTATGCAACACTACTTAACAAATCACCCCAAAACGATGGGCTTCAAACAGTGACTCCTGTTAGTTTACAGATTCTGTGGATCAGGATGTTGACAGAGTGCAGCAGAGGAAGCTTGTCTTCTCCTCATGGTGGAGGGGCCAGAGATGCCTGCACAATGCACACTCAGGTGGAGGCTGTGGGCTGTCACTGTGGACAGCCTCAGCTCCTTGACATGTGGCTGCTCTGGGCTTTCTCACAGCATGTGCTGGGTCTAAAGGCAAATGTCCCAATGGGAGAAAAAAGCTTGCAAAAGCAGGGCCACCCTTTGGCTCCAGTGTCAGAAGGCATGCAGTATATCCTCACAGCCTATGTGCAAGGGGGTCTCCAGCTGCCTTTCTGCTTTGGGCACATGGAAGACAGTTCCACCCTCAGCTTAGCTGGGGGGTGGCGATGCAGCTGGGCCATTGTGCAGATGCACCCTTGGATTAGTGTCTGTCAGTCCCCTCTCCAGGGGAGTCTGCCTGACACATACAGTTCCACACCCCAGAGGCCACCTCTGTTATTGGTTGCTGCAGTATTTTTCCAGGGATGTTCTACACCTGAATAAACATATACGATGTGTGATTTCACCTCTGTAATAGTAGCAAAGTGTGCACAGTTTTATGCCATACTTTATTTTCACTTAAGAATACACCTTGGAGGTTTGGGGTGGTGCCTCAGTGGTAAAGCGCTTGCCTAGCACATGCCAGGCCCTAGGTTCAATCCTTGGCACCACATAAAAATAAATAAAATAACAAAATAAAGATATTGTATTCAATTACAACTTAAAAAAAAAAAAAAAAGAATACACTTCAGAAGCTGGGTGCTGTGGTTCACTCAATCCAGGCCTGTAATCCTATTGGCTCTGGAGGCTGAGGCAGGAGGATCACAAGTTCAGCAACTTAGCAAGGTCCTAAGCAACTTAGCAAGTCACTGTCTCAAAATAAAAAAGAACCGGGGAGGGGCTGAGGCTGTAGCTCAGTGGCAGAGCACTTGTCTAGCATGTGTGGGGCACTGGGTTCGATTCTCAGCACCACTTTGTGTCCACCTATAACTAAAAAATATTTTAAAAACAAAATTGAAACAAAATAAAGGCATGCTGTCCATCTAAAACTACAAAAAAAAAAAAAAATTAAGAGGAGGATTCAGGCCTGGTGGCACACGCCTGTAATCCCAGCAACTCAGGAGGCTGAGGTAGGAGGATCTCAAGTTCAAAGCCAGCCTCAGCAACTGAGCAAGGCCTTAAGTAACTCAGTGAGACCCTGTCTCTAAATAAAAATACAACAAAGGGCTGGGGATGTGGCTCAGTGGTCAAGAGCCCCTGGGTTCAATCGCAGTACCAAAAAAAACCAAAACAACAACAACAAAAAACAGCAGGCTGGGGATTTGACTCAATGTTTAGGCACTCATTGGTTCAACCCCTGATACAAATGATAAAAATAATACATCTTAGAGATGATTTAAAATTAATTGATGCAGGGCTGGGTTTGTGGCTCAGTGGTAAAGTGCTTGCCTAGCATGTGTGAGGCCCTGGATTCGATCCTCAGCACCACATATAAATAATAAAATAAAGGTATTGTGTCCAGCTACAACTAAAAAATAAGTATTAAAAAATTAATTGATGCAGAGCTGTCATCCTTTTTAACAGCTGCATAATATTCTTGCCTTAGATCTCCATTCCTGTAATAAAACAGTGTGACATGTCAAACTGTTGAGTTACCTTCATGATCCTGTGGCTGATGGGAGCTGTGATTGCTGCCCAGCATTGTGAAAGAATATTGTACTGCACAACGTGGTAAAATGCAAAAAACAAAAACAAAAAATCAAATCCAAAGTCAAGTTTCTACTGAATTCATGTTACTTTCATATCATCAAGTTGAAAATTCATTAAATCAAACCATCATGAGTCAGGCACCAACTGTAATTATCGTCTCTTCACCACTATGAGTTGGGGGGTGACTATGATTGTCTAGTCTCAGCCTCTCCTCCCCTCAGTTCCTCATATTATCTACTTTGAGCATTCAGTGGCCTCTTCCCAGTAAAATTCTTAGCCCAATAAGTGTCAGCCATTGTAGTTTGCAGCATCTCTGTCCTTTTGCTCAGTGAGCTTACTTGCATTGAGCTCAGGGGTGGAACAGGGATCTGCACCCTGGACATCTGCCTACAGAGCCTGTCTCAAAGCACCAACTCTGCAACGTTTCCAGAATCCAAAAGAATCCATTTTCTTTTGCACCCAGGAAAATTTTTTTTCCCTTACCATGCAGAGTGAATAAAGAATAAGACAAACAGCTTCCACGTCTACTTTCAGCATAGCGAGGGAGACAGGAATTAGCCCAGCAGCCTTTCATGTAATGTAGTAGCTCCTGTGAGAGAGCTTGGTGTGTCCCTTGGGGTTCCCTGCCTCACCTGGAGGTGCCAGGTGCCTTGGGGGAATTTCCTTGCAGAAGGAACAGCTGAACCTTGGGGAATAAGCAGGAGCTGGCACAGAGTTTGGGGATGGTTGTGAAGCCAGATTTACAGATAGGTAGTTAGTGGTCTAATATGGAGTAAGATAAAGAAAATGGAGACCATTATCGAGAATGGAGTCCAGGAAACCAGAGCAGCACTTGGGGAAATTGAAATGTTAATGTCCCCAAGGCCCCTGTTAATGTCCCTAAGGCCCCAAAGCATCCTAAGAAACTGTTAATGAAACAGCTCCCAGCAAGCAGGGAGGTGCTAATCAAACCACCCCAGGCCCTTCCTGCCCAGATTACTCCTCCAGCCCACCTATCTGCCACCTTTTGGCCTTCCCACCTGCATTCTGTCACTGAAAGATAGAGGGAAACAAAAGACACAAATGTGGGAAAACTAAAGACCTTAGCTATAAAAAAGGGAAGATCTCCCCGGATTCTGCCTTTCAGGTCCCCTTCTTTCCGGGAGAAGTCTTTTCTGCTGTCCTTTAATAAAGCCTTCCACTTTCCACTCTACACTTGCCTCCGCTTGAAGGACTCCTCAGCGGTAAACATCGGTAACAGTTGGGCTTTGAGAACATGGCTTTGAAGTAAGACTTTGCAGGGCTTGGTCACTATGAAGACATCTCATCACTTGATGCATCCTATAGTCAGGTCTAGGATTGAAGTAAGAGCCTACAGAGCTGGGAAATATGATGATACTATGAAGCATATAGTGTGAGTACTCCCCTGTGTGTGTGTGAGTGTGTGGGGGACATTCTTGGATAAGTGTAATTAAATTACTGGGACTTTTGAAGGGTCATGAAAAATCCAGTTGCATGTTTTTAGTAAAAGGATGTAGTCCTTAAAAAAGTCAGAATTTGTCACTGTTCAGCAGGGTGGCAACCTACTGTGAATGATCCACATGGTTTGATGAGCCATGAAGACGTCCTGTGGGGGACATTCTTATTATCCTCAATTAAAGGCACTGGCCACCAGTCACCCAATTAGCTCCCCTACTTCATCTGGGCTCACCAAGCCCCCTCCCTTTGTATGTCATGGGTTATGTATGTGTGTGGATTGTGCACATCCAGTCTGGGGAAAGATCCACTTAGATGTTTTCACTTGCAACCAACAAAGTAAAAAGCCAACCAAATTTAGCAATAAAGGTTATCAATTCACGGGGAGCCCAGAGAAGAGTTTGGGGGATGGTTTTTAGGGTGATTCTGGTTTGAACTTCTGTCTCTGCTTGTGTGTATTGATTTCCTCCTTGGGGATCCATCAGTGAGTGGGACATTTTGAAACCATCTGGCCTTACTTCAGGCACAGCAGAGGGCAGAAGAGCCTCAGGTTATGGGTTATGGAGAGGTCTGTAGGCTGGGGCACTGCTACAACAGAAGTCTGGCAAAGGAGTCTAGATAGGGCTTGGAAGGGGGGTCATGGCACTGAAATAGGTACTTGAGTTGCCTGGAAATGTCCCAAATGAGAGACTGGAGGGAGCTGCCCTCATGGTGGTATGAGGAGATGGGCTCAGGAGAAGCCACAATCTAATGAGGTCAAGGGGCCAGGTTGTTAAAGGGCCAGGGGCAACATGATCCAAGGGGGCTCTGCTGGGACAAAGCAGCCCCTCAGGACTAAGACTCATGTGGGGGTACCCCAAGATTGGAGGGCTGTCCTTTGAGGTCAGCCAGAAAGAGTCCTCCACACTCCCCTCCCAGGGAACAAAGCATGAGGAGGTGCCTGTAGGGGGCAGTCCTATGAGAGAAAAAACTAGTCCTAGAGCACCAAAGCCAGTCCACCATCATTGCCAGGTGAAACCTGCTCTTTCTCATTATTTTTGCCAGGCTACTCTGGAGGAGCCAGAAGGAACTGGAGCAAGGGGGTGGAGGACTCCACTGCTAGTCCGCAGCAATTTGAGTTGGTTGTGGGATGCAAGTTTTGATTCAGGTGAGATGGGGACATGAATTCTGAGAAAGACCCATTCTTAACAGCCTTTGTCCATAGCAAGAGTGTCAGCCTGTGATGTGAACAGGGTGTGAGGAACACATTGGAGGGCAAGGGCTGGGGATGTGGAGCTTCCTGTTTGACCCCCTGCCTGTGGCCTGTTCAGTTTACCTCCACACTAGCAGAAAGAGGCTGGGCCAAGGCCAGTCCTGCTGGGGAGTATGAGCAAGGCTGGAGACTCTGCAGAGGGCCTGTGGACGGGTGAATGGGGCAACAGGTGATATGAGACAACTCAGAGTTGCCAAGTGAGTGTGGTGGACAGGTGAGTGAAAAACAGATGAGGTGGGGGGGCTGGGGATGTGGCTCAAGCGGTAGCAGCGTTCGTCTGGCATGCGTGCAGCCCAGGTTCGATCCTCAGCACCACATACAAACAAGATATTGTGTCGGCGACCTGAGCACCACACCCTTCCTCCTGGTATTTAGACCACTCAGGAAAGACATAAGTTTCTTCCCCAACCTGGCAGATGGGGCAAAACATGATGTTGGGCAATAGAAAATTAAGGTCAATTCTTTTTCTGCTCCCTGGGATTGTGGATTAGGAAATCGCTGAGGCCGACCCCTCCCCCGCAGGGTGATAGCTGCTCACACAACAGGTGGGGGTGCCCGGGCCATCACCAGGATCCCCTGTGCTGCAGCCAACGGCAGGGTCTGAGTACAGGGGAACAGGGGACGCGGGCAGCAGTGGGGGCGGGCTTGGCCGTGCTGCCCGCGGTCCTGTGGGTCTGTGTGCCCAGGCTTGTGGTGCATCCCTTGCCAGTCCCGGGAAGGGGTCCCGGGATAGGGAGGGGGCGGGAATGCCCAGCCCGCCAAGGGTAAGGGGGGATCGCGGGTCTGTGGGGAGACACGCACCCGCGATGTGCCAGGGTGCAGCCGGCCGCGCGCGGCGGGGGCGGGCGGAGGGCGGTGCCGCTGCAGTGCGGGGACCCGCTCGCCGCGTCCCCGCGCCCCGCGTCCCCGCGCAGCCGCCTCCAACCTCAGGCGTCGCGCATCCAGGTACGCAGGCTGGGGTGGGGTCTGCGTCTGGACCTGGACTGTCCCGACCTGGGCCTTTGCCGGGGCTGGGAGGCCCACCGGGAAACGCGGGCATTTGGGGACCCACCGGCCGCGGTGCCCCCGAGGAGTGAGTGAGGCGCCGGAGGTGGAACTAGGCCCGCGCCCCGGCTCCGGCCTGGACGCCACATCACAGTCGGGGGGAGGGGTATCCCTGCTTTCTTCCTCTTTTGGGGTTCAGCGCACCGTATTACGGTCTGGGGATCCCCCCCTTCTCTTGGGCTCCGGGGCGCCCCATCATGGTGTGGGGGTGTCTCTCCTTGCGTCCTCTCTTGGGGCCCGAAGCATCCCATCATGGTCTAGGGGTCCTCCACTGCCTCCTGTCTTGGGGTGTGGGGTGCCCCATCACCGTCTGCGGGGGTTTTGCTGCCAGCGCAGGTGGAATCTGGGGGGCCTTCCTGGTGGCTGGAAAAACCTGGGGGTTTGGCTGGTGGCCTCAGTCCGGAGGCTGGTGGGTGGACCTGGCTATTGTGACTTAACCCTGCGCAAGGCGCTCACAAGCCCTTCTGGCGCCTTTGGCCAGAGGCTGCTATTGTTCTCTAGTCCCCTCAGCGTGGCCCCCAGCGGGGGGGCTTCCGCTGCTTCTTTTCCCTTTCTTTTCTAGGCTTCCCCACCTTTTGATTCTCACTGACCTCCCCTCCCCCACTTCCTTTATCTCTTGGAGGATCCCTCCAACTGGGACCCCATGTGGTGACAACATTTACATTTCACACAGGTGTCCTTACAACCGGGAGGGTGAATGAAAGTGAGACCATATTAACCCCCGGGCTTGGACACTTGGGAGCACCAGGCACCCCACTTCTCCCACCTCAGATTTCTCAGAGAGGCAAAAGGGGGCTTTGGGTCACCCATAAGTTCTATTTGAATCTTTTCCATCCCCACAAAATCTGTTCGGAGGTAAGGTCTTTTTGGCTGTTAATATATTAAACAATTCATCCAACCCCCCAAAATGAAAGATCTTTGACAAATGCAAAATAAATGACATTTTCTGTGTTACACCTTTTATTGGATTTGCGCGCCAACAATAAAATCTTATATACTGTGTGTGCATGTTTGTGAAGCACGGCAGTGCAGCCGGGGTCTCATCCAGCTCCTCTAAGGTTCATGTGTTTTTTTATTTTCCTCAGCGGCAAGAACAAGACGCTTTGACCATGGCCTCTCCATCCTCTTTCCACTTGGAGGAGGAGGACAGTCTGAAGGGGTGTGAGCTGTATGTTCAGAAACACAGCATCCAGCAAGTGCTCAAAGATTGCATCGTGCACCTCTGCATCTCCAAGCCTGACCGCCCCATGAAGTTCCTCCGGGAGCACTTTGAGAAGCTAGAGAAGGTCAGTGACTTCCAACCTGGGAGTGTCCCTTTGCAGGTGTCCTGAGGTGGAGTAGACATAAGCCCCTCCTTCCTCCTGAATGCCAGAAGGTCGTCCTGAGGATCTTTCTGCAAGATGGAAAGAGAAGCCCATTTGGTCTGATCCTAGCTTGTTTGGTCTCAGGTTCATCCTTGGGCATTGTCTTCCTGGCCACAGAATTCCCCCCTTCTACTTTCAGGGGATTCAGGACTCCCTTGGAAGATGATCCATGTTTTTAGGTAGTTCATGGAGTTCCCTGGCTGTTTTCAGCTTGGGGGGATGGAGGTTGGGACCAGGTCTAGTTGTAGATGCCACTGGCATTTTGGATAAAAGAAAGTAGCTCCAATTACCCCCATGAAGCGGGTCAAGTGGGGTGAGGTTCCACATCAGCCTGTACCACTGAGACTTGACAGTCATGGATAGAAACATACTTCAGACAAGGGAGAAGCACATACCTGCTCAGCTCTTTTTAAATTTTTTTTTCTTTTTTTTGTGCCTCAAGGGAGTGAACTCAGAGCCTCATGCATGTTAGGCAAGTGCTCTACCACTGAGGCACATCCCCATCCTTTTTATTTTAAGATTGGGTCTCTTGCTAAGTTCCCCAGTCTAGCCTTGAACTTGGGGTCCTCCTGCCTCCTCCTTCAAAGTATCTGGGATTACAGATATCTGCCAACATACCTGGCTTCAGCTCTTCGGAGAGACCCCTGTCTTCCATGAATGACACTCCTACCACTTAGTGGCCCGCTTCTGAACTCTTCCTGGGCAGGGGAGATTGGATATGAGACCCTATGGCTTTGTCCTATGGTTTCTTCTTCCAGTCCTCATCCCCCATTTCTTACCCCAGACTGGCTCTAGGTGTCATGTGAGATTTCCTCTCCTTGATATTTGGCTGCAATTTAACTGTCCCTTGTCCCATTTACTCATGGAGATCAAGTGCAAATGTGGGCAGCCCTGTTCATCCAAAGATCTGCTTTTAAACAGCAATGAGCTCTTAGGTCCTCATCCATGATATGATCACATTGCCCTAACTCAAAGGAATGAATTTGTTTATTCCCTTGAAGACAATCCATCCAAAATTTATGTATTTGGTGCTAGGGATCAAATCCAGGGCCTCTTACATGCTAGGCAAGTGCTGTACCATTGAGCTACCCCATCAAAAAATATTTATAAGCAATGCAGCCTATTAAAGAAAATTTGAGAAGTTCAGAAGTAGAAATAAAATCTTCTGCAGTTCCCCCGCTCCTTCCCCCTCAAGTTCTGTGCTTTTTAAAATCACAGTGTTTTCACTCCTGCATAGTCATGTTGCAAATGTGCTTTTATATTTTGCATTTCTCCATTTGTCATCTGCTCTTCACAGACCTCATTTTCAATGTCTGCGTGATGTTCTTTTGAGGAGATAAAGGTTTTTGACCTTGCCTTCATGATTGGTAATTGAATTGTTTCCAGTTTTTTTTCTTAAGTACTAAAAGTTATGCCATATTGACATTTTCACCCATAGATTTTTCCCCCCTGTACATAGTGTTTGTTTAGGATGGCCTTCTACAACAGGAATTCCTGGGTGAAGACAATCTTGCTGAATCTGTGAAAAGCTTTCCAACAGGGGCATCAGTTCACATTCCCACCATCAGAATAGGACTGAATTTATCCACACTCACCAACTTTGGCTGTTTTAATTTAAAAAGATATTTCTTGCTTGCTTGCTTGATTTCATTCTTTTTTGTTTTCATTTTTTTTCTTTCTTTCTTCAGTTGATAGGTGAACACGGTCATGTGGCCTTAGCTCATCTTTCTTTGGTTAGTCATGAAGTCATTGTTTTGTTGGGTTTCCAGGCACAAAACCAGAGAACTGGGGAGTGGGGAGGAGGTACTTCCATTTCTTGCACTTTGGAAGAAGGAGAACTGAGCAGGCGGCCCTCTTCCTTTCTCATCTCAAACCACACTTTGTCATGCTGGTGTCACTTGCTTGGTTTGCTCACACGTGATCCCCAGCCAGGTTGCCAGCCCCACAGGACATTAGTTTGAGGCATGATTGGATGCAGGAGTCCACCAGGAGACCCAAGGCTGGGCCAGAGTCCTGGCTCTGGCCTGCAGACATTTTTGGTTGCTACACTGGGGGTGGGCTTGGCCAGCCAGTTGTTTTCCAGTAGGTAGAGGTCAGGAATGGGAGCAAGACAATCCTTATGACAAGGAATTATATGATCCCAAATTCTAGTGGTGCCGAGATTGAGAAACTCTAGAATCAAGTGGGTGAGGAACTCAAGATTACCACCATGTAGGGGGGCAGGACCCAGTGGTGGCAAGATTTGGAGAGTTGAAGGTCAGGGGTGAAGCCAAGTTTCTGGCCTGACAAGGAGGACACAGAAGGGAACTAGGTGAGTATGAGTTTGGAGCTCAGTGGGTCACCTAATAGGGAATCCCAAGGGTAGCTGGAGCTCCTAGTGGGAAAGTGTCTGAGACAGAGGGCAGTAGAAGCTGGGGGGGGGGCGGGCGCAGTTGGTGTGAGGCTGAGGTGATGGGGTCCAGGTAGGGTGGAGGGGTATGTCCACTGGCAGATTGAACCTGGCAGTGAGAAAAGTAGCTTGGAACTTCAGTCTTGGTTGGGCAGAGCCACTGGGTGGAGGGTACACTACTGGGTAGGAAGGGGCAGGACTGAGTGTGGAAGATCCAGGCTTCTTGTTCTGGATGTGATGTTTGAGCTATTAAGGGACAGCTGACTGTGAGATGGGCGCTTACGGGCAGGGCTGGGGACAGGGTGGAAGATTAATTGAGACACTTGCCCTGGATTTCCTGCCTGATAGGTGAGGGCTGAGGTGCGAATGGGGTTGGGTGCCTTTCCAGAGTGAGGTGGCCATGGGATCTTGTTTTGGCCCTGGTTCCACATTGATGATGTGCCCACCAGAAATTGAGTGTACCTTATTGGAAATGCCTGGAGCCAGAAATGTTTGAGATTTGGGATGTTTGGACCCAAATTGCTCTTATTTATTTATTATTTATTTCTTACATACATGACAATAGTGGAATGCATTACAATCATAATTCAATTGCTCATATTTAACAATAAGGAAATTACATGAGTCCTTTTCTGACCATGGTTGCTGGTGGCTGCTGCAAAGTACAATAGTAAAAAAAATTACATTCCTTAAAATTACCCCCAGACATATGCATCTGTGCATTTATACTGCAAAGCACAAAAAGGTCCCCAGAGAAGTTACATTACTTAGTAATGTAATTTTTTGTAACTATTTAGTTTGCACTGGTTGACTTAGGAATGACCACAGAGCGGGCAGCTTAAAGAAATTTCCCCTTTCACAGTACAGAAGGGTAGAAGTGTAAGATCAAGAACAAGGCATTCGCAGAGCTGGCTCCTTTGGGGGGCTGTGCAGAGGTCTCTTCCAGACCTTTCTCCAGCTTTTTTTTTTTTTTCGTGGTTGCTGGCAGTCTTTGGTGATCCTTGGATTGAAGAGAATCTTCCGTGCCTCTGACTTTATCTTCACACAGCATTTTCCTGTCTCTGTGTCCAAAGTGTCCCTTTTTATGAGGCTACTGGATTAGAGCCATCCTAATGACTTATTTTAACTCAGTGACCTCTGGAATACAGTCTCCAGGGAAGGTCGCATGCTAAGGCCTTGGGTTAAGGACTCCGACATGTCTGTTCAGGGGAACACAGTTCACCCATCATGGCTACCTCTCCAGGCATCTTTCCAGAGCTTACCACCAATTCATTGGAAATATGTTGCAGGTTGCCACCTGTGGTACAATTTCCCTTTTGTCAAAGGTAATGCCAACAATAGCGTATTTATGTGCAAAAGAGAAATCCAAGGGCATACATCCAAACTCCCACAAGGCAGGGCTTATTTTGGCTTTCTTTTTCTGCAATAGCTGGTAAGTTCAGGCTTTTGAGGTGTTTTTGTGAATGTCTGAAATCATATGCCCATTTTTGTGTGTGGGTGCATTTTATGTAGGAGAATGTCCTTTTGCTGTCAGATCAAGCGGATCTGAGATGCCAAAGTGAACAGCACCCAAGAGAGCCGTAAAATCCCTCAGGAATCCCACTTCACAAGAAATGTCTCCAGCCAGTGAGAAGCAGTGGGAGAGAACCAGGAAACTCATCTACTCCTGGCTAGGGCTGCAGCCCCACAGGGACAGTCAACGCCTGAGCCACCCACCCCTGCTCTTCCCCTTAAGGTCAACCAGGCAGAGCTGTAGGCAGGAGCAGGAGGGATGGAGGTTTTTCTCAGCTTTTATCACAAGCAAGGTGCATATCTGTGAGATTGATGAAGCTGCCTCTCATAGCCCAGCAGGATAGCCAGGCCTTCGTGTCCTGCCGAAGTCAGTCCAGCCAGGCACCTGTTGCTCAGGCTATGGCCAGTGAACTCTTCACCTCTGGCCATTTAAGAGGGTCCAGTTATTTTATGGTGGAGACTTAAGGAGTAAAATTTTTTTTATTCAATGGCAAAACACAGCCCTGGAACTTTCCCACCATGATGGGGGCTTTCTGAAGATTGCATAAGATGATAAAGTCATCAGTCTTTTTAATATTGAATTTTAAACGCTATGGAAAAAAAAGATCCCTCCCTAAAACTCATGGATTCCTCACCTCTTGTACACTGGCCTTAAGTTCTCTGGGGACCTGTTTTTGCTTTGCAGTATAAATGTACAGATGCATATGTCTGTGGGTAACTTTAGGGAATGTAATTTGTTACTATTATTCTTTGCAGTAGTATTTATTTATTTATTTATTTTAGTTGTTGATGGACCTTTATTTTATTTATTTGTATGTGGTGCTAAGAATCGAACCCAGTGCCTCACACATGCTAGGCAAGTGCTCTACCACTGAGCTACAACCCCAGCCCCTGCAGAAGTATATTTTATTGTTGTAAAATATACGTTGACCATTTTGGCTCTACAGATTGAATACATTGAGTACATTCATATGGTTATGCTTCCTTTTTAGTAGCCTGAACCACCATGTCAGATTGCTATGAAACATTCCATGTGGGATGCATCATGATTTTCATCTTCTTTTTGTTGGTGTCTGATTGATGGCTTCCTAAGGTTCTTTCCTTCACCATCATGCTAACAAACTGATTTAAAGGAAGCAAAGGAAGCGTGTAGGTTCAGGTGGCTCAAGAACAGGCTCTGCAGCACTCCATCCAGCCTGGAGTCCCTGCTTCCCCATGGAACATCTCCCAATGCTGGTTCAGCTGTGACTAAAAGATCTGACCAGAATAATTTTAGGGGAGGAAAAATTTGAGGGCTCACAATTTCAGAGGTCTCAGTCCTTAGAAGTCCAACATTGTTTCTGGGGCTGAACATCATGGCAGAAGAGTGTGGCAGAGGGAAGCAGTTCATATGGTGATCAGAAAGCAAAGAGGGAGAGAGGGAGGGAGGGAGGGAGGGAGGGAGAGAGAGAGAGAGAGAGAGAGAGAGAGAGAGAAAGAGAGAGAGTGCTCTCCACTTGCCAGATACAAATATATACCCCAAAGCAACACCCCCAATTTCCACCTCCTCCAGCCACACCCTACCACTTTAGTTACCACTCAGTTAATCCCTGTGAGAGGATTGATTCACTGATTAATTAACTGAATTAATTAATTCACTGGTTAAGTCTCTCACAGCCCAATCATTTCTCCTCTGAACCTTCTTGCATTGTCTCACACATGAGCTTTTGGGGGATACTTCATATCCAAACCATAACATGCTTCAGGGATGGGGCTTACCTGGGAAGTCCCCTGAATTTGGAAACCATATGAAATTCACTGAGATTCTTGGTGACCAGTGCTACAGACGCCATTCTGGTGGCATAAGCTGAATACCTTGGCTTCCTGGAGTCCCATGGTCTTGGAAGACATACTTGCATGGTATCAAACAGTTGTCCACTAGCACTCAGAAGACCCATACTCTGGGTTCTGAAGAGGCCAGGGGTACGCCAAGATGGGAGAGCTGTAGTTCTAGCCTTGAGGATAGCATTTGATACATGGGCAGATACAGGTGGTTGTCCAAGGGTGGTGAAGATGATCTGGAAGCATGTGTGCCATACATTAAAGCTAGGGGGTTGGCTTTGCCTTGGAGAGGATGGGCAGGGACACTTCACAGAGGAGGGCTTGAGAGGACATGGTGACTATGTAACATTGGCCAGGAACGGGTAGAATGGAAGGGCTCTTTGTGTAGCAGAATAGCCTGTGCAGATCCCAGAGCCTGTGGGGTGGGGAGGGGTGAGCCTTTTGGGGCAGGGCATGGAAGGCCTAGCCTGTGAGGCAGGGCTCTGTCCTAGTGGTGCTGGAGCCATGGATTTGACATGACCAGATGCCCTTTCTGTCTCTGTTGACAATAGTATGAATGACATTGGTTGCTTTTTTGTTTTTTAATATGTTGATTAAAAATAAAAATATTAAATAAAGCAAACACAAAATTTTAGTACTGGGTTTCAAGTTTACATAATCTCTCAGGTCTTTCATAGACCATAATATGGTTTCAAAGCCTGTAGCTACAATCTTGACATTTTCTCTCATGCTTCAGTTTTACTTTATTTTATATTTTACATAATTATATAACATCTACATAGATGGAAAAGAGTTTGGCATGCATTTCAAGTTTTTCACCCAAAGGAAAGTGTATTCTTAAAAATAAAACTACTGCAAGGGAGTTTCACTTTCTACAAGAATTCTGCCCATTTATTTATTTATTTTGATTTTTAAAATATTTTTATTTTTTAGTTGCAGTTGGACACAATACCTTTATTTATTTTTATGTGGTGCTAAGGATCGAACCCAGGTCCTTGAAAGTGCTAGGCAAGCACTCTACCGCTGAGCCACAACCTTAGCCTCTTATTTTGATTTTTATTAGTTCTTTTTACATGATAGTAAAATTCATTTTGATATATTTATACAAACACAGACTATAGTTTATTCTTATTAGGACCCCAATCTTTTAGATGTGTAAGATGGTGGAATTCACTGTGGTGTACTCATATATGTACTTAAGAAAATTATTTTGGATTCTCTACTGTTTTTTCTTTTCCTACCCCCCATCTTCCCTTCATTCCCTTCTCTTCTATATCTCTTCTTCCAACCCCCCACCCCCATTGTGGGTTAGCTTCCACATATCAGTGAAAACATTTGACCTTTGGCTTTTTGGGACAGCTTATTTCACTTAGCATGATAGTCTCCAGATCCTTCCATTTACTGGCAAGTGTCATAAAGTCATACCTCTTTATGGCTGAGTAATATTTCATTGTATACATACCACATTTTCTTTATTCCTTCATCTGTTGAAGCTCACTTAGGGTGGTTCTATAGCTTAGCTATTATGAATTGAGTTGCTTATTGATGGACTACAATGAGACACTGTAGTATGCTGATTTTAAATCTTTTGGATATATATTAAGGAGTTGGATAGTTGGATCAACTGGTGATTCTATTCCTAGTTTTTTGAGGAATCTCCATATTGCTTTCCAGAGTGGATGCACCAATTTGCAGTACCACCAGCAATGTGTAAGTGTACCTTTCTTCCCACATCCTCACCAACATTTACTGTTACTGTAAAAATACAATTTGTTGTTGTAAAAATACAATTTTTGATAATTGCCATTCTGATTAGAGTGAGATGAAATCTCAGTTTAGTTTTAATTTGCATTTCTTTAATTGTTAGAGATGTTGAATATGTTTTCACATATTTGCTATTTGTATTTTTTTCTTCTGAGAAGTGTCTGTTCAGTTCCTTTGCCCATTTATTGATTAGGTTATTATCATTATTTTGATGCTAAGTTTTTAAAGTTCTTTATATATCCTGGAAATTAATGCTCTGAGTTGCAGGTGGCAAAGATTTTCTCCCATTCTATGGGGTCTCTATGTTCTTGATTTTTTTTCTTTGCTGTGAAGAAGCTTTTTTGTTTGATACCATCCCATTTATTGATTATTGATTTTATTTCTTGTGCTTTAGGAGTCTTGTTAAGGAAGTCAGTTCCTGAGCTGATATTTTTTGAATTTTGAGCTAGCTTTGCCTTTCTGGGCCATTAGCTTATGTTAGAAAATCCTCTGTGTTAGATAATATAAGAACATGTTCTGGGTTTTAGTTGCTAATGCATTCTTGAGGACTTTTGCACTATGTTCATGGAGGATGTGTTATAGGTGGACACAGTATCTTTTTTTTTTTATTTTTATATGGTGCTGAGGATCAAACCCAGTGCCTCACACATGCCAGGTGAGCACTCTGCCTCTGAGCCCAAACCCCAGCCCGGTCTGTAGTTTTATTTATTTAATGATCTAATATCACATGGTGTCAGGATAGAGTTGGGAGTCTTCTTCTGGCTGGAAGAACCAGGAGAACCCTGGGTAGAATGGCATAACCTCTTCTGAGCCCTGAGTTTTCTTTGAAGGTTTTATAAATTTAAATTTCTTTAATAGAAGAAAAATAGGATAATAGTATAACCTATTTAGGTTATCCATTTCTTCCTGAGTTTTGGTAGTATGTGTCTTTCATGGAATTGGTCCAAGTAATTTAAGTTATTAAATTTATGGGGATAGATTTTTTTGGATAACTTTAATTATCCTTTTAATGTCTATATTTGTATTCTTTCATTCCTGAAGTTGGTAATTTGTGTCTTTTCTTGCTGATCAGTCCGGCTAGAAGCTTGTCAACTTTATGAACTTTTCCAAAGAGGTAGATTTTAGTTTCATTGGTTTTCTCTATTTTTGCTCTTATTACTTTTTGCTTTGGGCTAAAGTTTCTTAAGGTGAAAATTTTGATTATTGGTCTAAGACTTTAAAAAAATTATTAGTTTTTTATGGACCTTTATTTATTTGTTTGTTTATATGTGGTGCTAAGAATCAAACCCATGGGCTGAAGTTGTGGCTCAGCGGTAGAGCACTCGCCTAGCATGTGCGTGGCCCGAGTTCAATCCTCAGCACCACATAAAAATAAATAAATAAAATAAAGATATTGTGTTCAACTACAACTAAAAAATATTAAAAAAAAAAAAACCCAGTGTCCCACACATGCCAGGCAAGTGCTCTACCAGTGAGCCACAATCCCAGCCCCTAAGACTTTTTTTTTTTTTTTTTTTTGTACCAGGAATTGAATTCAGTGGCACTTAACCACTGAACTATATTCCCATTCCCCATCCCTGTTTATTTTTTTATTTGGAGAAACAGTGTCTTGCTAAGTTGCTTAGGGCTTTCCTAAGTTGCCAAGACTGGCTTTGAACTTGCAATCCTGCCTCTGCCTCCTGAGTCGCTGGGATCACAGGTGTGTGCAACTGTACCTGGCTCCTACTGTTCTTTTCTAATGTAATGCTGTAGACACCCCACAGCTGTGGAACATTAGCTGCATCCCACAAATTTTGATATGCTGCATTGTTTCATTTTTTATGTAGTGCAAACATTTTCCTGTTTCCACCAAGATTTTTGTTTCATTGATTATTTAGAAGATTTTTTTTTTAAATTTCTGAAAATGGCGGGGGGGGGGGGCTTTTCAAATGCTTTTGTCACCCAGTTCTGGCTCAGTTCCATCCTGGTGAGTTGTGCACTTCTCCCTTCTGAATTTGTTAAGGTGTGTTTAATGACAGATAAGATGCTTGTCTTGGCGAGTACTCCAGGTAATCCTGCTGCAGTTGGGAGGGGCAGTGTCAATGTTGATGCTCCAATGGCAGGCATCTTCTGTCCCTGATGGCTTTCTGTCCCCTTGTTCTGTTACCACAGGAGCACTGAGATGAGTAGCTATAATTGCGCACTTCTCTAGTTCTCCCTTTAACTGGACCAGCTTTGCTCCATGGATTTTGAAGCTCCGTGATCAGTTCCTCTCTGCTGCTGTTAGGTTTCCTTTGTGTACTTTGTCTGACATGAGGACAGCTGCACATGCTTTCTTTTAATTAGGATTTTCATGGCTCATGTTTTCCCATCCTTTTACTGTAGCTTTACCAGTAAAGAGTCTCTTATTGACAGCAAATGGTTGGTTTAAATTTTTTTTTTTAACCAATCTGACAATTCCTGTCTTGTAATTGGTGTGTTTAGACAATTTATGTTTTTTTAAAAAGAAGTAATATTTCTTACTCTACATACACATACATATACATACATATTACCTCACTTATTGTATTTAACGGAATTACTGTTATGGTTGGATTTTTTAAAAAAATGAATTGTTTTTCTATTTGTCTTGTGTTTTTTTCCCTCTTGTTCCTCTTTTTCTGCCTTTATTCTTTGATTATTTTTAGTATTGAATTTTAATTTATTTACTGTCTTTTTAAAGTTATTGCTCTAGAACTTACAATAATTGTAAGTAACTTCTTGACTGTCTTAATTATTTTTTTACCATTTCCAGTAAAGCATGCGAGCATTGTACCCTAGAGTCCCACTCTCCCTTATTATAATTGTCATATATATATTACATCTACATACATTGAACCCTCATTATAATTTTTACTTTTAATGCATATTTTAAATCATTTGAGAGGGGAGAACCATCTAGTCTATGTGCCCAGGATCTACCATTTCCATCTCTCCTCCTTCATTCCCAAAGTTCCATCTGAACTTGATCATATCTGCAAACCCTGTTTCCAAACAAGGTCCCCTGGAGTTTACAGATGGACTTGGATTTGGGGGGATTCTGTGTAGATCAGCTTACTGTCACTGTGACAAAATACCTGAAACAATTTAAAAGGAGGAAAGGTTTATTTTGGCTGACGGGGGGTCAGAGGTTTTACCTATGGTCTCCTGGCTGTGTTGTTTGCAGGCCTGTGGTAAGGGAGCATAGCATATGGTGGAGCTGAGCTGCTCACCTCAAGATGGCTGGGAAGGAGAGAGACAGAGAGAGAGAAGTTCCGGGAAGACAAGATGTCCCTTTCTAGTGACCCAATTCCTCAAGCTAGACCCCACCTCCTACAGTTTTCGCCACCTTCCTAGCCTGTTAATTTATGAATCCATTGATGGCTTCATGCACTGATGAGGCCATGATCCAGTCACCTCCGGCAGACCCCACCTCTGAATTCTGCAGTCTTGGGGACCAAGCCCTCAGCATATGAACTTCCAGATCCAGAGCTTCCAGATCCAAACTCCAACACTATTCCAGCCCTGACAGCATCCAACCTGAGAAGTCAGATGTAGAGCAATGGAGAAAGATGAAGGATGAAGAGATAATTTATAAAAATAAAAGCAGAAAAGCGAAGGAATCAAAGAAATAGTAGCAGTGAAATCAAACCCTGACTCCTCAAGGAGATTAATGAAGCAGACAAAGGTCTGATGTGCCTTCCAGGTTAGGGAGAGGCGGCATAAACTTGTCTTGAGCTCAGATGAGGAAGGAGCAAGCACATTTCTGAGCAGGGCTGGTAGGGAGCGTCATCTGGGAGATCCTCCCTGCTTCCTCCTTTCCAAGGCTGGTCCAGGGTCCTCTTCTTTGCCTTTTCCTCTGTTCTCCCTGTTAGGCCTGGTATACATTTGGTGTTCAATAAATGACTAGAGACTGTTTTTCTCTTATACATTTACCACTGAATGGCTGAGTACTCCCTGGGCCAGTCCTTTACCCTCTCTGGTCCTCAGTTGCCCACTTATTCTGGTTTCTTTAGAGGATGCTACACCCCTGAGCTCAGCTCATAATTCCTGCCTGGGGCTGGTGACCCTGGGACCCTCTCTTGGAGGCCTAGGTCTTCAGATGCCACAACCACCCTCTTAGAACTTGGGGCTTCAGGGTGCAGATGGGCAGTATTGGGATGGTACATAGAGCTTCTCCCTGGAGATGGGCCAGAAATGCTGCTCATGCTTGCCTGGTGGGGTGGGTGCCTGAGGAAGCCATGCTGCTGAAATCACTTTTCCTCCTTTGGGTGTGGGAGTCCAGTACGGAGGAGGCGGTTGGCTTGATAAACTGCCTCTTTGAATCCCTATTGGTGGGAGAGGGCAGACTGCAGCCTTAGGGCCAGGGAAGTGGACAGTCAGGCAGGACTTTGGAAAGCCACCAGCCCCAGCCATGGGGGCTTCTCATGAGGACAAACTGGGCTCCAGAAAATCTCTGGGATTCTAGTCCCCACCTGAATGGTTTCCTTTCGGCTGAAGTCTGCATTCTGTCCCTTGTGTAGGAAAAATGTTGTCAGAAGAAAAGGAGGGACATCTTTACAGCCCATGACATTGATTGGCCTTAGGGCAGGAAGGGGACAATCCCTGGGCTGTTGTTCCTCGATTCAGGGGCAAATTCTGGCCACCGAGCTTTCTGGAAACCCCTCTGGAAACTGGTTCCCACACTTTCGGTATAAAGATTCCTTTGGCTGGAAAAGCCTGTCCTGACCTGATGACCTTGACTGTCCCTCACTCCAGACAATTCATCAGCATGAAAACAGAGACAGGAAGGGGGAATCTGAGAAATGAGAGGTTTTCCTGGAATTCCACAGAGGGAAAGGAAAGGGATACCAGCAGAGATAATGGACAGGCATTTGTGGGAGGCAGAACAGGGAGAGGAGCCCTGTGGTGGCTGGGGGAGGCGCCCTGGCTCCAACCCTGCCCGTTTCTTCCTGTGGCCTCCTGAAGTGGCCTCTGTGTTTCAGACCACCTGTATCCTGCCCAGTTTGACCCTGTGCCTGCTGAAGATGGAAAATCATTTCCATGCCAGGTCAGGCGATGCCCATCCTTCTAAGAAAACAGGCCCTGACTGCTGCTGTCTGGAAGAAAACAGCCTTGGTTCCCCCAGGGAGGGACCTGGGATCCCCACCCAATGAAAGAGCATGGGCCACATGCTCCTTTGTGACATGGGCCACTTGGGACACCAACAGCTGGAGCTCTTTTGTGTCCAGTGGGTGTGGGTCTGTCAGCCTGGTAGATAATTGTGAGCTCAGACTCAGGTGCCTAATCTGGACTCTAGAAGGAAATTCCTTGAGATCCTGGCCTTCCCACTGGGATCCTTCCTGGCCTTATCACCAAGAAGGTCTTTGTGATTTATAAAGGCCCACATCACCCATGGCTGGCCTTTCAAGGCTTCCTCTGTCCTTGGATGTTGTTAGGGGCCATCCTGCTTCCTCGCTGCCACCTCTGCCCCTGCCCCTTCAATTCTGAGCCCACTCTACCTGCCTATTGCAGAGACTCTGGGGAAAACTGAGTGGTACCTTTGGTCATGACACCAGGCTCAAACCCCTGTATTGACCTGTCATTCATTTGTTCATTTTTTTTTTTTTTTCCAAGTGGTGCCTACAGTAAGTACATCTGGCATCGAGGCTCTGGGATGGAGTTGGGATCACAGTCCAGAGGGTAAAGCACTCAAGCCACAAATCATTTTGTCTCTGCCCCAGGGCCACAGCTTCAGTTCCCTGTGGGACATTCGAATGTCTGGGCCTCATTGTTACCTCCGAGTCAGTGTGTCCAAAAACCCAACTCATGTTGATCATATTAAAAACAAAAACCAAGCAGAAAATATCCAAACTCCACAGAGTGGAAGACAGGTATTCAAAGCAGAGGGGTCCTCAGCACACAAAGATGGAAACAGCCTAGATGTGCATCAGTGGACAAATGATCCCTCCCAACAATAAGAGCATTATTTGGCCACAAAAGGGAATGAAGCTCTGACACATGCTCTGATGTAGATGGGCCTTTGGAACATGGTGCTGAGTGAAAGAAGCCAGATGGAGGGTTGAGGTTGTGGCTCAGGGGTAGAGCGCTTGCCTAGCATGTGTGAGGCCCTGGGTTCAATTCTCAGCACCTCATAGAAATAAAATAAAGGTACATTGACAACTTAAAAAAAAAATAAAGCCAGATGCAGAGGCCATAGGCACCATTCATATGAAATTCCAGAACAGCAAATCCACAGCAACAGGAAGCAGATCAGCAGCTGCTTGGGGCCGGAGGTGGTGGTGGCTGATGGACTCCTTTGAGGGATGAGGGTGTCTTGGAGCTGGATAAAAATGATGGTCACAGTCTTGTGAATGTACTTTTTTTTTTTTTTTTTTGGTACCAGGGGTGCTGGGCCACATAGCCAGCCCCTTTAATTTTTTTCTTTAGACAGGGTCTTGCTTAGTTGCTTCGAGTCTCATCAAATTGCTGAGGCTGGCCTTGAACTTGATCCTCCTGCCTCAGGCTCTTGAGTCGCTGGAATTACAGATGTGTATCATGATGCCAGGCTTGTGAATGCACCTAATGCCACTATGTTGTATTCTTTAAAATGGTTGTTGATTTTGTATCATGTGAATTTTGCCATAATAATACTCACTCACCTGCTCAGTGGAGGCATCTGCCAGGCTCCTGTTTCCTCCCCTGGGACATCTGAGCCAAGTGTGAGGGCTGCTCTGGCAGATCAAGCTCTTCCCCCTCTGCCCTTGTCCTAGCCATGCCCTTGTCACCTGCATCTGCCTTGTCTGCTGTCCCTTTCAGGATGAGTATGAGCTGCCTAAAACTACTGTGGGCACAGGAGCAGACTTGTCTGTGCATTTTTCCCCCCAGGCACTGTGGAGCCTTGTGAGAATGGAACAGTGTTCTGCATCGGACCTTTCTCAACTCTCCAGCCCAGGTTTCATGCTTCTGTGATGACTGTTGCCACCATTAGTATTTTTAATCACTTCCCAAAGTGAAGGCCCAGCGTCTCTTACTTGCAGTGTAACTTGTGTTTCTGGTTAGCATCCGGTTTGTGTAGGAATGGAGATGGTAGATGTGACAGTTTCTGTGAAAGATCGCTAATGAATGAAAGAACACAGACTTGCAATAACATCTTGAAAGTCGTCATTGACCTCTGCCTCCTGGTGGCTGGAAATGGGGAGATCTATGAAAAAGTGATGTATGGTTCAAGGCGGGGCAGTGTTTATGCAAAGCCCAGAGATTATGATGTGGCTGGTTGTCATGGCAACAGAAGATGCAGTATGTGCTTGACTAGCTCTGGAGCCCTGCCCTCCTGAGGCAAGCTGGAGGTGGCCCCAACATGGCACCCTTGGTGCTCCTCCCCAGGCCGTGTCCATGAGTGCCACCCTGAGAGTAAAGTGCAGAGACATCAGGCATGTAGTAGCTCCCAACTGGGAGAACTATGTGCATTTCAGCACATGAGGAAGCTTGAAGCTTCTGTCAGTAAAGATGGTGTAGGTCAAAGGCTTTGTAGAAATGAATCACCTGATAATGCTCAGTGGTCATCTTCATGACTTTCCTGGGCAGGCTGGAGGGTATGATCTGGAAGCCCAGGTGGAATCTTCACCCAAGAGGAAGGAATGTGGATGCTTTTCATCATAGCCACCATCCTCACCCCACTGGCAAAGAAGTGACTTGGAACCCCATTCTTTTCTTTTTTAAAAATTTTTTAAATTGATTTTTAAAAAAATAAATGACAGCAGAATGCATTATAAATTTTATTACACATATACAGCACATTTTTCATATCTCTGGTTGTATATAAAGTATGTTCACACCAATTCATGTCTTCATACATGTACTTTGGATAATGATGCCCATCACATTCCACCGTCATTGCTAATCCCCTGCCCACCTCTCTTCCCCTCCCACCCCTCTGCCCTATCTAGAGTTCGTCTATTCCTCCCATCCTCCCCCTCCCTACCCCACTATGTATGAGTCAGCCTCCTTATATCAGAGAAAACATTTGGCATTTGTATTTTTGGGATTGGCTTACTTCACTTAGCATTATCTTCTTCAGTGCCATCCATTTACCTGCAAATGCCATGATTTTATTCTCTTTATTGCTGATTAATATTCCATTGTATATATATATATATATATATATATATATATATATATATATATATATGCCACTTTTTTTAATCCATTCATCCACTGAAGGGCATCTAGGTTGGTTCCACAGTTTAGCTATTGTGAATTGTGCTGCTATAAACATTGATGTGGCTGTGTCCCTGTAGTATGCTGCTTTTAAGTCCTTTGAGTATAGACTGAGGAGAGGGATAGCTGGGTGAAATGGCGTAGAACCCCATTATTTTCTAGAGGAAGATCAGCCGTTGTTAGTCTTGGCAGTGCCTGGCTTGGTTTTGCCCTGATTTGCATATCTGTTTCACTGGGTTGAATCCATTGTCATCTTTCATTTTGGCATGGGCATCATGACCACTGGGTTGGATATGTGACGGACATGCAGAGAGGGGGTTGCAATAAAGAAGTTCATCCAAAGTTGTGCTGTCAACATGGCCTGGACATGTGTCTTCTGGACATCCTGTAACACTCTTTGCAGAGTTTGATAGATGACAGTCTTGCCCAAGGAGACTGCCTTTCAGGGGTACAGTAAGTGGAGGACGTCATTTCTGGGATTTGTTATTTATTTTGGTGGTTTTAGTGGTATTTATGTCTGCCCAATGGCAAAAAATAATGTTTTATTTTCATTTAGCCATGATTGTTCCTTTCCGTTTATTTGTGTTGTATTAGCATTATAACAGCAACGGAGTCGAAGGGACTTCACAACTTGGCTTTTGGTACTCAGTACTCTGCATTCTTTCATATATACAGGCTCCCTTCTCCCCGTGTGTGTGTGTGTGTGTGTGTGTGTGTGTGTGTGTGTGTGTGTGTGTCTGTGTGTTAAAGTCTAGATATATCAGCTGGGTGCAGTGGTCCATGTCCCAGCAGTTTGGGAGGCTAAGGCAGGATGATCAAGAGTTCAGAGCCAGCCTCAGCAACTTAATGAGGCCCTAAGCAACTCAGTGAGACTCTGTCTTTAAATAAAAAACACACACACACACACACACACACCCCCACACACAACCACCTGGGGATGTGGCTCAGTGGTTAAGCACCCCTGGGTTCAATCCCCCCCAAAAGTTTAGATGTCAGGCAAGAGAAGGAAAGCATTTGCAATTTTCTGGGCTGTTATTCTGTGACTTTCAAAATGATACTCTAAAAAATTTTTAAATGCATTCATTCATTAAAAAAATTTTTTTAGTTGTAGATGGACACAACATCTTTATTTTATTTATTTATTTTTATGTGATGCTGAGGATCAAACCCAGTGCCTTACACATGCTAGGTAAGCACTCTACCATTGAGCCACAACCCCAGCCCCAATTCATTCATTTTAAAAGCATCTTTCCAATGTAGGCACTGAATTAAGGGCTGGAGATTTTGCAGTGAGTGAAGCTTGTATCTAGGGAGGGAGAGAGTGGTTAAAATATGTTCTGTGAAGCAGGCCACGATTAGCTTGCTGCAGGTGCCATGAGAACAGGAACATAGGAGGTGAGGGGAAGCCATGTGGGGCAGGTGCTCTCCTGCACAAAGAAGGTGACATTTGGATGGAGACAGGAGGTGGTGGCACCTGGGAATAGCAATCCTGGCAGGGGGACAGTAAGCACCAGGACAAGTATGGGGCTGTGGTGGGCTTGTCTGTCCATGGGATACTTTTTATTCTAACTCAGGTTGGAGGCCCTGGGAGGAATTAGCAGAGGTGAGACAAGATGTGTTGGTGTTGGGGCCCATGTGCATTTAGATCTGGCCGAGACACGCAGGCATTTTACGTGGCTGGAATGTGTTTGGGTCGACCACACACCTGCTCTTCTGTCTGACCTCTCGTTGCATCTCTGGGCTTCCCTGAGGGTTAGTTTTTTTTTTTTTTTCCTGCCAACAAATCAGCTCTCAGTGTTTTTCTGGAGCATGGGCCTGTCCATCACGGATTATCTGTTTGTCTGAACATGTCCTTCTTTGCTTTCATTTGAAGGCATTTCCCCTGGGTGTGGAATCCCAGGTTGTCCACTATAAGTAGCAGCAGCAGCAGCACTTTGTTGAGGTTCCTGTCCTCCCTCATGTCTGTGAGCTGCCCTTGATGGATGCACGGGACTCTTGAGGGTGTTACTTTAATCTCTGATGCCACTTTACATTTTTCTCTTTTTGTTCCCTTTAGTTGGCCTGAAGTGTGGGAGTTTGTGCATGGGCTTGACCCTGTGGCCTGATGTTTATATATATGTTTCCAGAAGCACCAAGATGTCTTTGCTTTGTCTACATTTTTTCCCCCTAAAAGTTGAAAAATCAATAATCAGGGATATTGCAAAAATGCCTTTATCACTCACAAAAGGCAGGTTTTCTGGGCACAGAGGCCAGGTGGAACTGTGGTCCCTGGTGTACTTACAGCCCTGACCTGTCCCTGGAACATCTGTGGCCTCATTCACATCCTTGTCTGGGCCCCCTGTCAAGCAGTCTGAGCTGATCTGATACTCAGTTCCCAGTAGGCAGCCTGACACTTCTCCTGGGAGGACTTTTGGAAATTCTTATACCTGGAAATTCTCAGGATAGAATGTTATAGAATATCCTTATTGACCAATCTGAACATTCTGTGGTCCTCTCAGCCATGACCCTCAAATTCAGGTTTGAGGATTTTCTCTCATTCAGGATGGAACTCTAAGTGATCAGATGTTGAAACTCTTGGACTGTTTTTGTTAGATATTTTATTTTTTTTTCTTACATGGTTTCTATTTGTCTTTTTGGCTCTTTCCTTGGATAAAATATTCCCTGATTCATTTTCCTACTATTATATATATATTTACACATATATTTTATATGCAATATAAATTATATTAATTAAGAATGTAGCTGAGCTGTAGCTCAGTGGCAGAGCACTTGCCTAGCATGTGTGAGGGACTAGGTTCAATCCTTAGCACCACATAAATATAAACAAATAAAGGCATTCTGTCCATCTACAACTACAAAACATATTTTAAAAGAAAGAATAAATGAGATGTGTATGTGCTTATATTATTTCTTTTTAAAGGAAGTTTTTATTTTTTTAAAAAGATTTTTTTAAGAGAGAGTTTTTAAAAATATTTATTTATTTACTTTTTAGTTTTTGGCGGACACAACATCTTTGTTTGTATGTGGTGCTGAGGATCGAACCAGGACCACATGCATGCCAGGCGAGCGTGCTACAGCGTGAGCCACATCCCCAGCCCAAGTTTCTATTTTTGTACTATTCTATTAATATCCAGTGGATAAAGTTATCTCTTCAAATCTCTCTGGGCAGTATATAAACAAGACTTTATTTTTTTTGAAATTGTCTTCTCTGTCCTAAATTTATTTTCTCCCAGGGCCATTTTTTTTCTTTTCATTTACCCTGGTCTTTATTCATATTGAATATTTTCCTCAATGTCAAGAAATCTTTGTTTACATTTAAGAATGAGTCAATACTCTTAGATTCTGATTAGATTAAAAACCCACCTTAAAAGTGGAGACAGTTGGGGAAGTTTCAACACTGGGTATTTGATGATATTAAGGAATAAATATTAATTTTGGAGGGTGGTAATGGGTATTGTGGTTTTGTGTGTGTGTGTGTGTGTGTGTGTGTGTGTGTGTGTGTGTGTGTGTGTGCTGGGGATTGCACCCAAGTCCTCACATGTGTTAGGCAAGTAATCTCTTGCTGAGCCTCCTTCAGCCCCTGTGGTTAGGTTTTTTTCTCCCACATGTTTTATTGGTGCATTATAGTTATATGTATTGATGGGATTTGTTGTTACATATTTGTATGTGTGCACAATATAACAATATATTTTGCCTATATCACCCCCTAGCTCCCCTCCAACCTCCTACCCTTTTGCATCTTTCCTCTACTGATCTCCCTTTGATTTTCATGAGACCATTTCTCTTCCTTTTTCCTCTCTAGCTTCCACATATGCGAGACAATATACGACCCTAGACCTTCTGATTTCGTTTAATATCATGGTCTCTCGTCCCATCCATTTTCCTGCAAATTATATTATTTCATTTTTCTTTATGGCTCAATAAAACTCCGTTGTGTATATAGACTACATGTTCTTTATCCATTCATCTGTTGATGGATAGGCTGGTTCCTTAATTTGGCTCAAATTGTGCTGCTCTATACATGAGTTTGCATGTACCAGTGTGGTAGGACGACTTTAATTCTTTAGGATAAATACTAAGGAGTGGGATAGCTACATCATGCGGTGGTTCTGTGTCTAGCCTTTTGAGGAACCTCCATGTTGGTTTCCACAGTGGTTTTACTAATTACAATCCCACTAACAGTGTAAAATTGTTTGTGGTTATGGGTTAGCGATACATATTGAAGTATTTAGTGAAATCACATAGTTGTGAGATTTTCTCCAGCACTGTGAGTGTGAGTGTGTTTGTGTGTGTGTGTGTGTGTGTGTGTGTGTGTGTGTGAGAGAGAGAGAGAGAGAGAGAGAGAGAGGGAGAGAGAGGGAGAGAGAGGGCGAGGGGAGGGAGGGAGGATGAGGTGGGAAGAGACGGGCTTCATTTTGATCATCATTGAGATTGGGTGATGAGCACTTGGTGATTCATTGTATTTTTCCTTTCATTTCTTGAAATTTTCCACAATAAAAGGTAAGAAAGGGATTGGCAGGATGTCATGGGGGGCCGGCTGCTGGGCTTGGTGCTTCCGGCTGACCTTCATGGCTTGTGCTCTACTTGTGAGTTTCCAGGGGCAAGTCCTTCCCCTTCCAGAGCCAGGGGACCTTTCATCTGCATGTCACACCCACCCCTGGACCTGCTGGCTGTTTCCAGGAACCCTTTGAAGCCTCTTGACACCTCTCCCATTTTTTTACTGGTGGCAGATTTACGTATGTGCATATTTTAAGGTTACTATCATTCCAGTGAGTGTCTGGGGGAAGAAGACGTGTGTGTCACTCATTTGCCATCTTCTTTTTGAGAGTCCCATAAAATATTTTTAAATGACTGCATTTAAAACTATGCAGGTGGTGGTACCCTTAGGATTTCCTGGTTGGGCATTTGGACCCACAGGTGTATAAGGTGACAGTGAAATTGCTGATGGGGATGTGTGCTGGCCAAGATCTGTCCCTGTGAGTAGGACAAGCTGTCTTTCCCTCTGCCAAGTTGAGGGCGGCTGACATGGATGGGTCCGAGCCTGACATGTGACAGAGGAATGAGGAGAGGTACTTGAGATCAATGATGGTTCAGAGACCCATGATCACTACCCGATTTGGTGCCGGCCAGATTTGCTCTGGCCTATTTGGGAGTCATCGTATGTCTCCACCGCCCACAGGTCTGCAGTTGATTGGCATTTAGCAGGATCTCATACCACATGTCCTCCGTGAGACAGCCATGTTTTGCCAGGAGGCTCTGGGGGGAACGGCTGTGGCTGCAGAAGGGCTGGGCCCTGCATGAGGTCAGGTGAGCAGGGAGGTCTCAGATGCTGGGTAGCTTTCTCTGCTTTGGGTTCTGGTGTGACCTCACCCTCCTGGGTCTTCACCCTGGCTGAGTGATTTGAAGTAGGTTAAATGTTTGGAAAAAATAAACAGTTTGCTCAAAGGGAGGGTGTTTGAAGTCAAGATAGGAGATTGATCTCACTGGCTGGTGCTTGTCCCTCCCACGAGCCCCAGGATGTCTGGGCTCCTGGCACTGGATACCTCAGCATCTTCAGTCCTGCACCGGCAGGCTCTTGAGCCATCAGAAGGCATTAGTGGGTAGCTGCCAGGTTGACCTTGAGTCCTTCCACCACCTGACCTGTGAGACTGGGTCACCAAGTCCTGTGTCTGGTGCAAGACTTCATTGTGCTCCTAGAATAGCATGTGATTTAAAACTTACAAGTTGCTTATTTCTGGAATTTTCCTTTTAATATTTTCAGAATGCAGTCCACCGAGTGTAACTGTGGGTAAGACGGGTAAGACTGTAGTAGATCTCTTTTTTTTTTTTTTAATATTTTATTTACATTTTAGTTTTCGGCAGACACAACATCTTTGTTTGTATGTGGTGCTGAGGATCGAACCCGGGCCGCACCCATGCCAGAGGAGCGCGCTATCGCTTGAGCCACAACCCCAGCACTTTATGGAGATCTTGCCACCACTCCCACCTGGGCAAAGCTCAGGGCAGAGTGAAACACGAGGGCTTGGGGCACAGGAAGGTGCTGCAGCCACCTGGTGCAGGGAGAGCTGAAGCGCAGGGGAGGGTCCTGGAGTGGTATCTGGAGAACCCAGAGCAACAGGATGTCAGAGAGGGTGAGAAGGGATCTCAGAGTCCACTGGGTGGCTCACGGGCCTGGTGGCTCAGGGCTGTGGGACTCCTGTGGCCTCTCCTGGCCTCCATATTCATGCATAAGGCTGGGGCAAGTGGCTTCCTCAACTGAGGCCCTTTGTGGAGGTCCAGGGGAGGATGCTCACTCACCACGGGGCAGAATGACTTTGCATGACCTTGAGCAGGGCTGGCCTCTTCGGGGTGTAGCCTCCAGCTGTGTTGATCAGTAAGTTTTCCTCTCACAGTCATGGAGGCATGGAACCTGAGAATGAGGTGTCAGTAGGGCTGTGCTCCCTCCTGCGGCTCCAGGGGAGGACCTTTTCTTGCTGCTTTCTGACTTCTGGTGGCCCCAGGTGTTCCTTGTCTCAAGAATTGACACTCTGATCTCTGCCTGTGTGTTCATGTGGCTGCTTTTCTGTGTCTTTTGACTTATTTCCTATGTCTTATAAGGACATTACCATTGGGTTGAGGGCCCTTTCAAATTCTGGATGACCTCTTCTCAATTCTTGCCTTAGTCACAGCTACAGAAACCTGTTTCCTAATGAGGTCCTATTCTGAGGTTCTAGGTGAACATGAACACTCTTTAGACTGTGATGGTGGGGCACTGCAGTTTTTTATTTTTGGGTGCTGGAGATTGAACCCAAGGGTGCTTTACCATTGTGCCACATCCCCAGCCCTTTTCTTTTTAATTTTGAGACAGAATCTTGCTGAGTTGCTGAGGGCCTTGTAGAGGCTGGCCTTGAATTTGCAATCCTCCTACCTCAGCCTCCTGAGCTGCTGGTACTACAGGCATGTGCCATTATACCCATCTGGCCCTGCAGTTTTAAATAAGTAGTAGGAAGCCTCACTGAGCAAGACCTGGAGGTGGTGAGTGGGAGCCATGTGGAGATCTAGAGAAAGGGCATGCCAGCAGTCAGGATGGCAGGTACAAAGCCCTGAGATGAGAACAGAATCCTCAGAGGGAGCAGCAGCTGGCTAGTGTGGCTAGAGCAGGGTGAGGCACCCACAGATACTTCCCAGTGTTTATTGTGAGTCAGGTACTAGGGTATGGGATGAGCAGAGCCCCTTGTGGGGTCTCAGACACTGAATTGGTAGCCTCAGACTTGAGAGGTTGATACCAGGCATTTGGACTCACCCAACAGGCCCAGAGATGAACAGTGCTTACTGTGTGAATGAACAAGAAGTGACCTGGG